>NC_141220.1:237500-565000 GCF_054856515.1 Filicampus tigris
CGCAAACCTAAACATACCATCTAAATGTCTATTTTACAAACCACTTACATTTCCCAAATCATTGCAGACTACAGCGCCTTCTTGAATGTTTAGACATCTTTGAACATTTAATAGAGCTGTCTGATAGTCTACTAAAAACATAAACATTTATTTTCACATCATAAAAAAATGCTACTAAATTATTAAAAAAACAAAACTATTTATAACTCCACTCACACCACTGTGAACTGCGCACCTGTTAAAATTCACCTAAACCGGCAAAATGTTGACAATATATTATTTTGAATTGAATTTCTTTTGAATTTTGATATAATATTTGGATTTGGTGGTTGGGGGGGGGGGGGTGTACCAAGTCAACCACAAAAAATAGTCAAAAGAAAATTGTTTGCCTTCATGCATTACAGGCACCATCGTACAACAGAGTCATTTCTAGGCCACATACTGTATGTCCATTTTACTCTGGACTCTCTAATTTTTTGAATGTCTTTATGATATGCATATTGCATGGGCCAATATCGCAACATCAATATTTTTGGGAGTATATTGTGCAGCACTAATTAGATGTCCCTTGTGATATTTCTGCTGGAAATTACTTATCTGTGGTATCATCTCCAATCTCCAATGAGGTGAGGTTACCAAAACACTACATCCATCTGCTTCTGGTCCGGCTGCTCTGTCAAATTTTAGAACTGTTGTGGCCCACGAACCAAAAAGTTTGCCCATCCCTGAGTTAAACCAACGAAGAAGAAGATAAGATATGATAAGATAAGAATGCCTTTATTGATCCCACAGTGGGGAAATTTTCATTGTTACAGCAGCAAAGATATAGGTCACACAGGGACGGCGGCATAATGTGGCCATTAATGTATAACATTGACGGCAAACATTCAGGATCAAACCTATGTAAATATATGCAGTAACATGTGTATATACACACCAACATACATCTACATAAAAGTATGAGGAACACTCATTTTGGCCTGTACATAGTACAGAGGAAAAATACTCTAAGTAAATGACAGTGCTGCAGTGCTGTAGTGAAATGTAAGGGACAGCATTGGATAAAAATAATACTTTGTAGAGACTACACAATGTTCTTGTTAAAGAGTCTGACAGCAGCAGGCAAGAAGGAACGGAGGAATCTCTCCTTTGCACAGCGAGGGTGTAACAGTCTGTCACTGAAGGAGCTGTGGAGTGCTGTTAGGGTGCCCTGGAGGGGGTGGTCCGGGTTGTCCAGCATTGATGACAGCTTGGCCAACATCCTCCTGTCCCCCACCGAGTCCACAGAGTCCAGGGAGCAGCCCAGGACAGAGCCAGCTCTCCTGACCAGTTTCTCCAGCCGCTTCTTGTCCCGGGCCGAGACGCCGCCTGCCCAGGTGACCAATCCCTGGAAGATGACCGATGCAACCACCAAGTCATAAAAGTTCCTGAGGAGTGTCCCCTGAACCCCAAAAGACCTCAGTCTCCTGAGTAGGAAGAGTCTGCTCTGACTCTTCCTATAGAGGGCGTCTGTGTTGTCGCACCAGTCCAGTTTATTGTTCAGATGAACACCCAGGTACTTGTAAGTTGAAACTCTCTCAACATCTGTTCCCCGGATATTCACTGGTGCAGGTGAAGAGTGCTGGCGCCTACCGAAATCCACCACCATTTCTTTGGATTTCCCCGCATTGATCAGGAGGCGGTTCTGCTGGCACCAGTCCACAAAACCCTGAGTAAGTTCTCTGTACTCCCGATCATCTCCGCCTGTGATGAGGCCGACAATCGCAGAGTCATCAGAGAACTTCTGCAGGTGACAGGTAGGGGTGTTGTAGTTGAAGTCCGAGGTGTAGAGGGTGAACAGGAAGGGAGCCAAGACAGTTCCCTGTGGGGCCCCCGTGCTAAAGAGGAGCACGTCAGACACACAGTCCTGTGTCCTCACATACTGTGGCCGGTTTGTGAGGTAGTCCTGGATCCATGTGGTGAGGTGGTGGGCCACCCCCGCATGCTCCAGCTTGTCTCCCAGTAGGGTGGGCTGGATGGTGTTGAAAGCACTGGAGAAATCAAAGAACATGATCCTCATAGTGCTCCCCGCCTTCTCCAGGTGGGAGAGTGAAGTGTGGAGGAGGTAGATGATGGCATCATCCACACTGATGCCAGGCTGATATGCGAACTGGAGTGGGTCCATTGAGGAGCTCACCAGGGGGCGCAGGTGGACAAGAACCAGTCTCTCCAGGGTCTTCATCAGGTGAGACGTCAACGCCACTGGTCTGAAGCTGTTGAGCTCCTTCGGGTGGGGGTCTTTGGCACCGGGACCAGGCAGGATGTTTTCCATAGCTGGGGGACCCTGCCCAGCTTCAGGCTCAGGTTGAACATGTGCTGGACAATTCCACACAGCTGGTCTGCGCAGGATTTGAAGAGCTGGGGGCTGATGCCATCTGGACCCGCTGCCTTCCTCGCCTTCATCTTCTTCAGCTGGTTCCTCACCTGAGATGTTGTGAAGGCCAAGGCTGGGCAGGAGGGAGTGGTGGCTATCTGGTGTAGCTGGGAGCTGGAGACTGTGGAGAAGAGGGGGGAGGGGGTGACATGCCCAGCAGGAGGAATAGGTGGAGGCTGCAGCAGGAGAGACTAAGTGGGGGCAGGCATCTGATCGAACCTATTGAAAACGAGGTTCAGCTCATTTGCCAAATGCAGGTCCCTCCCAGTCCGTGGCCTGAGATGGTCTTCAGGCCCCTCCAGACTCCCCTGGCGTTATTCTGCAGCAGCTGCTCCTCCATCCTCTTCCTGTAGGACCTTTTCCCCTCTCTGATCCTCCTCCTCAGCTGGCGCTGCACAGTCTTCCGCTCCTCTATGTTGCCTGACGCAAAAGCCCTCCTCTTCTCCTTCAGGAGAGCTTTTATGTCTGGTGTGATCCAGGGTTTGTTGTTGGAGAAACACCTTACTGTCCTGGTGGGTATGGTGTTCTCCATGCAGAAATTTATATAGTCTGTAACAGTGTCCGTTAGACTACTAATGTCTTCCCCGTGAGCATCGCTGAATACTTCCCACACAGTTGTGCTGAAGCAGTCCTTTAAGGCCTCCTCGGCCTCTCCAGACCATCTCTGAACCGTGCGGGTCACAGCTGGCTGCCTGCGGACCAGAGGTTTGTACACAGACTGGAGAGTCACCAGGTTGTGATCAGCTTTGCCCAGCAGGGGGAGGGGCAGTGATGTGTATGCCTCCTTGGTGTTGGCATAGAAAAGGTCCAATGTTTTATTGTCTCTGGTGTGGCAGGTGACATACTGTGTGAATGAAGGCAGAGAGGAGGAAGGGGAGGCATGATTGAATCACCAGAGATGAGTATCAGGGCATTTGGGTGCTGTGTTTGTAGCCCGTTCACTGCTGCAGTCAAGACATCACAGGCTGTGTCGCCGCTGGCAGCTGGTGGGACGTAGACGGTCACCGCGATCACATGACTAAACTCTCGCGGGATGTAGAATGGCCTCATGCCAACAGCTAGCAGCTCAATATCCCTGCTGCAAAGCTGCTCCTTAATCGTGATGTGCCCAGGATTACACCATCTATCGTTCACAAACACAGCCAGCCCTCCTCCTTTCCTCTTTCCACTCTCCAGCGTCTTGTCCGCGCGTATGATTTGGAAGCCGTCCAATTCTGCGACCGCGTTCGGCGTTAGCGCTGTTAGCCACAACTCCGTGAATAGCATCAGGCTAGCCTCCCGGAAGTCCCTCTCATGCCGGGTAAGCGCCGCTAGCTCGTCCATCTTGTTGGGGAGCGATCTAACATTCCCCATGATAACAGACGGGAGGACGGGATGGTGTCGTCTCCTCCTTTCCCAGCGTTTAACCCCCGCACGAGATCCCCGTCTCTTCCTCCCCAGCTCACGGGGGATATTGGGTCTCTCCCCGGGAGCCGGCGCAGGTTTAGCACGGAGTGCTAACAGCTGATTCCGGCTGTAGACAATGGGAGCGCGGCTCCGAGCCAAGTCGCCGGACACGATCGCGCAAAAAATAGCCACCAGCAGCAGCAAGAATACCGCAGTTTGGGTGTCCATTGCTACGCAAGTTACGACTATCAACTATATGAAAAAGGTATGAGGTAGAGTAATATTAAGGAGCAAAAACACACGAAAAGGCTCACCGATGAGCCGGAGCTACTGTAGCGGCCTGCCACTCGCGCGGCGCCGGAACCGGAAGATGGCCGCTAAACCAACGAAGAAGAAGCAGCAGCTAACCCAATGGAGCGCGTGTGTGGGCCTGGTGGCCGTGCGTCGTACTCGCATCAAGCAGCATAACAGTTCAAATAAATGACCAGTCGACTCAACAACTCTTACTATAAAATAATATTATGCACGATAACCCGATTAAAAACCTCCGGATGGAGACGTGGTGTAAAATATGAATGGACTATGGCAATAATGAGTCCGCTAAAAAAGATAAAGTAGTCCTAAGATGGTTGGTCAACGATAACGTATATACTGCAAGAGGGTATTAGTTCACTTACGTTGTATGAACATTGAATGATGGCTAATGCACTGTATGTGTATCTGCTTTGGGGTAGCGCCTAATGCAAACAAGCATTTACGATGCACCGGTGGAGTAGAAACTGCACATTACGCTACATAACGATTAGGAATGGGAAAAAATATCGTATCGCGATGTATCGTGATACTTTTTATGCCAATACCAAGTATTGATACGTTGATCAAGTATCGATACTTTCAATACCTTGTTATGTTTTGCATGTTCTATAACATACTTCTAGAACATTTGAGGTCCTTAAAGTTGAGCTTTGTGAAAGGAGTTTTATTTATTGCACTCCTGTGTATCGGGAACAGTTACTGGAACAGTTTATGCACTTATCAATCGTGGCTATTGAATAAATGCCAAATAGCACTTAAGTTAAAACTTTGGACACGCGTGCCTCTGTTTTTTAATTAATTTTTAAATAACATTTAAGTACTGCAATACGTATCGAATTGCAACCCAAGTATTGGGATCCGTATCGGATTGGGACAAAAGTGTATCGTCCCAGCCCTAATAATAATGCACACAATAACAGTTCACTGTTTTTTTTGTTTTTAATACGTTTAAAACAAAATTAATAATTATCATTATTGACTGATATGAAATACCTAGATTGTGACAGTTTTTCAGACACATCGCCCAGCCCTACTAAGCACATTATATTTAAAACGGAATTTATTTAATCTTTATGTTGACCAGTTTATTTCAATCTTTCACAGTTACATTGACCTCTTGTTATATACTTTTCAGTCATATCGCTCAGCCCTAATTCGTACAATGCTTATGAATAACCCTAAATAAATTTGAATTTAAAAATCAAAATCAAAGGAGGATCGATACCAAGACCTCTTGATTAGAAGCGCGTCCCACTATCCACTGTACCAATCAAGCACCTGAGGTCAACAGCTGAAAAAAGTAAAGGAAAAGAAAAAAAATGACTGAAAACTGCAAGATGACTACTCAAGCACTCCAAGTATTCTTTTCTAACGCACAATGTGAGTACCTAACTCGCCAACTAAATTAAAGATCACTACAAACACCGACAACACCTGCAAAGCGGCGCAAGGTCTCCAGTGTTATGACGGTACGTTGAATAGTCCATTGGTGTCATTCGCACAAATCGAGGCTTTGTTTGTGTTATCAGGAAATTAAACGTTGAATGAACCACTGAAACCCTCCACACAACCCGAGGCCTCGTTTGTCATCGGTCACATGATTTTTTTTTAAAAAATTCATTATTTTTTGGTGTAAATTGGTCTAAGTTGGTAGACGGAAACCCTATCAGAAGCCCATTTAAAATGATAGGCAGACCGGCCTATAGGCGATTACTATTTGGTCCAGCCGGACAAAAAGGCGGCTAGACGCACGGTGGGAGGGTAAGCCTGGCTGGAGACGGAAGACGATAAACAGACCGCAAAATTTTAGTAAAATGCCAAGCTCTGTCAGTTTATTTCTCTCTCAATTAGCAGGGGTTCCTTGTAAATTGAAATGAAATGTATGCACATATAGTGTAATCAAAAAGCTAAGCTTTATGTTTCAGGCAATTTGGAAGGAAGTTGGAGTAGAAAGGAACTAGGAGACAAAAATAATGACTGGAACTTACTCTGGAGTACTGCATTTTTTCTACAATATCGTCACTGGTGAGTGGGATGAGACCTGAGAAGACAAGAGATCTTTCTTTATGTACACTGTCAACAGTAGCTGCCAACCATATAGCCATGTCTAACATACCAACTCTGTGAGTGATGAACTCATCATGCAGTACTGATGAGTTGGCATCAATCTGGATCCAGTCAATTGCTGTGATGAAGTATGCCAGAATATTAACTGGTAGTTGTGAATACCGAAACATTATTTTATAAAATATATGGAAAGAAAACATTCTTTCCTCAGGTTAATTCTATTTTGATACTTGCTCAAATTTCTATAACTTAGCTCTTTCTGAAATAGAGAAATGAGACTTACCCTTTGCACTGTACCCACTAATTATGCTATGCAGATGATCACCTTAACTATTCATTCTCAACCATTATGGCATAAATTCAATGATTTGTGGAAACGATTAATTTAAAAAATAATCTTACCTACTGTTGGTACTTCTGACATGAAGACACGTCGAATAGAATTGGCAACCCTAAAAACAGACAACAGAACATTTAAGTCAGCGATGTATCCGTCAATGTTCGGACATCATAACACTGAAATCATACCCACGCAACAGTCTAAATAGACCAAAGTACTTATAGAGTTTAAAGCTGCACACAACTGGACTTCGCGGGGTAAGTAAACAAATCCCTTTAAAATATTGGTTCACTTTTTTTACCCACTTGTCGCAGGATGCGTATTGCTTCCCTCCGAGACGCGACGTCCTGTAGTAAAAACCCATTGCAACCAAAGATAAGATAATACTTACGCCAAATCGGTATTTTCAATTACAAACTTGACATTCTCATCCGTAAGTTCTGTGATTTTTACAGTCGGTTGGTTTGCATATGGCATCGTAGCAGAGAAATCGTACTAAAAATATTTATGTGGCTAAATTATCCACTATTTGATGTTTGCTGCCACCCTCGTTATCGGCTTTTTTTTCTCATCCTCTTCTTCCGCTCCTCTCTTCTTCTTTTTCTTCTGCCTTTCGGCAGTTGGAAAAAAAACTTTTAGTGTATTACAACACCGCCACCTTCTGAAATGGAGTGTGGTTCTGGCTAACCCTCTTCTTCGTCTTATTATGCACATTAGACGATTGACATGGATACATATGGGGTCATTATCGTAACAAAACCATTTACAAATGCGTATTTCAATTCCAAAATATGTATAAAGAATCCATATCCGTAACCACAGTCACAAATGCGTATTAAGAATCTACAAATGCGTAACTGAAGTCACAAATGCGTATGGAGAATCTACAAATGCCTTACTGATGTCACAAATGCGTAACGAGAATCTACAAATGTGCACATTGATTTGTATGTGCAAACACATGGTTAAATGAGTACAGAGATCTGTATGTGGGTGATCTGTAAACACTGGGCCTCTTGATTGGCTGTCTTCTGACATGTGACTTTTACTACAGTCCTGCCGTGCACGACTCACAACTGTATGTGGGTGATCTGTAAACACTGGGCCTCTTGATTGGCTGTCTTCTGACATGTGACTTTTACTACAGTCCTGCCGTGCACGACTCACAAACGTACAGTGATTTGCAAATGCGTGACCTAAGTCACAAATGCGTACTGAGAAACTACAAATGCGTAACTGAAGTCACAAATGCGTATTGAGGATCTACAAATGCGTAACTGTCACAAATGTGTGACAAAAATCTGCAAATGTGTCCATTGATTTGTATGCGCAAACACATGGTTAAATGCGTACAGAGATCTGTATTTGGGTGATCTGTAAACACTGGGAAAAAACGACTGAGAAGTATAGCAGTTGCGCTTCGTTGTTTTATTCTCACTCAACACACTCCAGCCACTCTCAACTCTCTCTCGACAGTTCTCCTTCTACCATCTTTATATGTAAGCCTCGCGTCCTCTATTGGCACATTTCTGTTACAACAACCATTTCAACAGTATTCCTTTCAAACAACCACGTTTCAAATAAAATGATATAGGCAATTACTAGCAATAATTTTAAGTCTATTTTGGAGGAATAGATGTCAGTACATAAGGAAAGTCGATGCGATTAAATGTTATGGAGAAGGTGGTGTGAATGCTAGTGGTTTTGAAGTAATGAACAGTATTTTGAAATTGAAGTGGCTGATTAAGTTTATAAAAATTGGACAGTCTTTTTGGAATATTGTCCCGTATATGATTCTCCTCTATTGGAAGTTCATTTTCAAACATACTGTAACTTTACTCCACATAACGCTCCAGTATGGAATAACCGGTATATTTTGCGGAATAGAAAATCAGTTTGGGATTAGTGGGGCCTGAATGGTTCCTCTCTCTCTTTTTTTTCTTTTTTTTTATAGCAATGGGGATCTGTTCCAGTATGAGGATTTCTGTGATACTAGATATCTTTCATTCCCAATTCCCCCTAGAGCAAAGAAGTACATTTTGAAATTTTGAATGAGACTTATACAACTAAAGAATTCTTGAGACTCAAGTTTAATATTGAGGTGAATTGCTGTGTTTTGTGTGATAAGGAACATTTTTTTCTCTGCGATTCAGCACAGGCCTTTTAGTTGGATATACAGTACAGGGCTGTTTTTGGTCCAAGCATATTGAACTGTCACCGTTGATGGTGGAGTCCATTAACTTTGGTGTTTTTGGTGAAAATAATCACATAAACATTGTCATCAATGTTTTGTTTTTGCACGCTCCTGTACAGTAGGTGGCGGCATGCACCAAAGGGATGTAATCAGCCAGTAAATTAAAAGTGAGAAAGAAAGAAAAGCCCTCTCCAGAATAGGAACGTGCGGGGAGAAACAAATTAAATTACGTGGGGTGCAGAAAAATTAAAGAAGACACACTAATAGCAGAGAAGAAACAGTTTATTCTGTACATGGTGGATGTAATTAATTGCACGGCGCAAACTGCCACAAAAACTGAAAAAAAATCTAAATAATTATAAGAGCAGCAGACAGGCATCTAGGAATTGAGACCATATGAGGTGGGAAGAAGTGGAGGATGTCTTGAAAGGAGGGTCACCCAGCTCCCAGACACAAGTACAGACATCAGGAGTGAGTGGGGCAGTCGACTGTGCCACACTCCAGTCCGGTAGGTGGCGGAAATGCACCTAGGAGCAGGTTGCCAGCCGCAAATCAAACTAACAGAAGAAGAAGAAGAAGAAGAAGAAGAAGAAGAAGAAGAAGAAGAAGAAGAAGAAGAAGAAGAAGAAGAAGAAGAAGAAGAAGAAGAAGATGAAGAAGAAGAAGAAGAAGAAGAAGAAGATGAAGAAGAAGATGAAGAAGAAGATGAAGAAGAAGATGATGATGATGATGATGATGATGATGATGATGATGACGACAATGACAATGACTCCAGCAAATACAGTAGAAGTTGAATGACGGCGTGACGAAAAGAACGAGCATTTTGTCAAAATATACTTTTCCAGCAGAAGTCGAACGAGGGTTTAAGTGTTATTGGATGGCGTCAGTATCTTTTTCTCCAGTAGTATGTACTTCGTTAACTACTTTGATAACTTTAATCAACAAGCTAAGCCGTTAGCTTGTTCCTGGTACACAACCGAGGCATTTTCCACAGGAGTGAACGAACGCTAACAAAGAGCAAAGTATGGCTTTTTATGAAGTTTACTGTCATCCCGCTTTGATTCGATACAAAGCAGGTGTTTGCACCAGCGCGACTGTGTTTCTCGTTGTGGTTGTGTGCCTCACTTACATCTCACCGCTGCTGGTGGCTTTCAGGAGCCAAGGTACTGTGCAGTTACTTCAATTCAATTGAGTTGTTGCAGTGTTGGCGTTATAATGAAAATACTTGCGGTAGGGCTGTTCGATTTTGCCTAACAAGAAAATCCTGATTATTTCTCTCAAACCCGATTTTCCGATTACGATTTCTTTGTAATATAAAAATAATGAAGAATGAAGTATTTTGAATATCTTTTATTTAAACTTAATTTTTCTTTCTTTGAACTCAAAATGCCAGTCAATTTAACTTAATACACACAGAACAATCCATTTGGATTAACAGCATTTTACTTACACAAAGAACACAGATCTGTTCTTAATTAAACCAATAATGAAAGAAGAAAGTGCATATACTATCTGAAATGAAATCATCAACAGGAGAGAAGGTAGTAAGTCATGTCGGTAAACCAAACAGTTTGTCAGCCAGTGATTTTGCCAACCAGTTAGTGACTAGCCTTTCATCTTTCTCCCAGGTCTTATGAAACATAAATCAATGATTAGTGCAAAACTGTCACTCAACAATACAATGCACTGTCAAGCTTGAGTACGGATGCATAGTCCAGCTGGACCAGAGGTCCGTTGTAGAGGAGAAAATAAGGGACGCCTTTCAGACGTTGAGTTACTTGCTCACGAGTTGTATTGTGCATGCGGGGCGCACACTACATTGCAGATCTATATTTGCCCGATTTATTAACTAAACTCTCACTTGCCTGAGCAAATAGCAGAGTCGCCGGTAGACATGGATGTTGTTGTTTTTGCACTGCACGCTCGTGGGAGGAAGCGGAAATGCAGAGGGAACTACGGTGGCTTAGATACACCAAAAATAAGAAAATCAAATGCGCCCGATTTGAACGTTATTAAAATCGTTCTATCCAGAAAATTTGGTTACGGTTCAAAATCTCTTAATCGAGCAGCTCTAACTTGTGGGTTTAAACAAGTAGATATTGCCCTACTGTATAGGTTTCTGGATTAAAAGGAACACATATGAAGAACAAGCAGTAGTTCGGTTCCAGTATGAGACACTGCTGGTGGCTGCAACCGGAACAAATGGTGATTATGTGGCGTGGAGCACCTTTCCCCATCTGAACAACATGCTTGGAAAGAACCTGAGAATCCCTGCTGTCTCTGTAGGGTTTGTTCTAATTAACCATTGTAAATGTACAATAGTGCAATTTATTTTTTGAATTGTCATAATAATGTTTCACTAATACGATCTTCAGGTGAGGGAAGAGGACCAAAACCAGGATGGGAAGTTGGACCGTCTGATTTTTCAACTGCAGTTACCCCTGAAGGATGAGGAAAATGTGTACAGTGTACAGCTGCTACTGATCTTCAGCTACAAGCTCTTTGTATGTTATGCTACAACCAAACACTGAAATAATTGAAAAACATGTAGAGTAGACACCGTCTTTGCCATGATTATAACAGCTGAACTCAATTTGACTCAAGTAGCATTGGGATGGAATTTTTATTTTATTTTTTATATTTCACATGCACAATAACTATCTATATCTAGCTAACCATAATTATCTGACCGATGTCGGGGAAAAGTGACGCCACATTCATCAGTCCGATATCGGCAAAAGTAAACCAATATTGAAAGACGCCTCAAATACGCTAACGTCGGTCTGGTTACTGTCACTTTAAAGCGGAAGTCAACACCAACATTTCTTTACAATAATGTTTTATGCAGCCCCACTAGTCTCAACATGGCATCATAAGTGTTTGTGGAATATGAGTTAAATAGTAAAATCCACCCATTTTTGTCCATCTCAGGGGGCGGCCATTTGTTCACTTTCTGTCAACTGAAAATTACATCACATTTATTCAGGGTTCAGGTCAGAATAGGGGTGTGGGAAAAAAATTGATTTCCCAATATATCCCGATTTCCGGCTGCCAAATATAATATCGATTTTTCAGCTTCTAATATTGATTCAATGATGGCATTGTGTAATACTCCATTTTCTTTTTTTTTTTTTTTTTTCAGAGAAAATGTGCAAAAACACAAATAATAAATAGGATATTTTGAAGCAAATAGTTTTGACTCAATTTGTTTTATCTACATCTTCTGATTAATATATAGAGGAACTTCATTTCTCGTCTCTACCTGTAATTTTGACATTAACTGGGTAGAACATCACAATATCGTGATATTGTAATATCGTGATAATATCGTATCGTGACCCAAGTATCGTGATACGTATGCAACATCCTTGCCAATACTCACCCCTAGGTCGGAACCAACCTTGGTACATCTTCAGAAAACAGGTAAGACGTGATTGGTTGTTTCATGAGGACCGAGCATCTGGTATGTCATTTGCAGTCGACAGCAAGTGACAAAATGGCTGCCCCATAAAATGTTTAACAACGGGTGGATTTTGCTGCTTAACTCATATTCCACAAATGCAATATTGATCAGAAGGCTGTGTTTTAGACTAGTGGAGGCGCATAGAACATATTATTCTCAAGAAAATTTTGGGGTAGACTTCCGCTTTAAGTGCAGAGCCTCTGCTGCATGACATAGGAGGTAATATGGTGCCCTTACGTGAGACTTTTTATTTTTCTCTCCACTAAACTTAATTGCTGCGTGATCTTAAGAAGTAACAATGTTCATCAGATGCCACTCGCCTATAAACAGAAGGTGTTACAGTGAGCCTTTTGTTGGCTTTACAGTGAACAGTTTTTGTTTCATTAAGCCTGTATCCCAGTGAGCGGTGAAGATTTGTGGGTGTTTTTGCAAAACGTTAGTGAATGTTGTTTTTTCGTTCCAGTTCATTCAAGGAAAGATGTTCGCCAGACTTTGCAAATAGTTTTAGCGGTCACAAACAAATGGTCACAATTATCCGATAGTTGTCATGCATCCCGATCAAACGATCAATATTTTTGTATGTTAACCTGCACTAATATTGTTGCTGTTATTATATATGAGGTTTTAATTTATTTTTTGTAACACATAAATGTCATCTGGTTACAGTACCATGCAATGGGAAGTAGTGGGGTTGTTTGGCTACGTCAGCTTTAACAAATAAGACTGCGTCCAACCTTTTAACACATTGCGAGCAACTTTATTAACCCATTAAGGCCTAAAGCACCTGGCTCAACAGCTCCCCAAAACCTAAGGTCGCTTTTGGAATTACCCTTGAAAACGTGAAGTTTTCCAAGAAATTCAACACCTACAAAATAATTAATATCTCAGCCCCTGTAGCAGACAGAAACATAATTCCAAAAGAATTAGAGAGCTTGGACATGTGGCTTTCACACAGGCAGAGTCTATTATTTACTAGTAAATGATAATAAAATACAGTATGTATAATAATATTGTTTCAATCGAAGATGTAAAAATAATGTGTCAGTGCAAGAGAAGCACTATTTTAATTTTTAAAAAATCAAGTAATTATCATTCTCTATTCTGTTAAAAATGCGTCAATATCATCATTGTCTACAAACTATATCATATCACGTTCGACTGGTTCTATTGGTTTAAAGTCCACAAGCGTGTGGTCTATATATAACTGCCGTTACTTATTTTAGAGCTCTCACTGATTGACGGCGTTCGCCATTAGCATATGGCTTGATAAAAAATCTGTGACATCTTCCGCGGTCTTCGCGACACTGTCACGTGTATATTCTGGTGCATTAAATTGGCTAAGAGACTGAGAATTGGATTAAAAAAAGACCCAGACGTATCCGCTTTCCTGGCTTTAAAGGAAGAACGCTCCTGGTTCTAGTGGTAGAAACGCGGTTATACTTTCCCGTCCTTAATGGGTTAATAGGTACTGATACGCATCACAGCTTTTGAGATTGCTCGTCGCCTCACCGTCTGAAATGAAAAGAGTTCAGTCAGTACTAGGAAAACACGCGACTATGTTTTCGCTGGCAACTTATTTATGTCATCCTACTGTCTTGCTAATTTAGCGGCAAGCGGGTTTGAAATGTTTTTCTCTTTCAAGCTATATTTGGAGTATACCAAAAAAGGATTGGAATCGGTTTGGAGAAACAGGACGTTATCAGTATCAGTGGGGGAAAAAAAAGTTAAGTCATTAAAGGGGAACCCAAACATTTTTTTCAAGAGTATGTTCAATGCAGGCCCACTAGTTGAAACAATACGGTTAATATGAAATGTGAGTTAAGCCTCAAAATCCACCTGTTTTTTTTTTAGCCTTCACAGGGCAATTTTGTCATTTTGTCACTTCTGTCGACTGAACATGACATCACATCATGACTTATTCCAATAACGCTGTCCGCTCAATCATGTTGACGGGATATTCAGAATATTTCAGAAATCACAATTTTGACTTTAACCCGAATATTGGTTGCATGTAAACGTAGTTACTATGGTGCTGGGGACAAAATGGAGGAGGAGGAGGCACGGGCGTCGTAAAGTCGAAGCGTCGTATGTCGTAATATGAGGACTGCCTGTATTCTGTCCCTGGAGTGGAATGTCCATCTCTGTTTAAGCTCTCACATAGTTTTATTATAGCTGGAGTGTAAGTGTTGATGCAGGCCTTGTATGTGCCTTACTACATAACTTCAATTAATCATACTCTGTGTGTGTTGGTTAGACAAAGTCAACAGTGGTGATGCAGAGCCTGGCCTACATGCAGCATTCCTCCTCTGTCCCTGGAGCAAAGCTGTTTATCAGTGGAGACCTGAAGCTGCAGCAGAGAACACCGTTGCCTCACCGTGGTCTGTTTAACATTTACAATGTGAGTATATTGACTGACTTTATCACAAAGATTTATACTAACATTTTTCTTTTAATAAGGTGCACAGGGATTAAAGATCTCTGTTGCCACGCCGGAATTCCGTCATTTGGAAAAAAAACCCAAAACAAAACAAGCAGTACCATAGGCGCCGATTTCTGGGTACCTCAGGGCAGATAGGCCATCTCTCTCTAGCATGGGCACACAGTTACATGCAGAGGTGGGCATTCTGCCAGACTGATGGACGCCCATTATGATGACATTAGACGGGAAACTTAAAAAAAAAAAAAAAAAAAAAAAAAAGAAAGACGGACTAAGCACGGAGGGAAGTGGATTTTCATCTGTAAGTGTAATCATCACTACCTTGGTCAAATCTCGACTAGTGTTGCACGGGATACCGGTACCAGTACGGCGTAAAAAAAACTGCTCGATACCATTTTTTTTAACGCCAGTACCTAAATAAATTAAAAAAAACGTGCAGCTCACTAGCTCTGTCTTAAAGCCAATTGTACACAAGCGCAAGGGTGCCTGTCTACCGACATGTGAGAAACACCTTAAAGTGGAAGTCAACCCAAACATATTTATTTCAAGAATATGTTCCCAGCAGGCCTACTAGTTGAAACACAGCATTCTGATTAATTTTGCGTTTGTGGAATGTAAGTTAAGCAGCAAAATGCACTCGTTTTTAGCCATCTCTCGGGGCGGCCATTTAATCTTCTGTCAACTGAAAATGACATCACAACTGCACACAACGACCAATAACGGCTGACCTGTTTTCCGAATCTGAGCCGTGATTGGTCGTTGTGTACAGTTGTGATGTCATTCTCATTTGACAAGACAAAATGGCCGCCCCCAGAGATGGCTAAAATCGAGAGGATTAACACTTATTCCACAAACGCAATATTCATCAGAATGCCCTGTTTCAACTAGTGGGTTTTCATACAAAAGAAATGTTTGCGTTGACTTTCTCTTTAATTGGCATGTCTCCTCCTGAATGTGGAGAGGAAGATGGCCTCAAGCGAGTGAAGCACTCACTGCCCCACCGCTCGCTGGCCCTCCGCTCCTCGTTGAAAAGCATGACGCGCTGTAATATTGAACTTTTTTGCTTACATGGCCAATAGCCATGGCACGCCGACAAACATGACAAAGCGCGTCTGTAAGGCTTGTTTTAAAACTACCGTGGCTCGAGGTGGGAACACGTCCAATCTGGCCAAACACCTTGCTGACCGGCATCCAGAGTTATACCCACCAGTTTTAAGAGCTGCAGGTTGTGATGCATTTCTAACACTTCCCTCAAAAATAGACTGTGAATTATTTTGTTCACAATTTGTATAATTTGACAAGGCATTCAACTAGCTGGGAGCGGATGAGAGAAGACTAGACATACACACATACTCAAAGCAACATTACATTGAGTCATTATCAATTAAATGAACATATTTGCTTGACCGTAACTATGCAAATGTTTTGTCAATATCAACAATGGATGACATGAAATGCAGTCAAATACAGTAGGTCAAGAATATGGCACGTAATGTAAAAGCTTATAGTGAATAAATATATACAGCATGTGTACATACAGTGACATGTATACATTATGCTTATATAAACATAAATGCAGGCATTGATCTCATTATTTAAAAAAAATGTCATTCTTAAAATCAGATTTGGTTAATTCTGTGTTCAAAAAGGACAGAGGCTATATAGCTGTATGTCTGGCCATGAAAATGATCTTAACCTGCTCAATACTGCATTACAGTAGATGTCACACTAATGGCTCTATAAACCTCTGTGTAGATTTTCTACAAGTCACGTTTAAAAAAATAAATAAATGGGAACTAGTTTTCTTAACCCATTAAGCCTAAAGGGCCTGGCTCAACAGCTCCCTAAAATTTAAGGTTGTCTTTGGAAGTAGCCTTGAAAACCTGACGTTTTTACAGAAATTCAACACCTACAAAATAATTAATATCCCAGCCCTTGTAGCAGACAGAAACATGATTACAAAAGAATTTGAGAGCGTAGACATGTGGCTTTCACACAGACCAGAGTTTATTCATCTTTACTGTTTCAATCAAAGAGGTAGAAATAAAGTGTCAGTGCAAAAGAAGCACTACTTTTAATTAAAAAAAAAATCGAGTGGTAATTGCCATCCTTTTTTCTGTTACAAAGACGTCAATATTGTCATTGTCTACAAACATATCTATTAACCATATATCACGTTCGACTGGTTCAAAGTCCACAATTGCACATCTATATGACTGCCGTTACTCATTTACGAGGTCCCGCGACGGCGGTGTCCGCCATTATCGCTTGAAAGAATTCTGGAACTTCTCCACAGTCACGTATATATTCTGATGCATTTCATTGGTTAAGAGACCGAGAATTAAATAATAAATAGAAAATGACCTATACGCTCTCCCGGCTTTTAAGGGTAGAAAGACGCAACAGCGCTCCCTGCTCTAGTGGTAGAAACGCTGTTATGCGCTCCCGTCCTTAATGAGTTCAAGTTTAATTTACATGTAGTCTTTAAATATAAATAATAAAGTGTAGAAAGAAACAGTTATACATTTATCTCACTCCCCCACATGTGTGCAGATGTTCACAAGTGTTTAACACTGCTTAAAATGTTATTTTATTATCAAGCATATGTAACAGGGTAGTGGAGTTATTAATGACTATGAAGCACCCTTGGATGCACCAACAGTTTCTTCCCTTGGTTCAGTGAAAGTGATACTAGATTTGGTTCACAGGAGCCAATAATGTTAATACTGAAGGAGAGCGACAGAAGCAAGACACTCTAGTTTGTGTAAAATATATGTATAAAAAATATATGTTTGTATAAAATATATGTATATTGAACATAAATTCTTTACAACTGAAATCTATATATATATTTATATATATTTATATATTTATATATATATTTATATATATATATTCATATATATTTATATATATATTTATATATATATATTCATATATATTTATATATATATTTATATATATATATTCATATATATTTATATATATATATATATATATATATATATATTCATATATATATATATATATATTCATATATATATATATTCATATATATATATATATATATATATATATATATATATTCATATATATATATATATATTCATATATATGTATATATATTCATATATATATATATATATATATATTCATATATATATATATATATATTCATATATATATATATATATATATATATATATATTCATATATATTCATATATATATATGTATATATTCATATATATATTTATATTCATATATATATATTCATATATATATATTTATATTCATATATATATGTATATTCATATATATTTATATTCATATATATATTTATATTCATATATATTCATATATATATATATTCATATATATTTATATTCATATATATATTTATATTCATATATATTCATATATATATATGTATTCATATATATATATATATTCATATGTATTCATATATATATATTCATATCTATATATATTCATATCTATATATATATATATATATACATATCTATATTCATATATATTCATATATATATATATATATATATATTCCGATATATACATATATATATTCAGATATTCATATACTCATATATATATATATATATATATATATATATATATATATATATATATATATATATATGAATATATCGATAATCGTTTTTTCGATGCATCGTTCGGCGCATTAAAAATATTCTGAATCGATTCATCTGTATTAATAATCGATATTTAAAGTTTAACTAAAAAAAACAACAAAAGTGCGCAAGCGATTTCGTGTGTTTGTATGTCAGACATCTGTGCTAGGCTAAGCTAAGACGTGACAAGATGGCGGAGCAAGCAAAACCTCATACGAGTAGAGCGAAGTCAAAGTGTGAAATATAAATCTTTGCTCTTCCTTGAGATTTTTGTTTTGATAATAAAGGATCCAATAAAGGATGCATCAGAATCACAATCAAGACTGCAATTCATGTCATCCATTGTTGATGTTGACAATACATAACATTTGCACCGTCACAGTCAAGCAAATGTGTTCAATTAATTGATAATGACTCAACGTAACGTTGCTTTGAAGGGCATGTCACTGTAGCAATCCAGCACGCAATTTGCAGTCTTGCGTGCAACCCACACGCGTTGTTTTGAAAATGCGTTGCAGTTTCACTCCAAGTCGGGGGGTGTCTTTACGGCTTATACTGACGAGGACACATGGAATTTCCTTTTTCTTTTCTGGCCAATTCCGGTCAGTGTTTTTACTTTCAAGCAACAATCAAAACGAAAGCAACAACAATGGATATCGTGCCTACTACAACAAAGGGACCTAGATGACTAGATGATGCATTTAATTGTATTGCAAAATTAATCAGGAAGGTGGTGGCGAACGTGGTATGTGCGTGTGTATGCCTGTGTAAAAGTTTAACTACAAAAAACAACAAAAGTATGCGCAAGCGATTACGTGTGTTTGTATGTCAGACATCTGTGCTAGGCTAAGCTAATACGTGACAAGATGGCGGAAAAAGCAAAACCTCATACGAGTAGAGCGAAGTCAAAGTGTGAAATATAAATCTTTGCTCTTCCTTGAGATTTTTGTTTTGATAATAAAACCAGTGTTTTACATGGACTATAAAATTTAAGCCAATGAAAGGATGCATCGGAATCACAATCAAGACTGCAATTCATGTCATCCATTGTTGATGTTGACAATACATAACATTTGCACCGTCACGGTCAAGCAAATGTGCTCAATTAATTGATAATGACTCAACGTAACATTGCTTTGAAGGCTTCTTTATACTCCCGTGTGCGACGTCCGCGAGCATGTCAATGTAGCTATCCCGCACGCAGTTTGCAGTCTTGCGTGCAACCCACACCCATGGTTTTGAAAATGCGTTGCAGTTTCACTCCAAGTCCGGGGGTGTCTTTACGGCTTATACTGACGAGGATACCCCGGGGATGGAATTTCCTTTTTCTTTTCTGGCCAATTCCGGTCAGTGTTTTTACTTTCAAGCAACAATCAAAACGACAGCGACAACAATGGATATTGTGCCTACTCGATGACTAGATCATGCATTTAATTGTATTGCAAAATTAATCAGGAAGGTGGTGGCGAACGTGGTACGTGCGTGTGTATGGCTTCTTTACACATGCACGCACACACGTGAGACAACACCCATTCCGCTGCCAAACTAGTTTGCTTCGCAGCAGTAACAAGCTGCGTGGTGGATCCTCTCCTACGTGGTGACAAATAAATACCCCTCATAGAACTGAGCCGGGGAAAAGTGTCCATCATAGCAATATGTCCCATAATGGACCGTGTACTTGCCTTTCAGACAGAGTTGGTGAGCTGCGTGTACTGGTATCCCATGCAACACTAACGCGGTGCAAGTTAGCAGTCATGCAGATTCACCAGAAACATTCTGGACTCAAAGGATTTGGTTGACGTGTTCACCCCATTTAGTGAATCTAAGGAATAATTTGATTCATTCCACTTTGATTTTGTTTTCCATTTGTCTTCTTTTCATTCAAGGTTTCCGTGATTGACGGCTCCAGCCCTTTTGCAAGTGCTTACGATCTCGACAACATAGTGAGGCGCTACCAGGAACGCAACTGTAAGGTTAAAAAAAAACTCACATTTTTGCTCGGCATTACTGCTGTTTTATGAAAAATATAAACCTTAGACTTGAGCAGTTTGCAAATGCTGACAAAAAATACATGAATTAGATGAACTGTTCACAAGTTCACACTCCCTACTAGGCAGAGACTGCCTTAAGGCCTAGATACACCAATAGAACGTCGATAAGCGTTTGGGTGTCTGATTGCGCTGTCTGATTGAGGTAGCGAACACCGTCGTAACATCGGACCTTGTCAAGAAGCGTCTGGTGGGCGTTTCAGCATGTTGAATCGGTATCATGATATTTGGTCACTCTGATTGGCTAAAGGATTTAAGATCACTTTTCTCAACACTGGTGTTATTTTGTTAATGTTAAGTCTAACTAAAGCCCTAGATGGACCAAACCGACGTTGGAGGTTGTGAAGCCTCATGGCATCTGAATGCGCCGTCTGATTGGTGTCACGGCCACCGTCGTAGTGTCGTAACTTGTCAGTAAGCTTCTTTGGGGCGTTTATTTATGTTGAATTGGCGTCGCCAGTCGTGACATTTGGTCATTCAGATTGGCTATGAGCTAGCAAATCAGTGCACGAAGCACGAACGGGAAGTGACAAATGTGGATAAACCTTTGCTACCTTAATCTTCTTACAAGTACAAGCACGAGGGTTGACAATGTAAGTATTTCACAATACTGTGTCAAGAACGTGAGGGTTTACTTTGTGTTTGAGTTCATTGTGAGCGAAAACTATCACTGAATACATTGTTTACATTTTTATAACCCGACCCCGGCCAATAGCTTTCCAGTTGGTTCTTTCTAACCATGAGGTAGTAGTGACTACCGTCGCCGATGGTATGGAGGAGGTATTCTCACGCAGAAAGTCCTTTAATGGTCAGCAATAGCAATTGTGTCTATTGTTGCGGTGTATTTTTCCAGCGTGACGTGCCGGCGGTCGGCCCGACGCCACAGCGTCGGTCACAGTTGGCCAACGTCGAATTGGTCTATAAAGGACAGGGGGGTCAAACTCATTTTAGGTCAGGGGCCACATGGAGGAAAATCTATTCCCAAGCGGACCGGACCAGTAAAATCATGGTATATATCGTAAAAACAACAACTTCAGATTGTTTTCTTTGTTTTAATACTGTCCAAAATGGGACAAACACAACATCACTCTTAATAATAAAACAATTTTTTTGAAAATTCTGAGGACAAAGAACACACCAACACACAATGCCTCAGTGATTCAAAGAACCAGAACAGTATCACAGACCACAGAACTATATCATTTCTCAAGTAGATGAAAATAATAAATACCGTTGCCCAAACAAGAGTCACAGTCACAAATGAAGAATAGGTTAAATATACAAATTAAATACATTAAATAAAAAACAATAGCAAATCAACATAAAAATATATATACATAAAGCTGGAGCCTATGGACAGTGTATCCAAAATAGTGCAACTGCAACATGCTGTGAACACAGCAAACATACTGCTTTCCCATTCACTTCCGTAAAAAAGTAGGAGGATGACCATTTTTCTTGGAACACTCTGCACTCTACGTCCACTTTTCTCTTTTTTGACAGCGACATACTGGGGTAATGAGGGTGACAAAGCATATAATGCTAACAGTATGGTATGAACAGTTTGCATGCCTAACACAATTGCTATTGCGCAATTTGAACAGCAGTTTCGTAAAAAATTGCAGCTCATTTTTATACTTTACATAATCATCTCGCGGGCCAGATCAAACTTGTATGTGGGCCTGATCCGGCCCGCGGGCAGTACGTTTGACACCCCTGATCTAGGCCTAAAGGCATACATATTTAGATACATATTTAAAACACCACCAAAATGTAGGGCTTGAGAGTGCGACCAAACTTGTCATATATGTGAAACTTTTTCAGCATGTGAATAACATTTTCATCCATCATATAGGCTAGTGCATACCTTTTAATACTCCACCTCCTTTAATTTTTTTACTTTTAATGTTTGTTTTTTGTAAGCTCTGAATTAATGGCTGAATGATTATGGAAAGTAATCTAATTACGATTTCCCCCCCTGAAAATTGCAATTGTGATGAGTTGTGATTTTTTTTTTCCCCAAGGTCCCTTTAAAATTTCCCCACTGTGGGATCAATAAAGGCCTTCTTATCTTATCTCATCCTTTCTATTGTATTTTTCAACAATCTTTATAACAACAATATCAGATCTGCATTACAGAATACTGAGGTAAAAGCAAATGAAGCATTCATTCAAATGAACGACAGTTTATCTACTACAATTACAGGTATAAACTTACTAAATTTTTTGATACACTCAAGTACAGATTACAGCAATGGAAACAAATCAGTATCTTTGCCACTTCATACATATCACTTTGTTTCATGAAACATAATGTAGGTGGACTGCACTTCTTAATGACTCAACTTCTTATATAGAACGAAAAACAATAATCCAGTGGCTCTACCACTTCCTACACGTCACTTCATTTCATGAAACATGAAACGCGGACTGCACTTCTTAAATCACTCACTCAATTTATCACATAGTCGGATAACATACATGTGTAAAATTAAAGCTTATCTGGTCTCCACCTACTAACATCACCTGCACTTTCTTTTTTAAATCTGTGATTCTCAGTTTGGCTCTTGTTGTGATGAGGATCGAAATTAAAACAGCTATTCTTGTATAAAGGCATGACTTCAAGGCATTTTTTTTGTTAAATAATAAGTACAGGTTTGTTAATATTAGTTTATTCTTTCCCAGCGCAGTAGTATTTCTTATTTGCAGAGCTGGGCACTTGACCCTTTTTTAAAAACTTGTCAGCAACACCCCCCCCCCCCCCCCGCCACAAAAATGGCCGTCCGGGAGGGCCGGAGGTCCAGGACTGACTGCCCACCTCTGCTTATTTGCATTCAGCCACGTCGTTATTAATTTTCATTGACTCGTTGATTTTATTTTGCACCATAGGTTTGTTATGTACAGTGTACTTTGTAGTAAGATTCACTTCCCTGTATAAATATGTGATTCTCGGTTTTGTTATTTGTTTTGATGAGTCTCTAAATTAAAACAGCTATTCTTGTTTAAAGGCGTACCCAACATGCCTTCAGGGCGTTTTTTTTTTGGGGGGGGGGCAAATAATAATTACAGGTTTGTTATTATTAGTTTATTCTTTTTCAGTGCAGCAGTATTTCTTATTTGCACTCAGCCACATCGTTATTAATTTTCATTGACTCTTAAATTTTATTTTGCACCTTTAGGTTTGTTATTTACGATGACTATGTATTCTGATTCACTTCCCTGTATAGTTAGCCATCTGCTAGCAGTGGTGTGGGATAAGATTGATAAGTGAAAGCTCTTTGTACAACAAATGAAGTCGTTTGATCCACAAACGACATGCAGTCTGCTGTAGATGATAGATGACGATAACACAAAAGTAGAAAAAGTCACACGGTAAGATGTAATCTATCGTCTTTGCGATATATATCGTCATATCGCCCACATCTGCCGCTGATTAAATCTGGCCCTGACACAAAATTGCCATTTAAATGGGTGTGTAGACTTTTTATATAGACTGTATATGCATTGTATGAAAATTTAAACTGATTCTTAATGTTCTTTTTTTTTTTTCTTCTTCTAAACTCTTATTTTATTCAGTGACCACGGTACTTTCCTGTCCCATACCGGTGTGGACTACTGGACGGGCTGTTGGTTCTCCTTTCCAGCTTATTTCAGAAATTCACTACCCTATGGAGGTCATTAGATATCCTTTCATAAAGAACTACGTTTTGAATTTATTTTTTTATACAGTAAGTTAAAGTAAAATCTGGTTAATTAAAATATTGGGAAGTGTTGCTGTTGTATGTGTATAACCGATTTTCCCCCTTCCTGGTTTCTGATTATTTTTGCACATTTATCTAACTTACATTTTTCAGATCATCATACCGAACAAGTGAACACTCGGTCCCCTCAAGTTCCAGTATTTATGGCAGTAGGACAATGACCTGAAACATACCAGTTCATTTCAAAATGGTGCAAAACAAACAAGCAAACAAACAATCATGAAAAGAATTGTAACCAGTAATCACAAACCCTTGATTTCAGCTATTGCTGCCATTTACTGGCTTCAGAGCGTAATTACTTTTTCACTTAGTGTGAGATACTCTAGGTTGCTTTTTTTTACTTAATAATAAATTATAATTATTTAGGAGCTGCAGTATGTATTTACTTGGCCTGTTAATGGGAACCATTAAAATTGCCTCAATGGACCAAAACATTTAAGTGTGGCAAATTTCCAAAAGAAATCAGGAAGGGTGCAAATACTTTTTCGCTACTTTTTTTTTTCACTAAACCTCTAAAATTAATAATATATGTTTGGCTTATTAGCAACTTGTGCATAATCATTTTTTTCTTTTACTGTTTGCCTTCACCTATTATCCTGGCTTTTGGGAAACCATCAAGTTTGCCTGGATCCAGTATGTCAGCGTTCTCCTGATCTTTCTCTGGGTCTTTGAACGCATCCAGACATTTGTTTTCCAGAACCAAGTTTTAACCACTGTACCAGTATCTACTGGAAAACCTCACCAGCATTGATAATGTGTGGCAGTAGTAATTTCTAAAATCAATGAAATTAGTAAAAAGTAGTAAGCACTGTTCATTCTTTACATTACGGGCTAAATAAGGACTGATATCAGTAACATTTTATTCCATTCCTTTCAATAGGTATCTGTCCCTAGAATTGTGTAAAGCAGTGGTCCCCAACCACCGGGCCGCGGCGGGCCGCACAGATGAAAGAAAGAAGCTTACAGTACTTTCAGTTTATTTATCTAAATCTGAAAAAATATATATTTTGGAAAAGTGAACGCATTCTCTCCTTTACATCTGTCAAGTGACTGACACTTGACGCATGTCAAGTTGCCTCGGTTTCGCAATACTATTATTTAATTCACAAGCTAGCAAAATGAGTAAAATAAACAGATGTATTTGCAAAATTTCTTTACAATGGGGAAAAAAGCCCAGTGAGCATTCAACACAAGAGCCTATGTCCAATAAGAAAAATAAAGGTGAATTTCATAGACCATAGAAAAAGACCTTCTTGAAATATGGATATGGAGACAGTTGATTACAAGGCATGAATGAAGCCCGCTCTGCACAATATGCTGCGAGCACCGCTCCAATGAGTCATTGAAGCCTTCAAAACCAATTTGTCAACAAATGTGCCTTGAGAGCATCATACTTGGTGGCTAACCACATTGCAAAGGCTAAAAAGTAATTCAATATTAATGAAAAAAAGGGGATTTGCGTTTGTTGTAGCACTGCACACTAGGGCTGTTCGATTTTGCCTAACAAGAAAATCCTGATTATTTTCTCTCAAACCCGATTTTCCGATTACGATTTCTTTGTAATATAAAAATAATGAAGAATGAAGTATTTTGAATATCTTTTATTTAAACTTAATTTTTCTTTCTTTGAACTCAAAATGCCAGTCAATTTAACTTAATACATAACAGAACGATCCATTGGGATTAACAGCATTTTACTTACACAATAGATTTCAGATCTGTTCTTAATTAAACCAATAATGAAAGAAGAAAGTGCATATACCATCTGAAACGAAATCATCAACATGAGAGAGGTAGTCAGTCAAGTCTGTAAACCAAACAGTCTGTCAGCCAGTGATTTTGCCAACCAGCTAGTGACTAGCCTTTCACCTTTCTCCCTGGTCTTACTTAAACATAAATCAATGATTAGTAATAATACAGTGCACTTGAGTACGGATGCATAGTCCAGCTGGACCAGAGGTCCGTTGTAGAGGAGAAAAAAATGGACGCCTTTCAGACGTTGAGTTACTTGCTCTCGAGTTGTATTGTACATGCGCACACTACACTGCAGATCTATATTTGCCAGATTTATTAACTAAACGCTCACTTGCCAGAGCATATTGCAGAATCGCCGGTAGCCATGGATGTTGAAACTACAGTGGCCACACACACGAAAAATAAAAAAAATCGAACGCGCCCGATTTGAACGTTATTAAAATCGTTTTATCCAGAAAATGTGGTTATGGTTCAAAATCGCTTAATCGAGCAGCCCTACTGCACACCTTCAAGCCATTATCGCCAACCCAACCCCAAAGCCCCTTATCCCAATCCCCCCCCCCATCTCAGTGAGTAGTTGTCGGTCCCCGAAGAGTACAGTGGCTGAAATAAATAATTAACATGTCTAAATATATTTCCAAAGGTGCTATTGACAGAAAATTTCACCAGATGTTGGGATATGTATGGGAATCCATACATACAAAGAAATAAACAAATAAGCTTAGAAACTATCCATCCATCCATCCATTATGTATACCGCTTATCCTCACAAGGGCCTCGGGAGTGCAGGAGCCTACTGTCAACGGGCAGTAGGCGGGAGACACCCTGAAATGTTTGCCAGCCAATCGCAGGCTTAGAAACTAAGTTGTGTGTAATAATGTGAAAAGACACAGGGAAAAAGTATTGAACACATGAGGAGGGAACACATGAGGAGGGAGGCGCAAAAGGCATGGAAAGCCAAGACAACACCTTGAATTGATCAATAATCAAACAGTGATTCAGCCCCTTGTCAGTGCAAATGGTTCAGTCCTAATTGATGGCCTACAAAAAGGTCCTATTGCCAAGGTGTGAGTAAAGACACATCTCATAATGGTAAAGAGTAAAGAGCTGTCGCAAGACCTAATTGTTGCAAAACAAAAAGATGGCAATGGGTACTGGCTCATATCTAAGCTTCTGAATGATCAAGAGAGCACGGTTGGGGCCGTAATAGGTAAGTGGAAAGCTACTCATACCACCATAAATTTGCCTCTATCAGGTGCTCCTCGCTAAATTTCTGACAGAGGAGTGCAAAGAATAATCAAGACGAGTTGTCCAGGAGCCAAGGACCACTTGTGGAGAGCTTCAGAAAGCTCTGCAATTAGCAGGTACTGTTGTCACAAAGAAAAAACGCCACCATAGCATGTATGCGCGCTCACCACGCAAGAACCCATTGCTGAAAAGAAAAAGCATGTCAAAGCTTATTTAGAGTTTACTGAACAAATTTTGCACAGTCAATGAAATACTAGGAAAACATAGTCTGGTCTGATGTGAGCAAAATTGAATGTTTTGAAAAAATATTGGCTGTTTGGATGCCATAATGCACACCACGTTTGGAGGAGAAATGGCACTGCACATCACCATGAAATCACCATAGCAACAGTGAAATTCGGCGGTGGAAACATGATGGTATCCGGCTGCTTTTCAGCAGATGGTACTGGTAAACTTCACATCATTGAAGGAGAGATGAATGGGCAAATGTACAGAGAAAATCTGCTGCCATCTACAGGATGATGAAAATTAAATGAGGGTGGGCATTCAGTCTGCTTGTTTGGAGGAATGGGCCAAAATCACACCAGAGCAATGCATGAGTCCAGTTTCTTCATACAAGAGGCATCTTGAAGCTGTCAGTACAAAGAAAGGCTTTTGTACAAAGTATTCAATATCAATTGGCGTATTCAATACCTTTACTTCCCTGTATCATTTCACATAATTACACAGCATATTTGTTATCTTTCTTTGGAAGTATGGATTACTTGGGTTTTTCCCAACATCTGGTGACAATTTTACATATATTTTAAAATATATTCAGCTGAGCTGGGAATTCTGTCTGTGTCAGACCGGTCCGTGGGTCCGTCACTGACGGATGCCCATTTTGCGGGACAAATTAAATAGGATTAAGCCTCGATGGAAACCCCTTTTATTTAGTCTGTCATGAGTCTGTCATCTGTCATCGGTCCATTATTTTTTCTTGCGGGGAGGAAAATAGTGAGTTGTTGGGTCTGGGATAGATTACAGTGTAGGACCAGCCTGGGAAGAGGCTTCCAAAGTGCAGTCAATCATTATTTCTCTTCAAATGTCGTCGGGGGATGGGGGGCTCGTCGCCTGTTGTAGTGTGTCGGGTCCTTGTCGCCTGTGGTATGTATCTTCAATGACCGCTCCACTTCAATGTCCTGAAAATGGTGAGCTCTTTCTGCATTTCAGCTACGTGTGTGACTGAGACTCTCTCAGGCAAAGGCTGCTTTTATAGCCAGCTGGTTATTTCTGATTGGTGGCCCGTGGTGGGGAAATGGCCATCCAATCAGAAACAAGCACTTTGCGCCGTGTGTGAGAGCCCTCCCATTCAGCACTCGCGGCGCGAGTGAAAGTTAGACTCGCCGAAGCAGAGATGGACCTATAGATGGGTACTATTTTTTTTTTTCCCCCCCAAAAAAAATGACGGACAACAGAAGGGTACCATCACTGCTGATGGATGACGGATGCTCAATTTTTAGTAAAATGCCCAGCGCTGATATTCAGTGATAAAAATGGTGACGTGTTTAAATACTTATACACTGTATATACTTATATGTACCGGTCCGCGGCAGAAAAAAGGGTTGGGGACCACTGCTGTAGAGAATCCTTTGGAGGCAAAATACACCACAACATAAAATAAAAACAGTGTTGATATTGGAGTTGTTGGGTCACTATAGGGTCACCAGGTCGCAAGCCCAATTATAAATTCACAAAAAAAACTCGGTTTTATCTTTCAAGAAGGCATCCAATATAAAAACAATAATAAAGACTCACACAAGTTGATTGAATTTTCCGTTGATTTCTTCCCCGTCTCTGAAGTTCAGGAATTTGACAAAAGTCAAGCTGGGCTGCTTTTCTTAACCTTGCGGGGCACTCGTACCCGTGACGGGCACAGTCAGAAAAAAGAGTGCCATCTAAAATGCAGCCCTCACATATATATCATATTGCCCAAACAGAGGAATCTAATAAAACATGTTGGTAGATTCAAATCTTCTCCCTCCGTGGTGTATCACTCCAAGTCTCCGGTCATCTTGGCGCCTCGAGTCCTGACCTTGGCTGGCGCCTCCAGAGTCCCAAGGTCTTAGCCCTGTGAAGCAACTCGAGGCCACATTCCCCTCCGCAAGCTTGTGTGTTTTTGCGTGTACAGATAAAAGGGTGCATAACAATGAATGCCTGTTGGTGTGTGCGTGTCACAGAGCTTTCTGTCTTTATATGACTGCTTATGTGTAAAGATATTTAGCTAATTGAGTATGATGACCATAAATGTGTAATGCCATTACCAAAAATGTATAACACAAGTACTATGTGATGTGATGTAATTCTTAACCAATCAGGAGTCGGACAATAGGGCTGATTCTGATTGCCAGTTTTCTATCCAATCACATTTTACAGCAGTAAGTACGACATCCGGGAAGCTTCAAACACAAACAGTCGATGGAAGGTAATGGCGTATTGTTGTGGTTAATAATTCAAAAATATATTTTTTCATACTATCTTTGTTTGGTTCAACGTTATTGTCCCTTGAGACACCGGCAGTTGTTTTTTTCCCCCAGTTTCTCCCCACTTCTTAGTTACGATTGGATAGTAAACAGCCATTCAGAATTCCTGATTGGTTAAGAATTGTGGCACAATTATAACGCCTGCATTGCAAGCGTGACTCAGCGTATTGAACACGTAGTAGAGAGAAGAAGCAAGCGTAAAAAAACAATCTTGTGCGTGCATGTGGACGGTTTTGTACACGCGAAACACCTTGAACGCACAAAACATGTTTTTGTGTGCGGTATTTCACATTACATGCACGCAAAACTCTTGTGTACTTGGTATTTCACATTACATAAACGTGAAATACATTTTTGGACGTGGTATTTGACATAACGCTGATGGAATTGTAGGGTTAAGCATCATTTGAATTTGGACGATTCAGGTTATTTGATTCAATTCTGGTTCCTAACGATTCTCAATTCCGATCTTAACCAAAAAAAAAGGAGTTGTTTTTGGACAAATCACATGAACTTCTCTGTTCTTCAATTTCATGAATCTGTGAACTTTACCATGGATTACTCAAAGGGTTGTTTTTAACCAGTATATTCATTTTAATACATTTAGGTATTATTTAGTATTATTTTTCACAAGCTTTATTTTTGAGAAGTTCAAGACAATACAATAATGCAGCTGTTACTGAAAGCATACTACTGAACACCAATTGATTGGCTAACCTTGTCTTGCTTTAGAAAGAATATATAAATGACAAACACAGCGCTGCATTTTAAGGGCAAGCAAGGGAAGTCTATTGAATCTAATCATTCTATGTAACCATATGATGTACAGTGATCCTCGCTACTTTGCGTTTCAGCTTTCGCGCCCTCAGTGCATTGTGGATTTTTCAGAAGCATTCATAACAAATTAAAAATTAAAGAACACAGCCATATCAGCAGCTATATTGCAGAAAGACGCATTGTTTCAAAGATGAGTTGACTCGGAGACTTTCGGTTCCCAGCGCGGGATCGACCAACGACAGCACAAGTGGATTTACTTTTTCCTCGTCTAGTGTATGTGAGCTGACTGGGTGCGCATCATCGCAGCCACTCGCTAGCCTCGTCCACACTAACAAACTAACAGCACTTTTGAACAATGTTCTGTTGGCAAACTCATAATCTGATTCAAATGTGCCGTTCGGCAGCTGTGTTTACAAGTTCTGAGCGGAGCACGGGCGCTCAGCCACTCGGCAAGCACAAACATGCTCAGTGTGACAATGACGACGAAACAAACAACGTTATATTCAGAAACTCATAACATTATTCAAATGTGCCGTTGATTTAGTCAGAGTCAAGCCGGATACTTTCTCCTCCATATTTGTAATGATGTGTTTGCTCTAATAAAGTTTTTTAAAAATTGGATAGTACAGTACAACAGCTGTGTTTATCAGTCGTGAGAGCAGCGCGCTCCCGGCTGTCACGGACGACTTGAACATCGCCAACTAAGTGTGAAAGTGTTTGTTAGTTTTGTCTTAGGTTGTCTTAAAACAGCTTACCTTATCTACAATCCCGCGTTGCATTTTATCCAAAGGACTTTGTCGATGTTATTGTGCAAAGAGAAAGCTTAACAACTTCTTTGTTTTTAAATGAAGTAGGAGGCAACTAAGGGAATGAAGAAGAAGAAGGAGGGAAAGAAGAAGAATCGAGTAACTGCTAACACAAAAATTCAATGTACAAATGGCGGACGCGCCGGGGGGGTGTCTCTGAGTGGAATTGGAAATCACCTTTTTGCGGAGTAAATGAGATACTAACCAGTGAATAAAGGTGTGAACGAAAGGTGGAAGTTTGACTGTGTATGAGATTTGAGAGGATGTTTAAGGGACGGGCCCCCGGGATAGGGAACCTGATTTGGGGACAGACGAGCCCTTTTCAGCACTTGAGGGGGGCACGGGTCCATGAGCCTGATCAACCCATTGCATCAATCCCATTGCATTCCCAGGTTCTGATTTGCAATATTGCTATTGAAAATAAACATTTTTTGACTAGCTACATTCATCCATCAAGTAAATGAATAATTGGACTGCAAATGGACAAACCACAAGACAGGACTGTTGATAAACCTGACATTTGAATGAAATTTGACTATGAGTTATTGCCTCCCAAATGGAGTTGAATCTGTGTGTGTGTCTGTGCGTCAATATTATTATTAAAATTTAACAATTGATTGAGATACCAAATGATAGGATGTATTATGTCCCCTTTAAGGGTTAGGCATTGTCCAAAACAAACTGATAAGAATAAAGGAAACATTTTATTTTGACTTCACGTCATGGGGTTGAAAGACTAGGCCCCTTTGGCGTATAAGTTTAGATGCCTAGGTGCCTTGAGCCGGGCCGTTATCTTGCTGTGACCTTTCTCTTGCTTGGCCTTCCTTTTCTCTGACACTCTTGGCAACCATATTAGTTGATTTCATTAGGGGTCACACATAGTCACAGGGGCTATCTTCACAGCCGCATCTCAATATTTCTGTCACACTACAGAGGTCTAAATTTATGGAAGAAGGTGCACGTTTCATATATATTTTTTTGAAATTATTCAATTCTAAATTTTGTCTGCCTCAGTATTTGAGGCCGAAAGAGGGTCTGAAGGATCTGAATCAATATGAATGGCTTTATATTAGCCAACAGGTTAACCAAAAACCAAATTGTCAACATCATATTATCAAACTTTCATATTACGAGCACATTCTACAAAAAATATTTCGTCAAAATTTGGGAAATTGCTCTTATGTCCATTGAGATATTGAATAAAATCTTTCAAGGCGAGCGTACTCATATATGCTGAGCACTGTATATATTCTCTCTCTCTCTCTCTCTCTCTCTCTCTCTCTCTCTCTCTCTCTCTCTCTCTCTCTCTCTCTCTCTCTCTCTCTCTCTCTCTCTCTCTCTCTCTCTCTCTCTCTCTCTCTCTCTCTCTCTCTCTCTCTCTCTCTCTCTCTCTCTCTCTCTCTCTCTCTAGGGTGTAACGGTACACGTGAGTGTATTAATACGTTTCGGTATGGCATGTTTGGTTCGGTCCACCTTGCGTACCGTTTCTGGTCAGTTTTTATTATTAGCGTGAGCTTACGCACGGACATTATTGACTTCTTGCTCGCGGGAGAGGAGGGTGGTAGCACAAAAGAGAGAGCGAGAAAACAGCCAGAGCTCGAAGGTCCCCGCGTACACTGCGGTCTCCTGTTTGGGAACATTCTGGCTTTCTTGTTCCCCATCGCTGATGGGGAAAGGTGCGTGGATAAGTCAAAAAGTTGTGTGCTGACATTGCAACATGAGATCGGCGGCTATGTTGCAGCTCGCACGTCTAACATGCACGGCATCATCCGACTGTGAATGTTTCTTAGACGAGAAAGCAAGCAGTCTTTTTAGCCCAAAACGTCAAACTTAAATAGCGAGATTTATCATATTGTAGCGTCTTCCAGGAACACACCGTCAGACGTAGTTTAATTATCAGTTTTTTTATTAATCCAAGTATAACTGCTCGCGCTCATCTTTCTCCGCTGCTTCACTCACTTGCCGTACGATGCATTCATGAATCTCGGAAACATCACAACTCAATCAAATCCGACCACAACACAGACAACCCAATTCGTTACAATATGCTGTTGAACATTCAAAGATTTCAATGCCTATACTATAAAGTGTATACAATTTCATAAAGACTTATATAGACATACAGTGTTGGGCAAGTTACTTAAAAAATGTAAGATGTTACATATTACTGGTTCCCTGCATTTGAAAGTAATATGTTTCTTTACAATATTACCATCTGTGTAGAGTAATGCATTACATTACTTTTAAGTTACTTTTTTCCCCAATAAATTGTAATTCCTCATATGGTTGGGTGGGGTGCACAAAGTTAAAGTCTAATGAGGTCTATATTGCATCTGCAAATATGGTTACTATGAATAGATGAATTACAATTAAGTAATTATATAAAATGATTAAACAACCGAAACCTTTGCACGACACGACACAAACTCTTTTTCTATGCCTCATTTCAACTCCTGAGTAACAAATTGTATCCACACCAAGGCTTAACAAAAAAGGCACATCTTATTGAAATTAAACATGTTGATAGTTTGTTAGTTCAATAATAAAAACAAAAGTGCACTTCAAGAATGAGGTATAAAAAATACAAAATATGCAGTCTGGTTGCAAGTATTTTGGAAATTGTGCATACATCCTGCCCGGAAGTAATAGAAAAAAAAGAGCATGAGGACAGCATAAATAATTACTAATGTTGAACATTTTAAAATATAGCTTATTTTGGCCCCTCAGAGATTTCCACAAATGCAAATTTGTGCATATATAATTTGACAGACCATTTCTGTTGTTAAATATAAAAACAGACTAAATTTGTAGAAAATGTCTTACTGTGAATTATGATTTTGTATTTGTTTTTAATTAAACGTTTTAAAATGTTCACTTGTATTATTTCAATGTACAAGTATTTGAATTTGAATTTACATTGCAGTTTTACAGATTGTAATGTACATCAGAAACAAGAACACACATCTCTAGTGACTCATTTCTATCCATACTTTTCTTCAGTTTTGTTAATGAGTAATGTAAAACATGATATATTATTTATTGTTTTACTTAATTGTTAAGAATAAGAATAAGAATAAGAATGCCTTTATTGATCCCACAGTGGGGAAATTTTCATTGTTACAGTAGCAAAGATATAGGTCACACAGGGGCGGCGGCATAATGTGGCCATTAATGTATAACATTGACGGCAAACATTTAGAATCAAACCTATGTAGATATACGCAGTAACATGTGTATATACACATGTGTATACACACCAACCTACATCTACATAAAAAATATGAGGAACACTCATTTCGGCCTGTACATAGTACAGAGGAAAAAATACTCTAAGTGACAGTGCTGCAGTGCTGTAGTGAAATGTAAGGAACAGCATTGGATAAAAATAAAACTAGACTAACAGTAGTGGGGAATGTTGAGTATTGCACGGTATTACAGTAGTGGGGAATATTGGGTATTGCACGATACGAGCTCAGGTGCAGGACTGCACAATTGCACTAATGACCGCCAGTTTGTAGAGACTACACAATGTTCTTGTTAAAGAGTCTGACAGCAGCAGGCAAGAAGGAACGGCGGAATCTCTCCTTTGCACAGCGAGGGTGTAACAGTCTGTCACTGAAGGTGCTGTGGAGTGCTGTTAGGGTGCCCTGGAGGGGGTGGTCCGGGTTGCCCAGCATTGATGACAGCTTGGCCAACATCCTCCTGTCCCCCACCGAGTCCACAGAGGCCAGGGAGCAGCCCAGGACCAGTTTGTCCAGCCGCTTCTTGTCCCGGGCCGAGACGCCGCCTGCCCAGGTGACCACTCCCTGGAAGATGACCGATGCAACCACCGAGTCATAAAAGTTCCTGAGGAGTGTCCCCTGAACCCCAAAAGACCTCAGTCTCCTGAGTAGGAAGAGTCTGCTCTGACTCTTCCTATAGAGGGCGTCTGTGTTGTCGCACCAGTCCAGTTTATTGTTCAGATGAACACCCAGGTACTTGTAAGTTGAGACTCTCTCAACATCTGTTCCCCGGATGTTCACTGGTGCAGGTGAAGAGTGCTGGCGCCTACCGAAATCCACCACCATTTCTTTGGATTTCCCCGCATTGATCAGGAGGCGGTTCTGCTGGCACCAGTCCACAAAACCCTGAGTAAGTTCTCTGTACTCCCGATCATCTCCGCCTGTGATGAGGCCGACAATCGCAGAGTCGTCAGAGAACTTCTGCAGGTGACAGGTAGGGGTGTTGTAGTTGAAGTCCGAGGTGTAGAGGGTGAACAGGAAGGGAGCCAAGACAGTTCCCTGTGGGGCCCCCGTGCTGCAGAGGAGCACGTCAGACACACAGTCCTGTGTCCTCACATACTGTGGCCGGTTTGTGAGGTAGTCCTGGATCCATGTGGTGAGGTGGTGCGCCACCCCCGCCCGCTCCAGCTTGTCTCCCAGTAGGGTGGGCTGGATGGTGTTGAAAGCACTGGAGAAATCAAAGAACATGATCCTCACAGTGCTCCCCGCCTTCTCCAGGTGGGAGAGTGAAGTGTGGAGGAGGTAGATGATGGCATCATCCACACTGATGCCAGGCTGGTATGCGAACTGGAGTGGGTCCATTGAGGAGCTCACCAGGGGGCGCAGGTGGACAAGGACCAGTCTCTCCAGGGTCTTCATCAGGTGAGACGTCAGCGCCACCGGTCTGAAGCTGTTGAGCTCCTTCGGGTGGGGGGTCTTTGGCACCGGGACCAGGCAGGATGTTTTCCATAGCTGGGGGACCCTGCCCAGCTTCAGGCTCAGGTTGAACATGTGCTGGACAATTCCACACAGCTGGTCTGCGCAGGATTTGAGGAGCTGGGGGCTGATGCCATCTGGACCCGCTGCCTTCCTCGCCTTCATCTTCTTCAGCTGGTTCCTCACCTGAGATGTTGTGAAGGCCAAGGCTGGACAGGAAGGAGTGGTGGCTATCTGGTGTAGCTGGGAGCTGGAGACTGTGGAGAAAAGAGGGGAGGGGGTGACACGCCCAGCAGGAGGAGTAGGTGGAGACTGCAGCAGGAGAGACGGAGTGGAGGCAGGCATCTGATCGAACCTATTGAAAAAGAGATTTAGCTCATTTGCCCACTGCAGGTCCCCCCCAGTCCGGGTCTTGGGTTGTCCGTGGCCTGAGATGGTCTTCAGGCCCCTCCAGACTCCCCTGGCGTTATTCTGCAGCAGCTGCTCCTCCATCCTCTTCCTGTAGGACCTTTTCCCCTCTCTGATCCTCCTCCTCAGCTGGCGCTGCACAGTCCTCCGCTCCTCTATGTTGCCTGACGCAAAAGCCCTCCTCTTCTCCTTCAGGAGAGCTTTTATGTCTGGTGTGATCCAGGGTTTGTTGTTGGAGAAACACCTTACTGTCCTGGTGGGTATGGTGTTCTCCATGCAGAAATTTATATAGTCTGTAACAGTGTCCGTTAGACTACTAATGTCTTCCCCGTGAGCATCGCTGAATACTTCCCACACAGTTGTGCTGAAGCAGTCCTTTAAGGCCTCCTCGGCCTCTCCAGACCATCTCTGAACCGTGCGGGTCACAGCTGGCTGCCTGCGGACCAGAGGTTTGTACACAGACTGGAGAGCCACCAGGTTGTGATCAGCTTTGCCCAGCGGGGGGAGGGGCAGTGATGTGTATGCCTCCTTGGTGTTGGCATAGAAAAGGTCCAGTGTTTTATTGTCTCTGGTGTGGCAGGTGACATACTGTGTGAATGAAGGCAGAGAGGAGGAAGGGGAGGCATGATTGAAGTCACCGGAGATGAGTACCAGGGCATTTGGGTGCTGTGTTTGTAGCCTGCTCACTGCTGCAGTCAAGACATCACAGGCTGTGTCGCTGCTGGCAGCTGGTGGGACGTAGACAGTCACCGCGATCACGTGACTAAACTCTCGCGGGATGTAGAATGGCCTCATGCCAACAGCTAGCAGCTCAATATCCCTGCTGCAAAGCTGCTCCTTAATCGTGATGTGCCCAGGATTACACCATCTATCGTTCACAAACACAGCCAGCCCTCCTCCTTTCCTCTTTCCACTCTCCAGCGTCCTGTCCGCGCGTATGATTTGGAAGCCGTCCAATTCTACGACCGCGTTCGGTGTTAGCGTTGTTAGCCACGACTCCGTGAATAGCATCAGGCTAGCCTCCCGGAAGTCCCTCTCGTGCCGGGTAAGCGCCGCTAGCTCGTCCATCTTGTTGGGGAGCGATCTAACATTCCCCATGATAACAGACGGGAGGACGGGATGGTATCGTCTCCTCCTTTCCCTGCGTTTAACCCCCGCACGAGATCCCCGTCTCTTCCTCCTCAACTCACGGGGGATATCGGGTCTCGCCCCGGGAGCCGGCGCATGGTTAGCACGGAGTGTTAACAGCTGATTCCGGCTGTAAACAATGGGGGCTCGGCTCCGAGCCAAGTCGCCGGACACGATCGCGCAAAAAATAGCCATCAGCAGCAGCAAGAATACCGCAGTTTGGGTGTCCATTGCTACGCAAGTTACGACTATCAATTATACGAAAAAGGTATGAGGTAGAGTAATATTAAAGAACAAAAACACACGAAAAGGCTCACCGATGAGCCGGAGCTACTGTAGCGGGCTGCCACTCGCGCGGCGCCGGAAGTCGAAGACACTTTTCTGAGCAAATTGAAACAATTTTAATCATTATCACCTCTCACAACGCCTGTCGTGTCTCATCTTAAATGAACTATTTGTGTAAACTTGTTTGTACTTTAAAAGTAGGACTGTATGATTAGTTAGAAATGTGTTTTTACCTTATCACTTGATCGAATGGGGATTTTGCTGGCAAGCTTTTGAAACACTGGCGATTCAACTGTCGAGAGAGGCAGCATGTCCTCCACGACATATTCAGCCACCGGCCTTCTTACTTCTCCTGCGTCAAGAATCTTCACCTCTGGTCTTTAAAAATCCAACTTTCGTTGTTTTTGTTTGCTCGTGCCGTCATCTTCCACCTGTTTGCTAGCCAGAGGTGCTTTATCCTCTAGCTTAAGGTTGCAGTGCACTCTATCCAAGTATTTCTTGAGCTTACTAGTGCTATTCTTAGCCGTAGACAGCTCCTTCGGCCTCCCACCAGTGTATAAAGTGCACCGTACAGTTAGATTATTGTCCTTTTCGGCGAGAAATTCAAAATAGTGCGAATAAATCCACTTAGAAAATGTTGAATGACACACTTCATCCATAGTTGTATTAAGTTAATTTTGCCTTTCTTGTTATCTATATTTTGGTTGATTAATATATAACAGACAATCGTGATTTAGGTCATTTAATTACCTGACATGTTTCAGCGTGTACTTCCGCCTTCATCAGAGTGTCACTGGTGTGATTGTGACGCGTCTTTATCAGCTGATGTTCCATGGGGGTGTGACCTATCTGTCAAAATTGACAGCGTCACAACCAAACAAGTGACACTCTGATGACAGGCAAGTCACACCCCCCGCTGTCAGTTCACCCCTCCAAGATGCTGCTCCAGGTGGTGGAGAGCATAAAAGCTCCCTCGTCCCTGTTGATGGTCCTCAGTTCTCGCTTGCGGATTTCAATGGCCTCCCTGATCCAGCGCTGATGTTTGTTGTCTTCAGTGCGGATGACTTTGGCATTGTCCCAGTCCATGATAAGGTTTTCTCTTTTGCAGTGGTCAGTGATGGCTGACTTATAATGTTCCTGTTGTGCTTGTACTTTAATGCTCTTGTTTGTCGTGTTGCTGTCTCCTTCTCACACTACTTGTGTTCTGTTTTCCTTGTAATAAAACTCCTTCCTGTCTCCCCAATGTACGATTTATTGCATGATTTGCACGGTATTTTGTGTATGGAATTGTGTTTGTTTTCCGGGTGTATTTTGTCTTTCGGATTAACTAAAATCTGGCGGAGAGTTGTGTGTGGTTTGACGGGTGTGTTGATGTATTTTTTCATTGCCCTTTGGATCTGTTCCGTTATCCCTCTCACATACGGCAACATCACCATTCCTCTGTGTTCTTGTTTGTTTGTTTTTTTCTTTCCCCCCTGTGTTGTGTTATTTTTGTTCTTAACCTGCCCTGCGCCTTTTGTTATTGCCCACTGTGGATACTGACACCTTTTTAGTGCATGTTGTATGTGTTTTTCCTCCTGTGTTCTGTCCTCCGGGTCCGTGATTATTGTGGTGCGTTCATGTAATGTTCTAACCACTGATAATTTATGGGTGGTGGGTTGTTCAGATGTCCAAAGAAGGTATTGATTCTTCTTCATGTGTGAATTTGATGCTGCCTGTAATGTCTATGGAGTTGAGGTGGTCAGTAAGGTGTTGCGTGTGTCCGGTTTGAATTTTTTCCAGAATGTCGTCCACATAGCGTTTCCATAGAGTTGGTTTGTATTCTGCTGGGGCTGTTGAGAGTGCTTTCTGTTCCATGTCCTCCATATAAAACCCACACAAGATGGCAGAGAGTGGGTCTCCCATGGCAAACCCTTCTTTTTGTCTATATACGGTGTTCCTGAATTGAAAGTATGTGGATGTGGCAATGAACTGGAGTAACTGGGTAATGTCCTGTACTGTTAAATTTGTGCGTTTTTTGAGTGTCCTGTCTGCTGTTAACCTGTCCTGTACAATTTGAATGGTGGCTTGTGTGGGTGTTTTGGTAAAAAGTGATATGACATCACGTGAGATGAACATTTCGTCTTTCTGTACTTTTATGTTGGTGAGTTCTGTCCTATGCTATCTACTATGGGGCGGAGAGGTGTACCTGGTGTATGGATTTTTGGTGTGCCGTAGATCCTGGGGATGATGTTTTCTGTTGGTACCAAATGGTTGTATGATTGCTTGTCTATTTTATTTTCATTGAGAAGTGGTTTAAGTAGTGCTTTGAGTTTATTTTTCTTGTCTTCTGTTAGGTCTTTCTTTAGTACTTCATAAGCGTCGTTGTGTAGTAGCTGCTGCATCTGTTGTTCATACGTTATTCATGGTTTGACCATTTTTAATACACCTGCTACTTCGTTGCGTAGTGCTGCTTTTTGTCCGGGATCCTGTATTTTTTCACATGCTAGTTCTGTTGCTAAAATGAAGTCCTCATGTGGTATTATTGGGGGTGTAACAGTGTAATTGAGCCCTTTTGACAGTGCGCTGCGTTCTGCCTCTATGAGATTGTGGCGTGACATGTGAATCCATTTGTCGTTGATGTGTGGGTGGTTCGGTTTTGTCTTTTTCTGTGCGATGAGTCTGTCTAATTTCCGGATGTGTCGGCTTTTGGTGGCTGTGAATTCCTGTTCGTATATGTTGTCTAAGTGTCTGTGTAGCATTTTTACCGTGTCCTTGTCCAGGGGAAACCGGAGTTCAAATAGCTCCGTTTGCCGCTGTAGACTGCTGCTGATGTTGTTGAGTTTATTTGCTGTGCACCGTAATCGTTCTTTTACCAGAGTCATCCGCACTTTCCTGATAATCCGTTCCGCGTTCCTGGTTGGGATCAGGTTCTTGATATTCAGGCTGGCCGGTGTGACTTCTTCATCCCGGCAGCGCAAATTGAACCTCAGGTGGTTGCTATAGCGAGCCTGCCTCTTTGACAGCTTTTCCAGGAGGCGTAACTCCTTGACGCATGCCTCTCCATAACTTTCGCGTAATAGTTTTATTAAGTTCATTTTGTCTTCCTTGTTATCTATATTTTGGTTGATTCATATATAACAGACAATCGTGATTTAGGTCATTTAATTACCTGACATGTTTCGGCATGTACTTCCACCTTCATCAGAGTGTCACTTGTTTGGTTGTGACGCTGTCAATTTTGACAGATAGGTCACGCCCCAATGGAACATCAGCTGATAAAGATGCGTCACAACCACACCAGAAGGTTGAAGCGCGAAGTAGCGAGGGATCACACTGTAAATGAAAAACACAACATTAAAAACAAGATACAGTAAGACTGAAAGGAGATGCACGTTACCTGCAACGCAGTATGGTGGGAGCAATGGTGAAGTTGCATTCAGTCTGTGATAGTTATCTGTGAAACACACAAGCATTTGCAGATCAATTTAACACAGTTTAACACAGTTTCGGTCGGCAAAACGTCACTTTATCAACAATACAGAAAGGAATGTGGGCTCATAACTGTTTAATGGAAATATTTGAGCACACTACAGCAGTATAAAAGAATAAAATCAAAGTATATTGTGCATTTATCGGGACTATCAATGAGATGTGACTTGCCATTGTGCACTCCTCGTAGCTCTGACTGACGCTACGGTGGGATGCAGGCGCCACACTGTGTGCTGTTGCGTCACTTCCGCCATAATTTAATAAAGTTTATATTTCACTCCGTTACATACACCCCCCTTAAATTATGCAGAAGTGAGGTAACATATATATAAGACAATAGAAAGACCAACACACAAATTGTGGTTACCGGGCAATGATGTACAAAAGAGTCAATCTCAGCAATTCTTCCTTAAGAAGTGTGGTGGAATAGGGTGGTACCAAACCCCATTCCTATCACAGACAACTAGAAATTCCATTTACATTTCGCATAACTGCACATATTTACACCTATTAATAGAGATCGTTGTCAAACATATACAGCACTGGCAATCAAGAAAATAATATCAATCATTTACACAACTATCCAATGTTCACACTAAACCCATACTAATGCTGGCATCCCTAACCCTCTGATACGACATCTCGCATATAAGCCTATCATAAGGGTCTTAAGTGTCCTACCATACTTTGTTAAAGTCACAAAGCCCTGCATGTCCTGTGGTTGTGTGCAAACTACCTCCTCTAACTCAATCTCAAGTGGGGAAGGGTCATTCAAAGTAACGAGTGAGTCTAAAGTCAAGTGTGCATGAATGTCATGGCTGTTTTCAGATTCAGCACGGCAACTGTGAGGCAGTTCCACTGACTGGTGTCCCTCAGTGACATTCTCTTGACAGGCATCATCCAAGTCTTCTTCTCCTGAGAAGCAAACACGCTCTGCTTGAATTGATGATTGCGTGAGCCGGTTCTCAGTGCTCCATTTGCCCTGGGAACATCAGGAAGTCAACTAGTAGAAGTAAGTTCCCCTTTACAACCTTCTCTCTACATGTGACACCATCCTGTACACATTGATTGACGGCCTCACAGACACCACATCATAAAGCGTTGAATCCCAACAATCTGCAACTTTCCTTGATTAGCCTACTCTCAAAGTTAGCCCCCTGATCCAAATGGATCCTTTTAGGGAACCCATAGACAGAAAAATATGTCCCACAAGCAGCGGGCAACTTGCTTCGCTGACTGGTTCCTGCAGGGGAAGGCGAGAGCCAACTTTGAGAAATGGTCCGTCACAACAAGGACATCAATGGTTTTCTTGTCACCCGACTCTGCTGTCCAAAAATCAATGCACACTAGCTCCATTGAGAAAGAAATACGGATGTTCTCAAGAGGTGCCCGGGCATCTGGTTCAGGGGTTTTACCCAGGATGCATCTCTGGCATTGCTTTATGTATCTTGTGATGTCCTTCTCCATCCCAGTCAAGAAGAACCATTCACTAGCCAGAGAGAGTGTCCTCGAACAGCCCTTATGACCAGCTGCGCCATGAACACCATGCAGGACTTGATGTTTCAGAGACCCAGGGATGACAAACTGAAAGTCTTTCTGGTTCATGTTGCGGTTTCTCCTCACTCTATAAAGGGTCCCATCACGAACCTTCAACTTCTTCCAGTGCCTCAACAACACAAGCACACAGCTAGACTCGGCAGCTCTTTCGTGTGCATTGGGTCTCTTATGCCGCTGAACATAGAAGAGAACTCTGCCGTAGCATCTTGCATAACTGGCTGTGGGGAATGACAACAGAAGGATCCTCGTCTAGCAGCTGTAGTGACAACAGGGTTGCGCCGGGTAGCCAGAAGAGACCGCCAATCTGGTAGGCATCCAAAACAGCAGACACCTCCTCATCACCAATAGCACCTCCGGACAACTGACAAGGAGCTTGCCCTTGGGGAACTTCTTCATCAGCATCATCCCCAGCAGTGTGAACAACCTGGCAGTTGTTGGTCAAACGGAAACCATCTTGTACTGTGTCATTAACAACTCCTTTGACTTCTTCCAGCAAGGACAGATAGGGTTCTTTCATCAGACAATGACTCACGCAAGGCTGGACGAAGGGTTCTCGGCTCAGGGCGTCAGACACTGTGTTCTTGGGTCCTGGGATGTACTTCAAGTCAAAGTCATATGCCGCCAGCTTTGACACCCATCTCTGTTCGCAGGCATCCAGCCTGGGCTTTGTCAGAATATAGGTCAAGGGGTTGTTGTCAGATCATGCAGTGAAGTGTCTACCTTTAAGCCGGTGGGAGAACTTGTCACATATCGCCCACTTCAAAGAAAGAAATTCAAGCCTGTGAGCTGGGTAGTTCAACTGGGCTCACGACAGTGTTTTACTAGCAAAAGCCACAGGTCTCACAACCTTCTCACCAGGTTAGAGCTGGGAAAGAGCGTCTCCAATGTTGTCAAAGGAAGCATCGACAGCAAGGATGAAAGACTTCCCAAAGTCAGGATGGGCCAATGTCATACTGTGTGACAAGTCGACAAGGCATCCAGACACTTAGTGATCCAGTCTTCCGCTGTTAACTTCACATGACCTGAAGTGTTCAATGTTTGTTTCGCCCCTCATCCAGCTTTACAACCAGGCCCGAAAGAAGCTTGAAAAGGGGTCTGGCCTTGATGGAACAATCCTCAATAAAATGCTTATAATACAATACCATCCCCCAAAAAGATCAGATCTTCTTCTGTGAGGGAGTGACGCCATCACTGTCCATCAAGTCGGACACTTGCACCTGGTTTATGGCCTCGACCTTTCCGTGGGGTTGGCTGCACCCCCAACTCAGAGATGACATGGCCGAGAAACTTCAATGATCTCCTAAGAAAGTGGCACTTCTTTGGCACGAGCCTAAGATTATGGTTCTTCAAGCGGGAGAAAACCATCTCCAACTGCTCAAGCGCTATCAGTTCTGTTGGACCAAAGACCATCAGGTTGTCAAGGTAGCACAAGAGGCTAGTGAAGTTCTCATCCCCGAAAATGGAAAGTATCATGCGCATGAATGTGGCCAGGCTGTTCGATAGACCTTGCGGCATCCGGTTGTATTCATGCAGGCCAAAGGGAGACGAAAAGCAGTGTACTTCTTATGATCCTCAAACAGGGGCACGTTATAGAACCCTAATGTGAGGTCCATGGTGGAGAAGACATTCCTCTCAAGTGAAGCAAAAGCATCAGCTTGATGAGGCAGTGAGTGTGCATTATGCAGTGTCCTCGCATTGAGCCACCTGAAATCTGTGAAAATGCGCAAATCCCCATTCTTCTTCCACACGAGAACCAAGGGGGACGCATACTCACTGGTAGATTTTCAAATTATTCCCTTCTCTTCCATCTCATTGAAAGTCATCCTCAGCTTCTTGTATTGACTAGGTGGCACTCTCCGATAAGGCACGCAGAATGGCCTCTCATCCACTAGGTGTATTTTGTGTACAAAGTCAGATGCCTCCCCAAAGTCCATCCTGTTTCGTGAGAGGATTAACTCATGCCGTACAATGATTTGGAAAAGTCTCTCCCTCCACATGTCAGACACAGCACATACATCCAGATCCAGATCATGTTGTCCAAGCTTGTCCAATGCCATCTTAATGTCTTCTTTGGACCTTGGCTTTGCAGCATTAGTGACAGACTGAGAGAGAACTTGGATGTTATCAGGCTGAGACAGATCTTCAACAGCAATGCAAGGAATGTTCCTCTTCAACAACACTTGTTCACTTGAGGGGTTGATGACTTTCACTGGCAGCCATCGATCACCCTACACCGGAGCAATAACTCTGCCAACCAAGATCTTCATTGATCTGCACCTTGATTGAGTTGGTCCAATCGGTGCAAAGGCAGGAAGCTTAGCCCAAACGAGATGTTCGCTTTTTGGTTGCAACATCACACATTTGACGTAACCGTTTAATAAACGGGGATTAATATAAGTCAAATGTTTAATAAAAGTACAGGAAAGCTGAACATTCATCATTTTTAATTTAACATGATTCTTCTCATCGATTCCCGCTCAGTGACAGTGTCTATGTGTGCCCTGCGACTGGCTGGCGACCAGTTCGGGGTGTAGTCTGCCTTCGCCCATTGACGGCTGGGATAGGCTCCAGCAACTCCCCGCGACCCTGTATAGGATAAGCGGTTTGGAAGATGACATGACATGAGATGATTCTTCTCTTATTGTGGAAAAAGAGAAAATTATCCTTAAATCTTATGATAGTATCTTCAACCAATTGAATAATTCAACAAAAATACAACTTATCAAACATCAAAAATATAAATCGAAAATTAGGTAAATTGTATAAATGCAATAAAAGCAGTAAATACATTTAAGTATAATTCAACTTAGGGTGAATTCAAGAGTGATCAGTTCTTAAATTACACGACATAATTAGTAGATAAGCGGCACGGTGGTCGACTGGTTAGCACGTCCGCCTCACAGTTCAGAGGTCGTGGGTTCGATCCCGGCTCCGGCCTCCCTGTGTGGAGTTTGCATGTTCTCCCCGTGCCTGCGTGGGTTTTCTCCGGGTACTCCTGTTTCCTCCCACATTCCAAAAACATGCATGGTAAGTTGATTGGACTCTCTAAATTGCCCCTAGGTGTGATTGTGAGTGCGGATGTTTGTCTCTGTGTGCCCTGCGATTGGCTGGCAACCAGTTCAGGGTGTCCCCCACCTACTGCCCAAAGACAGCTGGGATAGGCTCCAGCACGCCCCGCGACCCTTGTGAGGATAAGCGGTACAGATAATGGATGGATGGATAATTAGTAGATAAGATAAAATTGGCTTTTTGAAAATAATGGATGAATGACAGGATCTCTCATACTCACTAGAATGTCTATTTTCCTTTTTTTTTTTCCTTATCTTCAATTGAATTTTGGCAGTGTCCAAAAGAAGTTGAAATATTCTTTTCTGTCAAGTGTTTTACACTGAGCTCAAAAAAGGTACAAGTTTCCCTTCTAATTTTGCATCCAGCACCTAAAGAGCTCCTGCTACATAGCAGGACAAAAAAGAGCAATTTCCACTGAAGGCAGGTCTTTATATAGACTTCTAAAATGTTCTAGAACCTTCTCTGTAGTTTGGTGACTACGAGTGAGACAATCATAAAAGCTTATATATCATCCGATGTTCGTGTGCTCATTTAGATAACCTTTTGTGGTTAAACAACATGTGATGTTTTCCTGTTAAAGCTTGTTTTTTTTCTACTGTCGGAATTTTGCCGTTTGCACTGACCACCAGTACATCTGGCAGATGAAAGGATTTGTAAATACCCGTGTTTACGTGAACATTTCAGTAACCTGAATTCATCCCGTACATACATTTCTGAGAAATAGCTTCAAAGCAAACATTATTAAAAAAAAACAAAAAAAACCTCTTGCGATTGGAACATAGTGCTCACTTACAGCGCTAGTCTAAAACCACAGAGAGTATTCTGTGTCTTCAAACCACAAAGAGCATCCTGTGTCTTCAAACCAGGTGCAAAGCACAAGCATAATAATTCTGTAATATCAAAAATGTGAAATAACTACCGTTTTTTCTGGACTATACGTCGCTCCGGAGTAAAAGTCGCCCCAGCCATAAAATGCATAATACAGAAGAAAAAAACCCATATATAAGTCGCACTGGAGTATTAATCGACCCCCCCCCCCCATCCCCTCTGGGAATCCAAGTTGACTCTGTTGCGTAACGCAAATAAATGTGTCCATATAAATCAAATTACTAAAATTGTGCGCTTAGTACACATCATTTCCACCGAGCTGCGATGGTAACATTTAGCTAACATCAACACATGTAGCATTACAAGAAAATTACGGTAAGATAACTTTAAACATACCAAAACGAACATAGATCGATTAAATAAGTATTTTATATATCGCCGACCACGTAGAATGTTTCCAAGTCTCCAAAAGTAATGCAGGTTAATATGCAGCCTTAGAACGCCCTCCTGTGGTTGTTTGGTTTATTGTTTGCTGACCTTGAAAAGAAAAGGGATACCATATAATGAATGTGTTAATAATTTCACACATAAGTCGCTCCAAAGTATAAATCACTCCCCCGGCCAAACTATGATAAAAACCACGACTTATAGTCCGGAAAATACGGTACTCACATCATTGCTATGATTCTCACATGCAACAATGGGTCTAATACTTTAATCTTATTACATCCAAAACATGGTGAGATTCATATCATACATGGGCACATCACTTCTATTTAAAACATGAGTTTAAAGGCCTAGATAGACCAAAAAGACGCTGGCCAACAGTGACAGACGCTTACCCCCTGTGGTGTCCGGCCGGCTGTCGGCACGTCACGCTGGAGGAATACACCGCAACAACAGACAGCAACGCTGACCATTAAAGTACCTTCTGCACATAAGATGTAATACCCTTCCATACGATCGGCGGCGGTAGTCACCATTTCTCATTGTTAGAAAAATCCAAAGCTGTTGGCCGGCGCGGATTATAAGAACGTAAACAATGCATTCAGCTTTATTCTTTGCCCACGATGAACTCCCACGCGAAGTAAACCATCATGTTCTTGACACGGTATTGTGAAAAATTTACATTGTCAATCCCCGCTCTTGTACTTGTAAGAAGATTAAGGCAGCGGAGGCGTGCTCACTGTTTTTCCGCATTTGTCACTTCCCGTTGGTGCTTCGAGCGCTGATTTGCTAGCTAACAGCCAATTACAGTGACCTAATGTCACGACTGGCGACGCCGATTCAACATGCGTAAGACGCTTACAGACGGGTTACGACACTACGATGATGGTCACTACACTAAACAGACGGTGCATTCAGACGCCACGACGCTTCACGACCTCCGATGTCGGTTTGGTCTATCAGGGCCTTAAGAAAAGCAGTTTCTGATTATATTCAAGCAAAGCAAACTTGTAGCAATAAGCAATTAGTTCATTATATGAACACAACACTTATTTGCGGGGACTCCGTTGCATTACAAGGCCCAACACTGGAGAGCAACATGGTATTTAATTCTGAAACCAGGCTACTACCCAGCAATGAACACTGAAACCATAATTCCTACCATGAAAGTACATCATCCATTCTTATAGCTCTTACAGCATTACAGGGGCAAATGCCAAGAAAAACCTATAATATTGAAACCACACTATTTCACACTGGAACCATAACTCTTATGAGCGTTGTTTTATTATAACTTTTAACACTTAAACCATGATATGACAGTGTAGTATATAGTAATAATGAGCATCTTGTACGAGGGGGTCCGGTTTGGTGGCCTCAGTATTGCATCTCTGCTTTTTGCAGATGATGTGGTACTGTTGGCTTCTTCAAGCCGCAATCTCCAACTCTCGCCGGAGCGGTTCGCAGCCGAGTGTGAAACGGTCGGAATGAAAATCAGACCTCCAAATCTGAGACCATGGTCCTCAGTCGGAAAAGGGTGGCGTGCCCTCTCCGGGTCGGGAATGAGATTCTGCCCCAAGTGGAGGAGTTCAAGTATCTTGGGGTCTTGTTCACGAGTGAGGGTAAGATGGAACGGGAGATCGACAGGCGGATCGGTGCAGCGTCTGCTGTGATGTATCCCTGTATCGGTCTGTTATGGTGAAGAAGGAGCTCAGCCGAAAGGCAAAGCTCTCAATTTACCGGTTGATCTACGTTCCTACTCTCACCTATGGTCATGAGCTGTGGGTCCTGACCGAAAGAACAAGATCTCGGATACAAGCGGCCGAAATGGGTTTCCTTCGCAGGGTGTCCGGGCTCTCCCTTAGAGATTGGGTGAGAAGTTCGGCCATCCGGGAGGGACTCAGTCGAGCCGCTGCTCCTCCGCGTTGAGAGAAACCAGTTGAGGTGGCTCGGGCATCTGATTAGGATGCCTCCTGGACGCCTCCCTGGTGAGGTGTTCTGGGCATGTCCCACCGGCAGGAGCGCCGAGGACGACCCAAAACACGCTGGAGAGACTATGTCTCCCGGCTTGCATGGGAACGCCTTGGGATCCTGGAAGATGTTGCTGGGGAGAGGGAAGTCTGGGCTTCCCTACTGAAGCTGCTGCCTCCGCGACCCGACTTCGGATAAGTGGGAGATAATGGATGGATGGATGGAGCATCTTGTGAGCAGAGCACAATATATATAACATATTAATAATCATCAGTGGGTCAGTTATGTTTTCATATGCTTTTGGTTTGTATAACTGCATATTATTAATTTCAGTTCTGGTTCATGACTCTAGATTTATTTTGGCGAATTCTTTTGTTCAAATTTGGGACCATATGCACGAGGTTAACTGGTCATTGATGTTTGGGCCCAGCGCTTAGGCCATAATCCATTATCAAGCGCCTCATTGCATCATTTGCCATGGCGTTTTTTCCTATATCAACAAAACACTTCTTACCACACCACCGCCACCACATGACAAGAGAAAGTAAGAGGATTCTAAACTTTAATATTAACTTACCGCTATGAAAATGTACGGAGCATACTCTCACCCAAGACGAAAGGTTGTTTATGGTTAAATGTCTTCATTTTACAGCCAATAACCAAGCCAGTCCGACTTCGTTTTGACGTGTCCAAAACAAGGCTTCCCACAGTCTTCCACCAAGCAGGAAACCTGTAAAAACTCCGTACGTTGTTAAATTTTCTTCCTTTGCGATCTTGCGTGGCATTGCTGCACCCCCTAACACAGCAACGGTTCACCATGTTTTGAAATTTCAGCCGTCTAAATCAAGCGAGCAACACAGCGAGTTTGTTTTGCGTGTAACAACAGCAGTCACGTTGCCTCCCATATGCTCCCAACATGGCGGCTACTCCGGTAGCGACATCATTGATGATGCTCCGTGCATGGGCCCTGTTTGAGGATTTGCAGCGATATTTTTTCATGGGGTTAGTAGATCACTGCATATGTTTTACTCATAATTATTAAATTACTGCACGTTGCTGGGCGCAAACATAATAATTGAGCAGATTCTCACTTATAGTCATTTATTTCTTCCATGCTACTAGTGGTCAAAATAATGTGTGCTTGTCTTTTAAGTCTCACATCTTGAACATATTTTCCATTGACACAATGAAGTGATTGAATGATGACCAGTAATTTAAGATAAAATACTGTTTGATTTATTTTATAAATGCGCCTATCTGAACCTGTTGAGCTGCTAAGAAAAAAGTTGCTTCTCCACCAATAGCCCTGATATATTCTGTTATGGTCCCAGAGCTAACTGCTCTCCCGATTTATTTTAACAGGAGAGAAGAGCCAGGACTCCTTGTGAACTGACTATGTGCCATCTGTTTTTTCCCACACTAAGTCATCCTCCAAAAAAAACGTACACGGATGACTCTCCAGAAGTTTGACATGAGACAAGAAATAAAGAAAAAAAGGAGCACTCTTCCAGAAGTGAAGCCTCCAATCCTCTCTTCAAACTTGATTAGCAATCTGAAAGTTTTCACATCAATGGGGCCTTAATATTCAATAAAAAAGAGACATTAAACAAGTGTTCTTTGTAATAACAGTGCAACGACTACAGTTAATGTTGCAATCTCGCATGCATGCAACCGTCTAAAGAACATAGCCTTGTGTAAAAATAAGATTGAAGTGTAAAGCTATACTTACTTATACTTATCAAGTAATGCTCCTCAAATTTAAATTGCTGTATGATGATTCAAACACCTGAATCAAAACTAATTTGAACAACTTTTTTTGTAATTAAAAAAATTGTGTAGTCTTAACACATACAATTCTAGACAAGAAAAGTGTCACTTCTTAGAATACATTTTTATGAATAGAAGTGGACTTTTGGTTTATAAAAAGTATAATGTGTAAACCTTTTGATTAGTTGGCTATTTTATTTGTTAAAATTGATGAAATGTATAAATGTGCGTCTTTTAGTTTAAAAAAGTATAGTATGCTAACCTTTTGATTTTTTAGCTATTTTTTTGTTAAAATTGATGAAATGCATAAATGTGCAGCTGATCTGTTTGTCAATGTAGCAGGATGAGATGCATCTCCCCCTAGTAGCAGGTACCCAGCCTTGCCCAAACCGATTAGCCAATCGACATTCGAGGCTTCCCTTATGAAAATAGGCAGGACTGATTGTGACCTCCTCTTGTTCTCTGATTCTGAGGTCCGGCCACTTCCGGGGTGCCTCACCTTGCCTTGTCCCTTTCCTTCTGCGGTGCCAAGATATTGAAAGGTTTCAGGCTTAGCCGTTCCACAGCCCTTGTGGGGATCCCCCTTACCGGCGCGCACACAAGTCTGACTTCATTTGTGTCCCTAATTGTATTCAGGTGAGCGATTGTGCTCTCCTCCTGTCTCCTCGCCTCCTATAAGAATAAGAAGGCCTTTATTGATCCCACAATGGGGACATTTTTCAGTGTTACAGCTGCAATGATATAGGTCACACAGAGACGGCGGCATAATGTGGCCGTTAATGTATAACATTAGCAGCAAGCATTCGGACAGACACAAGACGTTTCAACTGCCCTTTTGCTCACCCCATCCTTTAGAGTTGGAACGCCCATGTATGTAGGAATGTGAGAATAAAAAGAAGGGAGACAAAGAGACTTTTTTAGAACGCCTGTAAGAATTGTATTGTACAGTTCTTCTCCGTTCTCCTCGCAAGCATAAAATTCAAAGAGAGTGTCTTCATCTACTTATTTTGTGTGGTTTTCATAAATGTCTATTTGATGAACCTGACAATGTATATACACATATACCCATGTACTGTATATACCAGGGGTCACCAACCTTTCTGAAACTGAGAGATACTTCTTGGGTACCGATTATGGAAAGGGCTACCAGTTAGATACACACTTCAGAATTTTCATTTACAGTATGTGAATACATTGAGCATGTTAATTATTTCTCACAATAATTAGGAAACATAATTATGTTTATGATTATATAATTATATAATTATTAATATGCAACATTACTTCTGTAAATACCTGCCACTGTTTGCATTTTCAAATAATCACTTCTACAACATTCCTGGATAATCACAATGTCCCATCACTGGTGAGCAACTTTCGGAACAGGCCCATGGGCTACTCACCTGGTCCTTGGGGGGCCACGTGATGCCCGCGGGCACCACCACGTTGGTGACCCCTGGTATATACACATTTACATACATCTACATATGAATAAACACTTCTATAGCCTGTACATAGTACAGAGGAAAAATAAGTCATAGTACTGCAATGAATATAAAGTACCGCATTGAATAAAAATACAGTTGTGGGGTATGTTGAGTATTGCACATAACCCTTTCATGCAAAGTGGTCACTACAGTGGACAGCTATTTAAAAGTTGCTTTCGCCTATATTAATTAATCTAAAAAATATATTTATATTCTAAATAACAACATTAAATCATAATTAATGCATGAAAGGGTTAAAAATATGTTTAAAAATTTAGATTAATTAATATAGGCGAAGTCCGCTGATAGTGTAGTGGTACACACGCCTGAGTTGTGTGCGGGCAGCGTGGGATCGATTCCCGCTCAGTGACAGTGTCTATGTGCGCCCTGCGACTGGCTGGCGACCAGTTCGGGGTGTAGTCTGCCTTCGCCCATAGACGGCTGGGATAGGCTCCAGCAACTCCCCGCGACCCTATATAGGATAAGCGGTTTGGAAGATGACATGACATAATATAGGCGAAAGCAACTTTTAAATAGCTGTCCAATGTAGTGACCACTATGCATGAAAGGGATAAGCTCAGGTGCAGGACTGCACAATTGCACTAACTTCCGCCAGTTTGTAGAGACTAAATCAAATCAATCAAATCAAATTTATTTATATAGCACTTTTCATACAAAAAGAATGCAATTCAAAGTGCTGTCCAGTAAAAATGTCCAAAACACAACATAAAAAGGAAGACACGCTTTTTCATCGCCAAACTTTGGACTTGCAGTGCGGCGTTGTTAGTTCGGGTGCGTTTGAGCATGGCTGGAAGAAGACGTTGCCCGCTGACATCGCGGCGGACCTCTTCCGTTTCCAAGCGCTCCCATCGCGGCGGAAGCGGCGCCGAGGCAAAAGTGGTGGCCCGCTAGCGAGGCTGAAAAAGGAGCTGGCGCACGCTTCCTTCTCCTGCTCGCTCCCGGACGCACGGATGTACCCCGCTGTGGCTCACGTTGCTGGCTCCTGCCTGATACCCGTCGTCGGCTGCGCCGAGGAGTTTCGGCTGTGCCACCGCCTACCACACGCCCTCGAATGCGGTGTGAACCGCCAACTTCTCAAGGAGCTTCTCAGGGCCTGCCAATCGGAGGTGACACGCGCACCTGCTGCTGCTGCTGCTCCCTCAAGGATAGCGTTGAACGCCCGGTCGTTGACAAACAAATCGCTTATCCTGAGGGATCATTTCTTTCCAATGACTTGGATTTCCTCTGCTTGACGAGACTTGGACTGGCGCCGGTGAGTGCAGTACGATGCTTGAATTTTTACCGGCTGCATGTTCTTACTTGGATGCTCCAGGAACTTGTTTTTAGAACAAATTTAAATGCAGACAGCGTATAGTCACCACTTCGTTCAGCAGCTTTGAAGGCACTTTCTTTGAAGTTGCCAGTGCTGTCCCTGTGCTCTGCGCTGTCATCTACCATCCCCCTAAATACAACAAGGATTTTCTGAATGACTTTTCAAATCTTCTTGCCGAGATAATGCTGCTATATGATCGTATCCTGCTTATGGGAGACTTTAATATTCACGTATGCTGTCCTGAAAAAACACTGGCAAAGGACTCTTTCAATTTGGTGCAGTGCGTGTCTGGCTCCACTCACAAGCAAGGACATACATTAGACCTTGTCCTTAGTTTTGGTCTATCGGTCTCAAATTTGAAAGTTTTGGACAATGTGCTTTCTGATCATATAATTATTGATCCCACAGTGGGGAAATTTTCAGCATAACAGCAGCAAAATATAGGTCACACAGAGACGGCGGCATAGTGTAGCATAATGTATAACATTAACAGCAAACATTCAGGATCAAAACATACATCTACATATAATGTATGAAGAAACACTCTTTTAGCCTGTACAGAGGAAAAATGTTGTAAGTGACAGTGCTGCAGTGAAATATAAGGAACAGCATTGGATAAGAATAAAAATACAGCAGTGGGGAATGTTGAGTATTGCACAGTATAAGATCAGGTGCATGACTGCACAATTGCACTAATGTCCGCCAGTTTGTAGAGACTACCCAATGTCTGACAGCAGCAGGTAAGAAGGAGCGGTGGAATCTCTCCTTTGCACAGCAAGGGTGCAGTCTGTCACTGAAGGAGCTGTGAAGTGCTGTTAGAGTGCCCTGGAGGATGTGGGCAGGATTGTCCAGCATTGATGACAGTTTAGCCATTATCCTCCTTACCCCCACTGAGTCCACCGAGTCCAGGGAGCAGCCCATTTCAGAGCGGCCCCTTGACCAATTTGTCCAGCCTCTTATTGTCCCGGGCCGAGACGCCGCCTGCCCAGGAGACCACTCCCTGGAAAATGACAGATGCAACCACCGAGTCATAAAAGTTCCTGAGGAGTGTCCCCTGAACCCTAAAAGACCTCAGTCTCCTGAGTACGAAGAGTCGGCTCTGTCCCTTCCTATAGAGAGCATCTCTGTTGTCGCTCCAGTCCGGTTTATTGTTCAGATGAACACCCACCAGATGAACCGTACGGGTCACAGTTGACTGCCTGCGGACCAGAAATTTGTTCACAGGAAAGGCACCAGGTTGTGATCAGCTTTGCCCAGCGGAGGGAGGGGCAGTGATGTGTCTGCCTCCTTGGTGTTGGCATAGGAAAGTTCCGGTGTTTTATTGTCTCTGGTGGGGCAGGTGACATACTGTGTGAATGAAGGCAGATAGGTGAGTTCAGATGCAGGCTTTTTAACCGTCACTGCTAGTCAGTTCTCTGATGCCTTTGATCAGCTTTGTTGCCGCAGAGCTGAACGCAGGTGGAAAAGAGACAGGCTGCAGGTCTCTTATCAAATCTTAAAGGACCGCTGGCGTCGTGACCAGAGCAAGTTGAAGGAGTCCAAGAGAGATCACTTGTCATGTCTGATTCAGGCAAATCGCCAAAATCCACATGCTCTATTTAAAATGATCGACTCTGAACTGAAACCCCGTCAACCGATTTGCACGGACTCGTTCCCTGAAATGTGCGATAGATTCTTGCAGTTTTTCATTGCCAAGGTTGCTACAGCTAGGGCTCTTGTTTCGAACGCCACATTTGACCCCTCTGTCCAAGTTCCTTGTTCAGCAGTGTTCGAGTCCTTTGAGCCGGCTTCTTTGACATTTTGGGAGGATGTGGTTTGCCATATTAAGCCATCGGGCTCCCCTTATCACTCCGTTCCTCCACACTTCTTTTTAAGGAGATTCTCCCAACTATTGGTAAATCGGTTTTGGCCATTATCAACAGCAGCCAATCTTCTGGTGTAGTCCCCCAACATTATAAGCATGCTGTAGTGCAATCCCTGCTTAAGAAACCTGGCCTTGATCAAGGTGTGCGGTCAAATTTCCAAGCTGCCTTTTATTTGTAAAATTCTGGAAAAAGTGGTGCACTCACAATTAAGATCTTTCTTGGATGACATAATGTTATGGAGGTTTTCCAATCAGGCTTCAAGAAGATGGATTGCACAGAGTCAGCCCTGTTACGTGTTTTTAATGACATCCTCCTGGCAAATGACAGTGGAGACTATGCATGTCTCGTTTTGTTGGATTTGACTGCAGCATTCGATATGGTAGACCACAGTATTCTTTTGACTCATTTGCAACACCAAGTGGGCATTAATGGAAGTGCTTAGAATGATTTAGATCCTATTTGGCTGGGCTTTTTCTGTTAGCCTAGGTTCCTCTGAGTCCTGCTCTGCCCCTCTACCGTATGGTGTTCCACTGCCATTGTTGTTCTCTTTGTATTTGCTGCCCCTGGGTTCCATCCTTTGAAAACATAGTATTTCTTCCACTGCTATGCTATATGCCAGTCTTTTTGCGCCACATTGACTACATTCAGAGAAGCCAACGCAAGTTTCTGTAGCATTTTCAACAATCAATTTGAAACTTTTCCACATCACGGGCACCGCGCCCGTGCGCATCGTAGTTAAATAGCAATTACCTGACAGCGCCTTCTCTGTTTTATTCAAATTATTTGTTTTAGAACAAGTATTCCTTAGTTTAGTTTTAGTATACATTTTTATAAACATATATTTACTAAAAAAAAAAAAAGTCAGCGAGAGAGAAGCCCGGCCCGACCCGACCCGATCGTAATAATTGACATTTTAGGTCGGGCTCGGTCTTAAGATCTTACCTCTACTCTCTATCCACTTTTAAAACCCGGTTGAAGACACATTTCTATTCTCTGGCTTTTGATCCAACCTGAAATTTTCAGCTCTTTTACGGTGTCCACTGTATACAGTGTTTTATGTTAATTTACTGCTTTCAATTGTTGTATTATAGGCTATTTTGTTGTTTGTATGTAAAGTGCCTTGTTACAGCTCTAGCTGTTGTGAAATGCGCAATAAAAATAAAATTGTATTGTATTGTATTGTATTGAAGGAGCTGTGGAGTGCTGTTAGAGTGTCCTGGAGGGGGTGGGCAGGGTTGTCCAGCATTGATGGTAGCTTAGCCATCATCCTCTTGCCCCCCACTGAGTTCACCGAGTCGAGGGAGCAGCCCAGGAGAGAGCTGGCCCTCCTCACCAGTTTGTCCAGCCTCTCTTTGTCCCCGGCCGAGATGCCACCTGCCCAGGAGACCACTCCATAGAATATGACCGATGCAAACACCGAGTCATAAAAGTTCCTGAGGAGTGTCCCCTGAACCCTAAAGGACCTCAGCCTCCTGAGTAAGAAGAGTCTGCTCTGACCCCTAGAGAGAGCATCTGTGTTGTCGTTCCAGTCCAGTTTATTGTTCAGATGAACACCCAGGTACTTGAAGTTTGAGACTCTCTCAACATCTGTTCCCTGGATATTCACTTGTACTGGTGGAGAGTGCCGGCACCTGCAGAAATCCACCAACAGCTCTTTGGATTTCCCAGCATTGATCTGGAGGCAGTTCTGCTGGCACCAATCCACAAAACCGAGAGTAAGTTCTCTGTACTCCAGATCGTCTCCGTCTGTGATGAGGCCGACAATCGCAGAGTCGTCAGAGAACCTCTGCAGGTGACACCTGCAGGGTAGGAATACCGAGATAACTCGTACATTTCACAGTGGAAAAACAACACGTACAACATCAATAGCTTTGACCGGAACAACAATGTGTTTATTTTTCTATAACACTTTCTGTAGTTTCCTTCAGCGCAAGAATATATATGACACTACCAAAATAAAACATATAGACCAAAACCCCCACTTGCTCTTATGCTTACATAACGATTCACTTAGAATAATAAACATTTGTTTAACAGTTCACATTCCAATAAGAAAACTTCCAAATTTCTGTAGTTTAAACTTGCTAACAGACTTCGTCATAACATCTGCAACCATGTTTGTTTTTAATAAGAAGAATAAGAATAAGAATGCCTTTATTGATCCCACAGTGGGGAAATTTTCATTGTTACAGTAGCAAAGATATAGGTCACACAGGGGCGGCGGCATAATGTGGCCATTAATGTATAACATTGACGGCAAACATTTAGAATCAAACCTATGTAGATATACGCAGTAACATGTGTATATACACATGTGTATACACACCAACCTACATCTACATAAAAAATATGAGGAACACTCATTTCGGCCTGTACATAGTACAGAGGAAAAAATACTCTAAGTGACAGTGCTGCAGTGCTGTAGTGAAATGTAAGGAACAGCATTGGATAAAAATAAAACTAGACTAACAGTAGTGGGGAATGTTGAGTATTGCACGGTATTACAGTAGTGGGGAATATTGGGTATTGCACGATACGAGCTCAGGTGCAGGACTGCACAATTGCACTAATGACCGCCAGTTTGTAGAGACTACACAATGTTCTTGTTAAAGAGTCTGACAGCAGCAGGCAAGAAGGAACGGCGGAATCTCTCCTTTGCACAGCGAGGGTGTAACAGTCTGTCACTGAAGGTGCTGTGGAGTGCTGTTAGGGTGCCCTGGAGGGGGTGGTCCGGGTTGCCCAGCATTGATGACAGCTTGGCCAACATCCTCCTGTCCCCCACCGAGTCCACAGAGTCCAGGGAGCATTCCAGGACAGAGCCGGCCCTCTTGACCAGTTTGTCCAGCCGCTTCTTGTCCCGGGCCGAGACGCCGCCTGCCCAGGTGACCACTCCCTGGAAGATGACCGATGCAACCACCGAGTCATAAAAGTTCCTGAGGAGTGTCCCCTGAACCCCAAAAGACCTCAGTCTCCTGAGGAGGAAGAGTCTGCTCTGACTCTTCCTATAGAGGGCGTCTGTGTTGTCGCACCAGTCCAGTTTATTGTTCAGATGAACACCCAGGTACTTGTAAGTTGAGACTCTCTCAACATCTGTTCCCCGGATGTTCACTGGTGCAGGTGAAGAGTGCTGGCGCCTACCGAAATCCACCACCATTTCTTTGGATTTCCCCGCATTGATCAGGAGGCGGTTCTGCTGGCACCAGTCCACAAAACCCTGAGTAAGTTCTCTGTACTCTGGACTTGTCATTGAGTGCAGAATGAATTAAATGATATTTAATGTCAATGTGTCTACATCTCTGACAATGTATTGGGTTTCTTGACAATGCTATTGCCCCCCGGTTGCCGCCAAAGATTGTAACAAGTAAATATTGATGTCCATTGTCCATCCCATTCAGTCCTCTGTGTAGTAGCTGCCATCGCCATGTATTCAGCCTCACATGTTGACAAAGGTACTGTTGCCTGCTTTCATGTTTTCTAAAAAATGGTGGGTCCATTTTCACACAATCCCAAACAAAATCTGGTTGTACTTCTCCTATCACTTGAATCTGAAGCCCAATCAGCATCACTAAATGCTATAAGACTGTTAGCGCCATTTAATAAGTTTAGATATTTTTATGAATAATAATTGCAAATATTTTGGTTTTCAATAATTCTCTATATTGGTGAAAAGACACACGAAGAATAAAGTGTTGTGCATTGTTGGAGTAGAAATAAAAATAATGTCCGACGAGCAACACGGTTGTTTTACCGTACTGCGATCGTCAGTGTTGGCTCACGCGTAAAACGGTGTTTGTGTCAGTCATTAAATGAAGAGGTTAAACAACGAATAGAAAGAAGAAATTAAAAGAACTAAAGATAGTCTCTACATTAAGTAAAACGACCGTGCTCAGCTGTAGGCGACGAGCCGAGACGGATGGAAAGCACACGCGACGGAGCTTCAGGAAACAAACTACAAACTGGTAACTTGCATTCATAAGCCAAAAGAAGAGAAATAAGCCAACGAGTATGTGGTGGTCATGTCATGTCATGTCATGTCATCTTCCAAACCGCTTATCCTATACAGGGTCGCGGGGAGTTGCTGGAGCCTATCCCAGCCGTCAATGGGCGAAGGCAGACTACACCCCGAACTGGTCGCCAGCCAGTCGCAGGGCACACATAGACACTGTCACTGAGCGGGAATCGATCCCACGCTGCCCGTACACAACTCAGGCGTGTGTACCACTACACTATCAAGGACTAGTATGTGGTGGTCTTCATTAGATAACACTTATTAAAAAAGCAACGAATGCTTTGTGTTATGGACTACTCTATTCGGACTCTTATTAAATAAAGAAGCAAAGATGGCAGATGACGAAATGCAAGAAATCAGAGAGGACGCAAATGCGTGCAGTACCAATGATGGCCAGAAGAGAGCGCAAAAGTACACGGAAAAAGGCCTGGAGGACTTTTTGAAACGACAAGTCAATTTGAGGAGAGCGAAGCTTTCACAGGTGACAGCGAAAATGAATAAAATAAATGTCTTGATGACTAATAATGAAAATCCAGATACTGTTGATGAACATTTGAATGAGTTTTCTAAACTCATGAGTGATTTTGTCCAGTCAAATGAGAACGTTCTACAACTGCTATCAGAAGAAGAGAAAGATGCTGATCAGGCATTTTGGTATCAGTCAAAAAAGGAACATTTCAGCAGTTTCATGATGAATGCTGAAAAATGGACTATCAACGCAAGACGGGAACAGGACGACGTGGGACCAGACGACAGCGCATCTTCGACAGAACGAGTGGCAGGAAGGTGTCCAGGACCCTGCACATCCAGGGCCGGGTCCAGCAGCTGTGGTTCGGCTACTTCATCATCATCATCTGCACGACGCAAGGAACAAGCGGAAAGAGCTTCTCTGATCGCAAAGGCAGAGAAGTTAAAAGAGAAACAAGCTCTGGATATGGAAGAATTGAAGTTAAAGGCAAGGAAGGAGCAGCTTGAAATCAAAACTCAAATTGCTGCTTCGACTACAAAGATCAAGGTGCTTGAGGAGAGTGAGTATAACGACGAGGAAAAAGGTGTCGCTTCTCAGCGTGCAGTCTCATATAGTAGTTTGCCCCCAGTTGGTATAGATAAACGGGCAGATACTCACTTAAACAGACTACAGTACGAACTTAAACAGGAAATGCCAACACGAAAGGTTGACATGAACACTGAGGTTAACTTGTGTGAAGTAATGCTAAAGCAGACACATTACAGACATTACAGAAATGTTGGTGTATGACAAGAGAAACAAACTTACGTCAGAGAGATGTTCCAAGCCATTCCTAAGAGCTTTTGATCACACAATCGTTGGCAAAGTTGATAATGATAGTGACAAGATTTATTATCTTGAGCATTTCACAAGGGATGAACCTAGAGACTTGGTCAGAAGTTGCCCTGAAAAAGGATATCATGAGGCAATGAAACTCTTATACTATCATTATGGTAATGAGATCAAAATTGCAACAAGGTTGTTGATTGGCCTCAGGTGAAGGCAGATGATGTCAAAGCTTTGCATAGTTACTCTCTATTTCTGACTGGTTGCAACAATGCAATGCAGGACATTAACCATCTTGAGGAACTAGACAATCCAACAAATGTCAAGGTCATAGTTTCCAAGTTTCCTTATAAAATGTGAGAAATGTGGAGGGTCTTTGCTTTTGACATTCAGGAAAACTCTGGTGGAAGAGCTAGGTTTTCAGATTTAGTCCGATTTGTAAACAGACAAGCTAAGATAGCTTCCGATCCGCTTTTTGGTGACATTAAAGATGTTAATAAAAAGGGCAAGCAACTCTCCAAAACTAAAAGACGTTTAAAGAAAAGGGCAGTGCATTTGCCACCAGTGTGGCACCTGCAACAAAAGGAAAGCCCGCAAATAATAATAGTCACTGTAAAGCAGACAGTTGATGCATTTAAAAGTCAGTGTGCATATTGTGAAAAAAGCTACTCACTTGCAGACTGTAAGAAGATAAGACAACTGCTTCACAAGGAAAGAGCCGAGTTCCTTAAGGGAAAAGGACTTTGCTTTTCAGCCTTGACTCAAGGTCATTTGAGCAAGGACTGTAAGAAACGACTCCAATGTGATGATTGTTCTAAAATACATCCTAGCCTCCTTCATTATGCGCAAACGGAGGATGTAGCAGTTGATAATAAATCCCATGAGAACAATGGAAGTTCAGATGCTGAAATCCCCAGCCCTGTTCCAATCACAAGTGGAACATGTGGTGCCACAGGGGCCGGTAATGGCAGGAGAATTTTGGCTAATGTGCCAGTTCGTGTGAAGCTTAAGAAAAACGGCAAAGTAATACGCATTTTTGGACAATGGCAGCGACGCAACATTCTGCTCAGAGAAACTCATGAGACAACTTGGCATTGAAGGAAAGAAGACCCGATTCCTTCTCCGCACGATGGGCCAGAAAAAGGTTGAGCCAAGTTACTTCTAAGCCTGAAACAATGTAAGTAGTGTAAAAGAAAAATGTACATTGATTTACCTGACGCATACACACACAAAGACATTCCAGTTTCAAAAGAGAGCATCCCAAGACAGGCAGATTTGGAGAAGTGGCCTCATCTGCGCAAAGTTGAACTGCCAGATATAGATGCTGATGTTGGACTTTTAATAGGATCAAACGCTCACAAAGCAATGGAACCTTGGGAAATCATTCACTGCGTAGATGATGGTCCCTATGCAGTCCGTACAATTCTAGGGTGGGTTGTCAATGGCCCTTTTAATAGAATGGACTTGGAAAATGAACACAGTGCTTCTGTGAACTGCATATCACTGTCAGAAATTGAAACACTGTGTGTGAAACAGTTTAACCATGATTTTCCAGAAAAGGTTTATGAAGAGCGACACGAGATGTCACAAGAGGATGTACGCTTCATTGACTCTGTCAAGAACACTGTTAAAAAGGTTGAAGGTCATTATTGCATAGGCCTCCTTAAAGATCAGTCTGTCAAACTACCCAACAACCGTGAGCTAGTTGTTCAGAGAGCAGAAAGACTCAAAAGGAAAATGCTGAAAAACATAGACTTTCACAAAGAGTACACAGCATTCATGTCAGACCTCATTGACAAAAAATATGCTGTACCGGTGCCAAATGAACAATTGAAACGTGATAATGGGAGATTATTGTACATACCTCACCATGGGGTATATCACCCACAGAAAGAAAAACTCTGTGTTGTCTTTGACTGTGCGGTTTCATTCCAAGGCAAGTCATTGAACAAAGAACTTTTAGAAGGACCTGATTTGACAAATTCTTTAGTTGGAGTTTTAACCGGGTTCAGACACGACCACATTGCCTTGATGTCAGATATAGAGGCAATGTACCACCAAGTGAAGGTTCCGCCAGAGGATACAGATATGCAACACTTTCTCTGGGGGCATGAAGGAAATCTGGATGAACCACTGCAGGAGTTCAAAATGACTGTGCATTTGTTCGATGCAACGTCCTCACCGAGTTTTGCCAACTTTGCCTTGAAGAAAACAGCTGAGGATGCCACTCACAAGGCGTCACAGATGGTCATTAGTGCAGTGCAGAATAACTTTTATGAAGATGATTGTCTTGTGTCGGTCACGACTGAAAGTGAGGCCTGCGCTATGGTGAAGGAGTTAACTAAACTGTGTGCAAGTTGAGGTTTTCATCTTACAAAATGGAATAGTAACAGCAGAATTGTCCTGACCTCCATTCCCGAAACTGAAAGAGCATCAGAGGTTAAGACATTAGATCTCTGTCATGACGAACTTCCAGATGAACGAGTTTTAGGAGTAAATTGGAGTATTGAAACAGACTCCCTGAAAGTCAAAATCAGTGAAAAAACAATGACACAAACTAGATGAGGAATTTTGTTTTTTGTGAGTTCAATTTATGACCCTTTAGGATTTTTGTCCCCAGTAATTCTTCCAGCAAAAATTATTTTGCAGGAGCTGTGTGGAAAGAAATTCTCGTGGGATGAGGATAGTACAGAGAACCTAATTAAGAAGTCACAACAGTGGTTGTCAGAATTTGAGAAACTACAAGGATTCACAGTGGACAGATGTTTTAAACCAGTAGGATTTGGAAACGTCACGTCTGCCCAACTGCATCACTTCGCAGATGCGAGTGAGAAAGGATACAGTGTGGTTACATACCATTGTGTAACAAATGAAAGAGGTGAAGCCCATTGCTCATTTGTAATAGGCAAATCACAAGTATCACCTTTGTAACAAACTGCCATTCCTGAATTGGAGCTTGCAGCGGCTGCTGTAGCTGTGAAAATGGACAAAATGATGAGAAACGAGCTAAAAATGACATTGAAGGAATCCATATTCTGGTCGGACAGTACCACGGTGCTGAGATACCTTGCAAATGACAGGGCCAGATTTAAGACTTTTGTGGCGAATAGGGTATCACTTATCAGGGATCACTCCATGGTCAGTCAGTGGAGGTATGTAAGCTCAGGGTTGAACCCGGCTGACATTTAGAGGAATGAAACCAAGTGAGTTCCTCTCAAACAAATCCTGGATTCAAGGACCGGACTTTCTCAAGAATGACCCTAACGCTTGGCCAGTGTCACCATTATCAATGGACATTCAAAATGACGCAGAAGTCAAGGTCATGAGTGTTAATGTTGATACTGTACAAGATGATCCAATCAGTCAACTCATTTGTTACTACTCAGATTGGTAAAGATTGAAAAAGGCTATTGCCTGGATATTGAGATTCAAACTGTTTCTCTTAAAATTGGTACATGAGCGCAAAGATTTGTCAGCCAGTGATAGTCAAAAGAAAAAGGGAAATAAAGTGCAAAGGTCAAACAGAGATGAAGGATACTTTACAGTCACAGAACTGGAAAATGCAGAGATGGAAATTGTCAAATTTTGTCAAAATCAAAGTTACAAAGATTACATCTTAATTCTACAAATGTGTCAAAAAGTCAGAAGGACTAGTCAAATTGGGAAACTAGATCCTGTGTTGGAAGATTGTCTAAGGGTGGGTGGAAGGTTGGATAAATCTGCATTGCCATCCAATGTGAAACATCCTGTAATACTCCATCAAGACCACTATGTGTCGTCTTTGATTCTCAGACATATTCAGAAGCAAACAGGTCATAGTGGTAGGAACGTAATGTCAGTTGTCAGTTAAACCTGGTGAACAGAAAATGGCAAACCTGCCGAAAGATAGACATGAAAGGGACAATCCCCCTTTCACAAATGTAGGGATAGACTATTTTGGACCCTTTGAAGTTAAATGTGGCAGAAGTTATGCGAAAAGGTATGGCGTTGTGTTTACATGTCTTACCACAAGAGCAATTCACTTAGAGGTCGCTCATTCCCTTGATTCTGATTCATGCATTAACACATTAACACATTCAGAAGGTTTGTGGCTAGAAGAGGTCAAGTTTCTGCTATGAGATAAGATAATGGTACAAACCTGGTTGGCGCACAAAAGGAAATGTGTGAAGCAATCAAAGGTTGGAATAAGTCAAAAATTGCGGAGTCACTTTTGCAAAAAGGTGTTACATGGACATTCAATCCACCTTCCGGGTCTCATTTCGGTGGGATTTGGGAGGGACAGATCCGCTCTGTTAGAAGAATTCTTGTTTTGTTGTTGAAACAACAAACTCTCGATGATGAGCGTCTTCACACTTTGTTTTGTGAAGTGGAGTCTATTATCAATAACCCAATAGACCCATTAACAGAGTTTCAAATGATCTAAATGATATCGAAGCATCAACTCTGAATCATTTGCTGCTTCTGAAAAGACAACCTGTATTACCACCTGGTTTATTTGAAAAGGAAGACTTGTACTCAAAGAGAAGGTGGCGTCAGGTTCAGTACTTGTCGGACATTTTTTGGAAACGTTGGACCAAAGAGTATCTCCCACTTTTGCAAGAGAGACAAAAATGGTTCAATGTGAAGAGAAACCTACAGCCTGGTGATATTGTTCTTATTGTTGATGACAGTGCACCTAGAGGTTCATGGGTTATGGGAAAGGTTGAAAATTCAAATTGTTATTCAAATGGTCCTGTGAGAAGAGTTTTGGTGAAAACTAAAAGTAGTGTTTTGGAAAGACCAGTTGACAATTTGTGCCTTTTGCTTGAAATGGATCAATTATGTGTTTTTGTTTGAAGAAACAAATACTTTGTGTTTACATTCAAACATGGTTTGCGTTACAGAAAAGTTTAAAAATGTCGTTTTTTTTATTTTAGTAATTGTTATGCCCAAGCAGTAATAATAAGGGAATGTTAGCGCCATTTAATATGTTTAGCTATTTTTATTAATAATAATTGCAAATATTTTGGTTTTCAATAATTCTCTATATTGGTGAAAAGAAATAATGCATTTCTTTTTCTTTTATAATTATTTTGGGTTTTGAATTGAAATATGTGTGGAATTTTGCAACTACCTACGTACGAGGGCGCAGTTTATTATTTTTTGTTACACACGAAAAAGAAAGTGTTCTGCATTGTAGTCGTAGAGAGTAGAAATAAAAATGATGGCCGACGAGCAACACGGTTGTTTTACCGTGCTGCGATCGTCGGTGTTGGCTCACGCGTAAAACGGTGTTTGTGTCAGTCATTAAATGAAGAGGTTAAACAACGAAAAGAAGAAATTAAAAGAACTAAAAATAGCCTCGACAAAGACCAAGATGTCCTTCTGTCTTTTTATATAATACAGCTCTTTGTTCATTGTATGCTTCAAGTACCGTAGCAGATGTTTTGCTACCAACCAGTGATTTTCTTTTTGCTCTGACAGATATTGTGATAGTTTACTTACAATCCAACTTAGATCGGATTTTGTACAGGTCATGTACATGTGTCAAGCAACCCACAAGGTCATGGTATCTCCTCTCATCAACAAGTTCACCATGAGGTTTAAATTTTAGTTTTTCTTCACAAGGAGTTGAGCATGGCTTGCAGTCTGACATATTAAATCTTTACAGTATTTTTATATATTTCGTCTGATTTAGTTTGATCTATTCTCCTTGTGTGCCGTCAATACCTAAAAAGTGCTTGATTACACCAATATCTTTCATTTTCAACTTCTCTTTCAACATGTCTTTCACATTTCTGAGTGAGTCTTCATTACTTGTAGCAATGATAACGTCATCAACCCAAATGTAACGAAAATGGATGTCAGATCAGGTGAGCACAGGGGCTTGAGATCCCACTAACCCCCCAACCCCAAAAACATGCATGGTAAGTTGATTGGACTCTCTAAATTGCCCCTAGGTGTGATTGTGAGTGCGGATGTTTGTCTCTGTGTGCCCTGCGATTGGCTGGCAATCAATTCAGGGTGTCCCCCGCCTACTGCCCGAAGACAGCTGGGATAGGCTCCAGCACGGCCCGCGACCCTTGTGAAGATAAGCGGTATCGATAATGGATATATGGATGGTGTTCGTGTTGATCTGTCTCCACAGGACATGAAATGAAAACAACACGCGGAGCTGGGCACTTGACCATTTTTTGCCCTTCCGGCCGCGACCCCCCGGCCATATTCATAAACATTGTTGGCACCCGCCCCATTACATTCCACCCTCCGACCAAAAAAAGAAAAAAAAAAGCATCCATGATTGACGTCGCCGCGGGAGAAATGTTCTAACGGCAAAGGCTTTTTAAAGATCATTAGCTGGGTAATTTACAATTTGAACCCGGTGTGGACACGCTTCAAATGCGCCAGTAGTACTTAGCCAACGTGCGTGTGCTTACTTGCATTACAAGCCCCGGGCTGGATTTGTCGTATTGTTTAATTATTTGGGTCCAACAGCCAGCCAGAAGTCGTAGTCAAGTTACATATTTATATTCCACACTTCCCCTCCTTCCCGGCCTTCAAAATAAAAGCATACCAGCAAACCACTATACACCGCTGGTTTGCTATGGCGTATTTCCGGAAATAGGGAAGACGCCAGAGAAGTGCATGAACTCCACCTTGATGTGACTGCGTCATCCTTGAGTCAGTGCTGCGCGCAGCTTGAATATACTCCCAAAAAAACAAAAAACAAACTAAACAAAAAATAATAATAATATATATACTCGTGGATACAAGTTGTTTTGAAACAAGTCGGGGGGCGTCGCTTCAAAAAGACAGCGACCACAATGGATATTGTGCCTGCTACAACCATAAAGGGATTGAGATGACTAGACAATGCATTTAATTTTATTGCGAAAACGATCTGGAAGGTGGCGGTTAAGGGGGAACGTGGGAGGGTAAATTCTCTCCACACACAACGCTGCTAGAGTAGTTGCTTTGTAGCAGCAACGAGCTGCGCGGGGCATCCTCTACGTATGGGAAACTGTATGTCATCGCAAAATAATGGACCGATCAGAGCAGCAATAAATCCTTATGTGTGCGTGGGATGTGTTGTAGATCTGTCACCAACAGCGCAATGCGTCAGTCATGTGAATCAATGTGGCAGTTTGTATAAGAAGAGACGTGAGACAGCAACGTGCGTTCAAGGGTGTTTGTATTCCCTTACGAAAAAGTAGTATACAAGAAGTATACTTTATAAAGTATACTTGAGTATAAGTATATAAATGTACTCTGAACTATGTACTTATAGTGTACTACAAAGTATGTTAATTTAATACTTTTTGACACTAATTTGGAACAAATTAATTTATAAAAGTATACTATAAGTGTACTCATGAAGTGTACTACAAGTACACTCATTTATGAAGTACTAGTATACAAGTCGTATACTTCCTGTCCACAATTTAGTTTACCGGTTTATACTTGAAGTGTACTATAAGTACACTCATTTATATACTACTAGTATACAAATTGTATACTTGTAGTTAACACTTTAGTTTACAGGATTATACTTTAAGTATAACAAAAGGACACTCATTGATGCACCATTATACTTGTACAGCACATTTTAAGATAGCTTACTGTGCATTTCCAAATATATAATAAAAGTAAAATGAAAAGAAAAAAGTCATGATATCAAATATTTATTTATTGAGAAAGGTAGTTCAGGATTTCAATTGTTTCCATTTTCCCCATTTATTTGTTTCACATAACTAATATTACATTTTTTCTCTAATTATCTTCCTCACATCTTGGATTGTGGCTCAGGGAACTTCACCTGAGTATGTGCTGTGGGTGAGAAAAAACACGTGAAATAAAACATTACTCAAATGTTATTTTTCTGTAAACCACTCACAATTAACAAGACATGAAGGATTTTCTACACCGTTCTGAATTTAACTTTAGAGCAATAAGCAATACATGCTACAGGGGAACTGGATAAAATGAGCCACTTTGAGAGATAGCGTACACTACATAGTATCAGAAATCATTGTGGGTCGTTTACAACTCTCATACAATGCACTCACCAAGTATAGCATCAAGTTTTGAATCCATCAAACTTCGTTGTCCAAAGGGCACTCCGTGATTTGTTTTGGGTAATTTTGTTGATCATCCGAAGTCATAGAAGAAATCTTGCCAAACTCCACAGCCCTACCTTTAAAATACCGGTAATAAATGGCAAAAGCCATGGTCTTATTTTAATGCTTATAAAAAAGCAGACGACACGAAGCAAAGTATCCGTTTGAACCTAGACCGTCTTTTTCTTTTGATTCAATTAAGCTTTGGCGCCAAGTTTTAAATCTGCTACTCTCGCCGCCCATTGGTTACGTGGGAGCGCCTGCTGATGATGTACACTGTAATCGTATATTTCTGTAATTTATTTATTTTCCGTTATGTTTTTCAAACCATGGTTCTTGTGTTGGTATGTTCTGAGTTACTAAAAATAAACAAATAAATATAAATAACTAAAATAAAGTGCATTATTGCCACATTGGTGAAGTCACTTCCGCATATGTCCGACGACATTTCCTGCCTGTTGTTGCGGATGGTAACAAATGTGGTCGCGGAAAGGGGGAAAAAGATGCGATCGGGAGGCAAAGTTGTATGTATGCGAAATATTTATTAATTAAAAACGTGTCCATGTTCTTTCTCTGAATAAACAATAACCACATTCAGATTCCCAAAGCCACCATTTATTCTCGTGACATTTTCACGTGACTTCTTCTCGCTATAGGTTCGCAGGCGGTGCGGGAGGGGGGGGGGGGGGGGGGGGTTGGAGCGAAACAATGCCTCGCTAATATAGCAGTGAAGCACTTTTCTTTTATTTATTTTTTACGTTTAGTAATTTGGAATACACAAATACAACAGCCAAGCGGCGACAAAAATTGCGGGAAAGAAAACTACCTAAACTAAAAACAAGAGCCTGTTGTCATCAGCAGGCACCCTCAAGCCGATGGACAAACCCCCCACCTTGTCATGTCATGTCATCTTCCAAACCGCTTATCCTATATAGGGTCGCGGGGAGTTGCTGGAGCCTATCCCAGCCGTCAATGGGCGAAGGCAGACTACACCCCGAACTGGTCGCCAGCCAGTCATAGGGCACACATAGACACTGTCACTGAGCGGGAATCGATCCCACGCTGCCCACACACAACTCAGGCGTGTGTACCACTACACTATCAGCGGACATCCCCCCACCTTGTGACCATTGTTATCAGAGACTCAGTGTTGACTGGCAAGACAACAGAAATCATTACAGCGTTCTGACCTGAAATGATTAAAAACAAAATGTGTTCTTGTTGTTGTTGAAACAGATGATTCTTTGATATAACACTAATGCCAAACCCTTATGAGAGGGATAAAACCTGTATCAATAAAGTCAAGTTAAATGTTTCTAACTCTTTTCTTGTGTTTTTAATGTAAATAAAGACAATACAGTTGAGCACGGTACAATTGTGAACCTGTAAACTTCAGTACTATAATGTTGAACATGTACAAACTAAAGCAAACTGCTTGTCAGTCGTGAAAAAACATCTAAATTTCTAAACTGAATGCAATATGCATATTTCCTTTTCCTGTAATTGGACCAATACTGACAAGGCTAAGTATTAGCACTTTGTGGCAGAAAGAAGTACATATTCGCTGTCCTGGTAAAAACATGCATGTCCAATTTTGTATTTTTTCTAAAATTATGTTCACGTTAATAGGATATCTGTAATGCAGAAACACCCTTCACATAAAATTTAAAAATTGGGGCAAAAATGGGCATAAGTGTTTTTCACAGGACAGTGACGATATGGTTTCATATAAATTTAATTCTTAGTATTAATGTACTTATAGCCTTAAATTTTTCTGCATACTTTACAGAAGGAACATGTATACTTGAAGCTTCCATATAAGTTTATCTTAAACTTTGGTGTATACTTTTCAGTACAAGCCAAGCATACTTAAGCATACTTCTGTGAAGTTTAGAAAATGAAGTATTTAAAAAGTACACTTCAAGTATTCTGCCTCCATTTAGTATAAAAAAAGTTTAGTTATAGTATACTTCGATAAACTACTTTTTGCTAAGGGTTTCCTTATTTTCACATCATGTAACCCGCGCCTCCCACCTACAACTGGGGCATACCATTACAAGAGGGGGCGGGGGGTGCTGTGGGGCAATACCACAATCCCAAAAATATCAGTTGTCGCTCGCGCCGACGCGGGAGTAGAAAGAAGCCTAAAAAGAAGCCTTTCACCAAGTAGGCTGTGATTAAATTTTGCTGCCTCGCGAGCACGTCACACGCATGAGGGCCGATTAGTGGGCGTGACTAAAATCGACTTCCGGCCATGCTTAGTCCAGCCATTTTTAAAAAAAATTCACATACCACCTTTGCCGCCACCTTCCAGGTAGTTTTTGCGATACGTTTAAATTCATCATCTCATCATCTAGTTCCCTTTGTTGTAGCAGGCACGATTGTTGTTGTCGCTGTCATTTTGATCGCTGCTTTACAGTAAAAACACTGACTGGAATTGGCCATAAAAGGCAGAGGAAATTACGCCCTGCTGTGTCCTAGTCAGTAGCCATAGCGATGCCCCCTGACTTGGAATGAAACTAACACATTTTCAAAACAACGCTTGTGGGTGTGCGTCAGTATAAAGGCAAACTGCATGCAGCACTGCCGCAGTGTCCGCGAGCACGCCGAGTTCATCAAGGTCAAGTTCATGCACTTCTTCTGGCATCTTGCCTACTTAAACAACCGACAGTGTTTCGTTGCATCTTCGTTGAAGTTGAACAACCTCGCTCTAATTCACCTCGCTCTCTCTCTTTCGTCTTCGCAACAAACCAACAAACCAACCCCAAAAAGAAATACTTAAAGGGACTGTGGGGCCGGGATGGCCACGTTTTCACTAACAAGTTCATTTTATATATTTTTTGATCAGGAAAATGTAAAGAGTTGTCATTTTCTATTTTATCAATACATTTGGGAGGAATTAGGTCAGCGTGCCCTGATCTGAGCACGGACCAGCTGGTGAAGATTCAGCCCCATAGGCAGGGCCAGCCAGGGAGGAGACCAACCCACATAATGTTTAGTTTTTGAAGACAGTATAAATGTGAGGGCTGCATGTTAGACCGCGCCCCTTTTCTACCCTCGCCCGTCTCGGGTGAGAGCATTCGCGAGGATGGAAAAGCTGCCCAGATCTGCTTATTGTATGATTTCTGAACTTCAGAGATGGTAAAGAAAACTGATGAGAAAATTCATTCGATTTGTGTGAGTCTTTATTATTATTTACATATTGGTTGCCTTCTTGAAAGATAAAACAAACACGCAGTGAGTTGTTTTTGTGAATTGATAAATGGGCTTGCGCCCTGGTGACCCTATAGCAACAAACAACTCCAACAAATTGGTGACCCCGACGTGATCTCTCAAGGTGGGTCCATTGGCTGCGCCGAGCTCCTACAATATTACAGCCAGCCAGCAAAAGTAAATTAAATAAGGTAAGGGAGAACCTGTTTATACTAAATCTCCTAATTCTGCTTTTGTGATATTGTGGAGTTGAGGAGCGTGGCCTAAAATAATGTTAGATAAATGCCCTAAAATTCAGGAATTTATTGCTGTATAATGGGTGATATTTTTGTTGCTTGCTTGTTGTTATTGACGTCATTTACTTAAGCAGCGTTGTATAAAATGCTTTAAGCGTGCAGCTGTCCTGTTTCCGCTTTTTGGTGTGATTGCTGTACAGTTTGTTTAACGTAGTTTAGTGGAAGTGAAGGTGTGACCGCTTGGCCAGCGGTAGCCACCAGAAAGGCCTGGGAGCCTTGTGCCAAGAGGGCACCCGAGTGCCGCTGAAGGGCCTCAGAGAGATGCACAGCTGATTAGCAGCGTGTTGCGGTAGCGACTCCAATAACTATGGCTTGTGACGTATGTACAGAGTTCACGAGATAGGGCAATCAGGGATTGTCCGAGTCGCCAGTTATAATCAATAATTAATCAAGGGGATTTAAAATGATCTGCCTTTGTCAATAATTGTGATCTTGCATGTTAAATTGTCCATTTTGAGTTGCTTTTTTTACGTTTGGACTGCGCATGCATTTTGAATGTTATTTGATGGTGTTTTATTTGATCGTTGTTTGTTTATGTTTGCCTCGTATGAGTATTTGATTTTTTCTGACTTTCCTGTGGATTGTGTGACTATAGAATACTATTAGGATCAAGTAGCGTGGGGACAAAGCATTTTTTCTTAAGTTCTGAATTTTGAGTGTCAGATTGAGGTGGGGAGACGTGGAATGGATGTCTTGAAGTGTTTGGTCTACATTGCGATGATGTTACGAGCCTGTGCGTGGGACACAGCTGTGAAAAAAGTAGAACCGAAATAAAAGGAAGGGGAGTGACCTAGGTAATTATAATAATGTGTTTCATTTATCATGTTGCAGTACAGAGGGTTGAAAACAAATTGCGTTAAAATCTAGCAGAGTTTAAAACGGAGGTTGTATAAGCAGGCATGGCTCCATTGCTATTTTGTGCGTGTGATTGGATGGACCACTGCCTTGGAGGAGTGGAGAAACTGGAAGAATTGTAAAAGGATGCCAAAATTATTGAAGGGAAGCATACAGTATACTTATGCAAACGTTGATATGAGGTAGTGAAATTTGTGCTTAGTCATAGTTAAGTGATCACAAAATGGCGGACCATCTTAAAATGGTGGTAGACAATGCCCAATGGAAAAACAAAACAAAACACAGAGGCCCTGATTGGCCCTCCGTCCCTATGGTTGTTTATCTCAAAACCAACTGTCTCCCAAACCCCAGTTTGTCTCTTTTCCTGACCGCCACCCAGTCACCATTTCACCGTGTCTCCCTGTTCCCCTTCAGCTGATAAGAAGGGACGCTTGTTTGGTCTACAATTTTTGTTTTCTTTTCTTGCTGCTCACTTTCGGTATGTTATTGTTAAGTTGACTCTTCACATTGTGTTGCATGAAGTTACATTTTCAGGGTTCCATTGGCATGAATAAAGGTCACTAAAGGAGTTTATGTTCCCCATCAGCAATCCATGAGCCTTGCTCAGGTCAGAGTGTCATTCTTGGTGTGACCTGGGAAGGACTTCCAGTAACGTAAGCTCTGGCCACTCAAATCTCCTGATAAGACCTGCTCAATTTTAAGTATTCATTATTTCGATAGAAAAGTTCATGTAAATATCCACTCAAATTATTAAAAGCATTTCTCGGTTGTATTATTTTATTGTTTTTTCTTTTTGCTTATCCCAACACAAAAACTCTCTCTCTCTCTCTCTCTCTCTCTCTCTCTCTCTCTCTCTCTCTCTGTCTCTCTCTCTCTCTCTCTTTCTCTCTCTTTCTCTCTCTCTCTTTCTCTCTTTCTCTCTTTCTCTCATTCTCCCTGATGTGTGTACAAGCAAGTTTGGACACTATAATTTGAAACTTCGGTGGCCATAAGATTATGAGGAAGATAAATATTGGCTTATAAAAAGAGTAAATTAAAAAAAGAAAATATTCAAAATATTGTATGCGAAGCAGAAATGGCATGATAAATGAGTAGCGATTGTGAATATTTGATACGGGCTGGTAATAAAGTGTATTCGCAGGAGCTTGGTCGTGCTAGAAGAGCGTTCTCTGATGTGCCGCATTAGGGAGCGCAGGGAACAGGTGTGAATATTTGGGCATGCCATCCATCCATCCATCCATCCATCCATTATCGATACCGCTTATCCTCACAAGGGTCGCGGGCGTGCTGGAGCCTATCCCAGCTGTCTTCGGGCAGTAGGTGGGGGACACCCTGAATTGGTTGCAGGCACGGAGAGAACATGCAAACTCCACACAGGGATCGAAACCGCGACCTCTGAACTGTGAGGCGGACGCACTAACGAGTCGACCACCGTGCCGCCCTTGGGCATGGCATCCTATTGTATTAATTAAGCCGTTAGGAAACGCAAGGGGAAAGCGTGTTGTTCAAGTATATTGTATTGTACTGTCTTGGAATGTCTTTACCTGATATTTAAAATTCAAATATAAGTGTGATGGAGATTTATTCAATATTGTAGTAGTAATTTATCTTTCAGTTGAATACATAGTAGAGGAAAATGTATATCCAAAAACTATTGTGAACACCAAATGACAAAAAGTTAGAATAGGTTGAAGCGCCAGGTTTACTATTGCTTATCCTACATGTACCAGAAATCAACTCAAATTTAATAGAACAAAAGAAATAAAGAATTAGCAAATGTGCTATATAAATAAAATTGTATTGTATTGTATCCACATTATTGATAAATGTTATACATTTGTCAGTGGCACTACAGTAAGCATGAACTATTTTCCATTGCACACTTTTCTTAAACCCCAATAAACAACTGCGCAGCTTCAACACATCATCAAATCTGTTAGAAAGCCCACATTGTTTTATTATGTAGTAGTTATTGGCATTTGATACTTACATAGAGTATATGTGCAGTTTTTGAGATGTCCTTCATGGTGAGAGGGCTTTGAACACACCTCAAGTCCAGCGTGGAATGACGGGGGGGGGCTGTTTATTTTTAACTAGCTGTTGGTGTGCCAGCAGACTCCATAATTTTGACTATATTTCGTCACGTTTGTTTTTATGTATTAATACCAAAAGATGAGTTTAATCATTTATAATGTTCCTGAATCCTGTTAGGTGATTCCTATACACTGTATGCTCGTGAGTGATGTCACGTCAATAAACGTTAGTTAGTAATTTTGGCAAGTTTGTTAAATATTCTAGTGGTGATAAGACGGGTAAACGTGAATTGGTTATATGGTTTGGTTGTTTAATTATTAGATAAAGTGAATTGAGAAGTCTAGGCGTGCTGTGAATTAATAGATGTGTATTGGAGGATGTTACTATAATATTGCTTATCTGTGTAGTCGCAGACCACAACAAATAAACTTGTCAAGTGGAATACAAGCCTTTGCCACTCTAAAATAGATTCAGCTGGAGACCAGTCATACATTTCTTTTCTTTACAAATCCTATCACTGCTACAGATGTTGACTATAGGGGGTTATTTGCTAAATTACATTTTTCCTACAAAAGGCTCCCCAAGTATTTTAGAAAATTGAGGTAACAGCAAAACAGGTCTATAATTTTATATCTTCCTTTTCTTTTCCTCGATATAGTTAAGCCGTCTAGTACTTATTGATCGACGGAAATCTTTATACAAGCAAGGTCTCGATGTAAAGTGTTATAGAGTGTCCCATGACTATCTTGCTATGGTGCCAGACGTAATCAGACAAGGACAGGACATGAATTCTGGTGCAAGTGATCCTGACATTTGATTGCGGGTTCCCAAAAAGGGAGATTATATGTGAGATTATAAACCATTTAGATATTAGCATCCATGCCAGAGTCTTAAATAAATAAATAAAATAATAACAAATTAATAGAGTTTAGTAATAAATACATAATGACACAACACCTTGTATTAAGTTTTTGTTTTTGTTTTCTTGTTATGGTTTTTTCTTTCAAAATGCTTTGCACTGGTGAGGGGTACTTGGCTAAAAACATATCTACGTTCATATTTTTCACAGGGGGCTACTCTAAAGTAAACGAAAGATCGATAGAGGCGACACTTTTCACTTTTAGTTTTAATAGCAGGACACACTGGACGTGACCTATAACATAAAATGTTAAATTTGATGTTGTGGCAATCTCCAAGATTTGGTTTAGGACTTGACAAGGAGCTGGAGGAAAATTGATTATTTAGACAAAACAGCAGATAAAAGGCGTGGAAGTATTGGTTTGTTTGTGAAGATGAGGACAGAATGTAATATTGATAAGGATGTGACAATCACCATTGATGACCTGATGAAGGAAGGACATCTGTTGTGCATTAGTCCCTGGTGTACAAAGTTGACGAAAGCGTTGCTGAGTTTTTCCCAATTTCTATTTATTAGCCAAATATTTTGTACAGGTGGGCCAGTGGAGATTGTCACATCTGCCTCACAGTGTAGAAGTCGTGTGTTCGAATCCGGCCCCGGCCTTCCTGTGTGGAGTTTGCATGTTCTCCACATGCCTGCGTGGGTTTCCTCCAGGTACTCAGATTCCCCCCTGCCCCACGTTCCAAAAACAGGCACAGTAGGTTAATTGAACACTCTGAATTGTCCCTAGGTATGATTGTAAGTGTGAATATTCGTTTGTCTACGTGGCTGGCAACCAGTTCAGGGGGTATGCCGCCTTTTGCCCAAATTCAGCTGGGATAGGCTCCAGCACACCCGCAACCATTGTGAAGTTGCAGGCGGTCCACATAATGAATGAATGGCCCCGGAGAGCTCATAATAATAATAATAATAATAATGCTATTCGGGCGGCACGGTGGACGACTGGTTAGCACGTCCGCCTCACAGTTCAGAGGTCGTGGGTTCGATCCCGGCTCCGGCCTCCCTGTGTGGAGTTTGCATGTTCTCCCCGTGCCTGCGTGGGTTTTCTCCGGGCACTCCGGTTTCCTCCCACATTCCAAAAACATGCATGGTAAGTTGATTGGATACTCTAAATTGCCCCTAGGTGTGATTGTGAGTGCGGATGTTTGTCTCTGTGTGCCCTGCGATTGGCTGGCAACCAGTTCAGGGTGTCCCCCGCCTACTGCCCAAAGACAGCTGGGATAGGCTCCAGCACGACCCGCGACCCTTGTGAGGAGAAGCGGTACAGATAATTGATGGATGGATAATGCTATTCTCCTATGATATTGATTGATAGACAGACACAAAGGATTTATTTGCTGGAAATATAGTTACCTTTATAAATGCAAGATGTAGCCTCAGTTAAATTTTCATTCTGAAAGCAATGCTGTTTTTACTTTGTTGGGATAATGAACATGTTTTGTTTTATTTAGTTTGTGGTGTTACTGTTAGTTTTGGATTAGCTGTAATGCATTTGTTAAGGCGCAATGAAAAGCAGTATTACAACCAATCACAAAGGAATGTTGATACCCTGTGTACAAAAAAGAAAAAATCTCTCTTTTGTGCGGGGATTGGAGAATTATGGAATTAGCCAATGGTGGGATTAGAAGACACCGGTCTCAGATTATGGGTACAAGTGACACTGATTCCAATAGATTACCTGTGGATCGGCATCTGTAATAGTTGAAGATCTCGTAGTGAGAATAGCAGCAGGGAGGTGTAGGAGGGAAAAGGCTATTTGTGTACAGTGCTCCTCAATTTTCGCAGGGGATACATTCTCAGCCCCCTGCTTTAATGAGTGAATTTCTGCAAAATTGAGGTCGACCTTTCTGTTGTTGTTAATATTTGTTTACTATTATTGTTGCGGACCAGAAGCATTTGATATGGTTAAACATGGAATTACAAGGGTGCAGCAAATGTTGCATGAGGGGTTTCTCACAATGTTGGTTGCCCAGACATTTGTATTGTATTATATTGTTTTAGATTACTATGTTTGCAATTGACGACCGGATCACATTAAATGATAGAGGTTTGTGGATTTCCCCTTAAGGCTCAGTTTTTCGGGCCCAAGTTATTAGTCTTTTATATATGATATAAAGTATCACGAATTCTGAAGTTAATGATCTTTGCTAATGGTATAAATATTTTTGTTGCCCTGGACATGATATTATTAACCTAATAAGGAATGGACTGAATAAACGATTTTAAGAAAAACAATTTTAATTTTTTGCTTCGTGAAGAAGAAGCAGAATGGTTTTGTATTGGATTTGACAAATGAATTCATTATGTATAATTGTGTTTTTATGAGCGGCACGGTGGTCGACTGGTTAGCACGTCCACCTCACAGTTCAGAGGTCGTGGGTTCGATCCCGGCTCCGGCCTCCCTTTGTGGAGTTTGCATGTTCTCCCCGTGCTTGCGTGGGTTTTCTCCGGGTACTCCGGTTTCCTCCCACATTCCAAAAACATGCTTGGAATGTGTTAATTGGACACTCTAAATTGCCCCTAGGTGTGATTGTGAGTGCGGATGTTTGTTTGTCTCTGTGTGCCCTGCGATTGGCTGGCAACCAATTCAGGGTGTCCCCCGCCTACTGCCCGAAGACTGCTGCTACAGCACTCCCCGCGGCCCTTGTGAGGACAAGCGGTATAGATAATGGATGGATGGATGTGTTTTTATGGAGTTGGAACTACATGGAGTCTGTGGAACTATGTTCTTTGGCTTGAGCATAGGCCATGAGCTTTGCTGAAAGACACATATGGGAAACAATCAAGATGTAGAACGTGTTAGAAGCAGTACGGTCAAAAACAAACAAAAAAAATAAATTAATTGCAAAAATTTCTCTAATAATTGAGATGAATCATATTTTTCAACTACAACTTTTACAAGGCTTGTAAACGATATTTACTTGAGTAAAATGTTGGAATTAATACGAAAAAATGAAAAGTAAAGTTTGATTTAAAGGCTATTCTAATAGCCTTCTTTGAGCCCCAAATATTATTCTTTTCCTGTAAAATACAACTGTTGAACAACGCACCAAAGACGTACAAGTAATATGGTATTTGAATTTGGCTTTGCATAGTGGGCAAATTATTTTGGATTTCTATAATGAACCACAGAGTAACTGTTTAAAGGAAAACTACGTAAAGGCCCGTCTTGGTGACAGTGACCTCTGCTCTAAGTTTGGCTGCAGTGAACAAAGTGAATCTGCCACAGGAAGTAAATAAAACTGAGTAATTAATGCTTTTTGACATTTGAAATTTTGGCAGCCCTAATTAGAAGCTATTGTAGACCTATTAATTACGGTTGAGTTGAAATTAGACACTGGAGGGTGGGAATGAGAATGATGATGAACACATTTTTTTGGAGGTCAATTATTATTATCATTTCATATTTATTTTCTTCTCTCAATTCAACATTAATATTACTTATGGATATTAGGAAATTATGGATTTGTTGTTATTGGACGCTCTGAATTAAATCAACCACATTGTTCCACACATTGTTAACTACATTGTTTTTTCTTTATTTGACCATGGGTGGAGAAAGCAGTGGCGTAACTAGAAATTTTTCACTGGGGTGGCCAGAGTTGAACAACACCTCATTGAGGAGTGGCCGTATGTGCCTCCTTATATGTGTGCATTTATCTCATGAAACCATGGCTGTGGATGGTATGATGAATGATGACTGATCTGTCATTATTGTTTGGTTTCTATAGTTTGAAATTATTATTTTATTGACGTTGACTGTGAGAATTGAATGTTCTTAACTTTAAAGAGATTATTTTAGTGTTTGCATTCAGACCATTTGTAAATGTAGTATTTAAATATGCAGTTAATATTAAAAATGTGGCAGAGTATCCCATATGAAAAAGCCTACAGTATATAGGTTATACATGGCAGGGATCATATCTTCCTTACACAAATGAGCAGAATTATCCTTAAGATGTATAAGATATGTAAGATATATAAACGACATACATTTCAGACTACTGCATTCTTGCGAAAGTGGCAGGAAAATCACAGGTACCAAATTTTCACTAGGTGGTCAGGGGAGTTGGCCACCCCTTGGCCCTCTGTGGCTACAAACCTGGGAAAAGTGTACGTTTTTGGCAGTATTTAGAATAAATTTCAAGACGAGCTGTGTTTCTGCTTTTGCTGTTAAAAGATTGAATGTTTTGGTATGGTGAGTATCTGTCTTGGGAGATTAAAACTGTTTTGGGATAGGTTTTAATTGATATATTCTTTCTCCATGTTCTATATATATCCTTAAGACAGGGAATACTTAGCAATTGGTTTGGAAAATTTGACTAAATAGTTCTTTATCTATTTACCAAGTGATATATATTAATATAAACAGGCTGGACGATAGATGTTCTGTGAAGTTAAGACAACCTTTGTCGTGACAAATCTGAAGGGACAGAATTGAGTAAAATGTTGTTTCATAAAATATCGGACTGCAAACTTTGTTATCTACAAGCTGGTTGACATTACAGGTCCAGGTTTCCCAACCACCTCCAGGAGGAACAAGAAGAGCTACATCACAGCGATTGGATGGGCAAAATCCACCGATGACAGTGATGAAATTTGGCACACGCTGGCTGAATCGAGTAATTGCTAGCACAAATTTTAATGTACAAATGGCGTACGCGCCGGGGGGGATGTTTCTGAGTGGAATTGGAAAGCGCCTTTTTGCGGAGTGAATGAGATACTAACCAGTGAATAAAGGTGTGAACGGACGGTGGAAGTTTCAATGTGTATGAGATTTGAGAGGATGTTTAAGGGACGGGCCCCTGGGATAGAAAACCTGATTTGGGGACCGACAAGCCCTCTTCAGCACTTGGCGGGGGCAATGGGTCCATGGGCCTGATCAACCCATTGCATCAATCCCATTGCATTCCCAGGTACTGATTTGCAATATTTCTATTGAAAAATAAATAAATGAATAAATCAATAAACATTTTTTTTTGACTAACCAAATTCATCCATCAAGTAAATGAATAATTGGACTGCAAATGGACAAACCACAAGACAGGTGTTGATAAACCTGAAATTTGAATGAAATTTGACTATGAATTATTGCCTCCCAGTTGGAGTGGAATCTGTGTGCGAGAGTCATTATTATTATTACCATTTAAAATGTGATTGAGATATCAAATGATAGGATTAGCTAGAGGATGTATTATGTCCCTTTAAGATTTAAGGCTTGGACATTGTCCAAAACAAACTGAATAAGAACAGAGAAAGTGTTTTATTTTGAATGAATGTTATACATTTTTGGGAAATATTTAAACACTATTGAGGAAAAGGTGTTGACATAGTTGCTAAGATAATTTTATCAATAAAAGAAGTGCTGGAGTTTTAAGTATGGTACAAATGTGTTGAGAAATTGACATTTTGTTGTGAAAATATTTTTGGGGAAAGTGGACTGTTTTATATGTCACGGGCAAAGATAGATGCACAAAATACACTTTTAGTAATTAAATACTTTTCCGACCAGTTGAATATTACGAACAATTATAACAATAATTCTAAACAGCTACTTCACATGTAACATTCTAATATACAAAATATTATAGGACATTGTGTATAAATATCATTACAAATTCCTTGCTATAATGCAACAATAGGACATTTACACACAATTAGGAAATTCATACTTTTAAAACAACATTATATAAATAGAAATGTACCATAAAATGTACACTTGTCCATGTTACATAGGCTTTCCTAAATTTCTCTACTTTGCAAAGATGATGTCTTTATATATGTTTTAAACTGTCTTATGTTAAGGCTTTTCCGTACATCTATTTTTTTAATTACTTATTCCAAAATTTAACTCCATGAATACTGAAGTATATTTTAAGATAGAACAATACAGTCACGGCTGGGATAGGCTCCAGCAACTCCCCGCGACCCTGTATAGGATAAGCGGTTCGGAAGATGACATGACATGACATGACAATACAGTCATAGCTAGAATGCCCCTACAGTTAGTTGGGAGATATCACCATTAAACCCCTGGAATGCTCTTAGATCAAGGGAAGATACTTTGCAGGCCTACTGGTGTTAACAGGTCAATGGTTCTTCAGGGGGAGAGCCTGGGGCGTTCAGGACGTGACCATGTGTGTTAGCAGCCTTAGGGACTGCCTGTTGTAAACTGATCATTCTCAAGGTAATCAATCTTTGGGGGGTGCAAGTTGAAGCAGACTTTGTGGCGCCTCGTGCCATATGATACCTTTCTCCTCTTGAAGGTATTCAGGCAGGAAACAGACAAAGAAATTAGCCAATCAGTATAACCAATGCATATGTAATCACCAAGTTTGAATATTCATCCTGTTCCCTATGAGAAGGAGGACACGAGAAGGGGCGTACACGTGCGCGCGGGGCAACTCAGAGAGCAACTTCTTTTGGCATCAGCTGTATTCGTCTTAGTAAAATCTTACTTCCAATCAACTGAATTGTCAGAGAAGTTCTTCATCATCAACCAGCCTGGCCTTGCGTCTGCTCCGGACAGACGCATCGACTGACCCTGCTCCTTGGAAGAAAATAAATTTCAATACTAAAGATAAAATTCTTTTGTTGTGTGTGTATAGCAAATCTTGAAATTTAATTTGTCCCATTAACTTATAGCCCCCCTCCCTTTCAGTAAACATTTCCTGTTTATTTCCCGGTAATAAATTATTTCTAAGGTCGCGTACCCTGGAACATTGTCGAGTAGTAGTAGGGGATCACACACACCTACACACACCTACACACACCTACACATAGGTCAAGATACACAAACGGGGGTGGGACGAACTGACCTTTATGCCAGTTCAAAACAGGGATGAACATTTTTCAGAAAAGCTCAAGTTTTAGCTGAGTGATCCATAAGGTCACTCAGATGGGGTTGTTAGACTAGGCCCCTTTGGCGTCTATGTTTAGATGCCTAGGTACCTTGAGCCGGGCCGTTATCTTGCTGTGACCTTTCTCTTGCTTGGCCTTCCGTGGCAAACTTATTAGTTGATTTCATTAGTGGTCACACATAGTCACAGGGGTTATCTTCACAGCTGCATCTCGATTTTTCTGGCACACTACATGGGTCTAAATTTATGGCGGTCAAAAGAGGGAGATCCCCCTTTTTACAAATTACTAAATTCTAAATTATGTCGGCCTCAGTATTTGAGGCCGAAAGAGGGTCTGAAGGATCTGAATCTATAAGAATGGCTTTATACTAGCCAACAGGTTAACCAAAAACCAAATTGGGAATTACACATCGCATAATCAGTTCAAAGTCAGCGTGCCCTGATCTGAGCACGGGACCAGCTGGTGAAGATCAGCCCCATAGGCAGGGCCAGCAAGGGAGGAGACCAACCCACATTATATTTAGTTTTTGAAGACAGTATAAATGTGAGGGCTGCGTGTTAGAACGCGCCCCTTTCTGCCCTCGCCCGTCTCGGGTGATAGCATTCGTGAGGATGGAAAAGCTGCCCAGATCTGCTTAATGTATGATTCCTGAACTTCACAGATGGTAAAGAAAACTGATGAGAAAATTCAATCGATTTGTGTGAGTCTTTATTGTAGTTATTATTTACATATTGGATGCCTTCTTGAAAGATAAAACAAACACGCAGTGAGTTGTTTTTGTGAATTGATAATTGGGCTTGCGTCCTGGTGACCCTATAGCAACCAACAACTCCAACGATACAAAAATGAAAATATCAATTGGCAACTAAATCATATGTTACACTTGCATGGGGACCCCCGGCGGGAACGCTGTGCACTGCACACGTTAGGTCTGCACGGAGGAGAGAAGAAAAGGAAGGAGAAGAAGAATGAGAGGAAGAAGAAGGAAATTTGAAACCTGAATGCTGCAGCCACTTCATTCAAGCACATCGGAGAGGGTGAGCTTTGCTTGGTAGAAGACAAAGACTGGCAGAATAATGGAAGTGTAAGCGCAGTTGGGTAATACTAGTGGCGTGTTTGAAGTGTGTCCACAGTGGGTTTGAATAGTAAATTAGCCAGCTAATGAGGTTTAAATAAATCTCTGCCGTTAACATCCCTCCCGCGGCGCGTCATGCACGTCAGCGTCGAGAACGGACTTTACCGATTCCGCGTCACATGCAGGTGACGCACTCCTGACACGCGGTCGAGTAAGGAAACAATAAAAAGGGTGTGGTGTACCTTGCGGTCCCATAGACACAATGACATGTGTCCCATATTCTTTTTATTTCATCGATGACAACGCTGTGCGTGTGTGTGTGTCAGTTGTTTTTGTTTGATATTTTTTCTTTGTTTGGCAGCGTCTCTGCTCGTGCGGCACCTACATGTGACATACAGATTATGTAATCGGCACCGTTTGGCTGTCGCCGGCGACATCATCATTGTCTGCATTTTTCATTATGAAAAAAATAAAAATAAAACCTTGTCTTCATTTATTTTATAAAAACACTTTTGATCATTAAATAATTTAAAGAAAACATTCATCTTAAAATGAGCAAGAGCCTTGGGGACAACCACCTGCCACCTCTCCTTCCAGGCTCTCTGGAGCACTCCATCCCTCATATGGAGAGCCCCGATCTTTGAATACATTCCTTTAGTGGCAGGCGAGTGTTCAGCAACCTCCTCCCATTTAGGGTTTTGACCCAACTCGACCCACTGTAATATGGGTCGTAGATCAGCATCCTGTTCCTGTTGTTTCCTCCATTCAGTTGCGTCTACAACTTGCACCTCTCTGCATATAGCCTCGACGTGATCATCACCTTGCTCCTCACCACATAGTTTTCTCTTCTCTTGCAGAAGCTGCAGCCAGCAAGAGCACATGGGCGGCGCGACATAGTCAGCTTTGGCATGGCGAGCTCCCGCCCTGTTCTCCAATTGGAAGACATATGGTGTCAATTCTTCAAGCCAGCATGCAATCTGTTCTTCTGGTTCCTTAAAAGAAAATAGACACTGTAGTGCAGCATGGCCAGTAAAGTACAGTGAAGGGTAAGCTGGACAGGTAATATTGGAAATGACTTATAGCCCCCACAATAGCCAGCAATCCGTTCGTGTAACACAATAATGCCTTGTTGAAGGTTTTGCTGAAGTATGTCACTACCTACTCCCCCTCCGCCCCCACTTGACTCAAAACTGCACCCATTCCAACATTGCTGGCCTCAGTGTCCAAGATGAATGGCCGGTTAGTATCTGGAGGAACGAAGATGGGTGCCTTGGTCAGCACTCTCTTTAGAGAGCTGAAGGCTCATGTGCAATCAGGAGTCCAGTCAAAATTAGTGTCCTTCCGCTGCAGTTGGAAGAGCGGTGTGGCTATGCATGAGAAACCCCACTCATGCAAGTTGCCGGGAGAAGGCCAGTCCCTCACGGCCTGCACTCTCTTCCAAAGTGCTAATGCCTTCCCCCAACTTTGTGTACCAGAAATTCAACCTCTCTTCTCACAAAGCAACACTTGTCGGGGTGAAGTTTCAGACCAGCAGTGGAAATTCTTTGTAGGACCCGCCGCAGGGCCCCCAAGGCTGTATGGAAGGAGTTCCCATGGACCATGATGTTATCTAAATAGACCAAATATTCCTGCCGGGGAATGCCAGCCAGCACCTTGTCCATAAGTCGCTTGAAGGGAGCCGGTATGTTTCACAGGCCAAAAAAAAGGTCTTGAAACTGCCACAAACCCCTGCCAGTACAGAAAGCAGTCTTTGGTCTGGCTTCAGGGGCACCTGCTAATATCCACTGCATAGGTCTAATGAGAAGAACCAGGACGAACCGGACACCAGATCTAGAGTCTCATCAATGCGAGGCTGTGGGAGGAGTCTTTCTTGGTCACACTGTTTAGGGGTCGGTAGTCCACGCAGGTCCTCTTCTTCACTGACTTTCTCTGTGGCCACGACAACCCCTGAGGCCCATGCACTTTCAGATGGCTCAATGATGCCAGCTTTCAGCATCTCACCAATAGCAATGTCTGCTTCTCCCTGATGTGCAAGTGGAAGGCCATGGGTACGTGCTTTGATAGAGCGTGCATCCCAAGTGTCAAAGTCATTCTGCACCATGTCTATTAAGCCCACCTCCTCTTCTGTAAGCGCAAGAATGTTCTTAAGTCCCACAATAGTTGCCACAGCTCCTCCTGTTGTCTGGGTTCCAAACCATCACAGCTGCGCTTCCACACTTCCCGTACTGCCGCCACTCTGTCCACTCCACTCGTTATGGGCCGTGGGGCAAGGGAAGAGCCCCACCCCTCCATCTGTGTAGTTGGCCTCCATCTCCAATGAACAAGGCACGTTGGGACACAAGTTCAGGGGTCTGCGGCGTTCACTCTACACAACCCCGGCCCATTTCCCTGAGCACCTGCTTTCCAGGGGTACTGCACACTAATGTGGCCAGACTGGCAACACACCCAACACACTGGAGGGTCCTGTCAGGGACGGGCACTGCTGTGTGGCGATGCAGTGTGCTAGTGCGAATAAATTCAGTCAACTCCTCCACCCATGCTGGTTTCTCTTGGATTGGTGTAAGAATAATAATGTATATAATGATTCATGTGTTATGATGCCTTTGTCTCACATTTGTATTATGAAGGATAGAGGTTTGATGATTAGCTTTGTTAGCCTTGGTAGCTTTGTAGGAATAGCTGTTTAGCTTTAGCTTTATTCTAATCTAGGCCCAGCTTGCTTGGTGTGCTTTGCACGTATGATAATGACACACACACACATACACCCCACTCCCTCCACACACCCCCACACGCACCCCCCCCCCCCCCACACACACACACACACATACATAGACAAAACAAGTTCAGAGTGTTCTATTCTAGCTGCTTTCGCTCCCCTTTCCCTTTAGAGCTGGAACACCTTTGTAATCAGGGACTCTTGGTGTGAACCTGACATTTAGGTTTAGGTTTCTATAGGTTTAGGATTAGGCAGAACACACAACATGGCCGCCGTCTACATGGTCCTCCGTGTGGCATCTCCTATGACCACTCGCTCTACGGCCAGCTCTAGCGCCTCCTGAAGAGTACGAGGGTGCGCCAATTGCGTCTGTATATACAGTTCTCTTGAGGTAATGGCCTGGATGAACTGGTCTGGCCAGCTCACTCTGAACGTCAGTCGGCATATGAGCATGTGCACGCCTTGACAAGGTTTCAATGTCATTAGCTAATACACGGAGAGGTTCACCAGCCTGTCTGTGCCTGTTATACAGTTCTGCGCGTAGAACGTTGCGCTGACTGCACTGTCCAAAACGCCACCGTAGGGCACCAACCAAAGTCCCATAGTCATCTCGTTCAGCAGGGCTAAGCAGTAACAAGCAGGACAAAGCTTCTTCCGTCAAACAACATGGCCAGCTGCGGTGCCTTATCCCTCTCAGTCCAGCCAGCAGCCCGTGCCAAAAGTTCAAATTCGACATGGAAAGCCTCCCAGTCTGCCTTACTGAAGTATTTAGGCGTCTTGATAGGCTGCTGGCTACTATAGGGGCTATCATCATTGTCTGCATGTACGCCACCCTCAGCATTCACTGAGCCTAAACCAGCATCGAATGCCAGCTTCCTCGCAGTCCACATCAGGTGGTCAACATGCTTCGAACGGGGTTTATCTCACGGCCCCACGCACCATCATAAATGACGTTCACTTCCTCCTTGACCCGAGGGGCGACCTCCGTTACTTTCCTCACACGTTACCATACCGATGGTTTCACTTCTGACACCAATGTAGCGTTGCAGTGAATCAGGCCAGGCGGTGAGCTACCCGCAACTAATGGGGGTATAACTAATGAGTAACAGAAAGGTTGTTGTTGGCCGTAACCACGCCAAAAATGACAGCAACAACAACAACGCTAAGCTAGTGCAACACTCAACAGTTTTCCCTCCTTTCCTCCCGCTCTCCCCTGTCAACCTCCTGCTGACTTCACGATACCCCCAAACGACAGGAAATCACATAACCCGTAAACAACACACAAGGTTGCTACAATATTTAAGATGGAGGGTCCTAGGGTCATGAACAATTCTTTGTTTGACATTATCAATTGAACCAATATAACTCTGAAAGGAAGCAGTTGCCAGTGGGAGTAGCTCAGAAAGCGCAGCAATGATTGCAGAACTAACAGAGCTGGGCATTGGCCCTCCATTCCCGGGTTTCCGTCCTGCATATTCAATTGACCCACGTGGTCTCAGTCGGCCTGAGTCAGCCAACCGTTGTCGAGAACGGACTTTACCGATACCGGGGCACGTGCAGGTGCCGCACTCCTGACACGCGGTCGAGTAGGGAAACAATAAAAAAAAAAAGTGTGGTGTACCTTGCCGTCCCACAGACGCAATTACGTGACAGACAAGTACAAGGCGTTTCAACTGCCCTTTTGCTCACCCCATCCTTTAGAGTTGGAACGCCCATGTATGGAGGGATGTGAGAATAAAAAGAAGGGAGACGGGGAGACTTTTTTAGAACGCCTGTAAGAATTGTATTGTTAAGTTCTCCATTCTCCTTGGAAGCTTTAAAATTCAAAGAGAGTGTCTTCACCTCCTTATTTTGTGTGGTTTTCATAAATGTCTATCTGATGAACCTGACACCCATATTATTGTACCACTGACAACACTGTGCGTGTGTGTCAGTTGTTTTTGTTTGATATTTTTTCTTTGTTTGGTGGCTTGTCTACTTGGGCAGGTGGCCGCATATTTCTCTCACTGAGCACAATCCTCCTATCCCAACACATCGTATATTCAAATAAAATGACAAACTGAATAATATGAAGTTCAGATCCTCCTTAGACAACCACAATTATGCCATTCTATATATTCAATACAATAAAAAAAACACAATGAAACACTAATGCAAAAATAATTTAAGTATATTTTTTCATGAATCACACTGGGTGGGCAGTCTGTCAATCTGAGTGGGCCTGTACACACCTAGGCCCACCCATAGCTCCGCCCTTGCAGTAGGAGCTCACAATAAAGACTGATATTAGTCAGTCCCATCATATCTTGAGGTAGATGCACTTTAACAATAGTCGCACACACAATAAAAACTTGTCAAATCTCAAGTCAACATGTACAGCATGAAGTTGAGTAACAATTTACTACAGTAACAAAGACAATCCAAACAAAGACAGGCTACTACAACTACTGCAATTCAAATTATTTTCAAATTAATCAGCCACAGCATATAACAAAAATAAAACAAGAAGTATATCAAAAGGCCCTGATCGACCAAACCGACGTCAGAGGTGATGAAGCGTCATGGCGTCTGAGTGCGGTGTCTGTTTAGTGTAGTGGCCACCGTCGTAGTGTCGTAACCCATCTGTAAGCGTATTGGGGGCGTTTACAGGCCAAAACAAAGGACTTGAAACTGCCACATGAGGAAATAAATCGGCGTTACCAGTCGTAACAATTGGTCACTGTGATTGGCTGTTAGCTAGCAAATCAGCGCTCGGAGCACCAACGGGAACTGACAAATGCGGAAAAACAGTGAGCTCGCCTCCACTGCCTTTATCTTCTTACAAGTACAAGAGCAAGGGTTGACAATGTAAGTATTTGACAATACCGTGTCAAGAATGTGATGGTTTACTTCGCGTGGGAGTTCATCGTGAGCGAAGAATATAGCTGAATGCATTGTTTATGTTGTTATAATCTGCCCCCGGCCAACAGCTTTCCGGTTGGATTTTTCTAACAATGAGAAATAGTGACTATCGCCGCCGATGGTATGGAAGGGTATTACATTTTATGCATGCGCAGAAGGTACTTTAATGGTCAGCGTCGCTGTCTGTCGTTGCGGTGTATTCCTCCAGCGTGACATGCCGACAGCCGGCAGGACACCACAGGGGGTAAGCATCTGTCACTGTTGGCCAGCGTCTTTTTGGTCTATCTAGGCCTAAAAATAGTCAGGAGATAACAATACTGTAACTACAATAAATTCAGTTGTAAACAAACGTGTCCCCCATAGCAGCACTATGCACTTCCAGATCCGAGGAAAGCGCTGATGAAACACGTTCGGTCCATCACAACTCAAGTCTTTCAGTTTTCAGAGCAACAGCAGCCACAAAGTTCACAGAAAGCTTTATCTGACTCGTCTTTCACTGGCTTCACCCACGGACAATGAGTTCCCAGACCTTGTTGTAACTGCATTTCATTTTCTTTGCAGTCTTCTTACTTTCCTTCGAGTCCTCCATTTTCATTAATTCATCACAAATGTATGGAACGCGTCGCTAAAATGCTTGTTTTTGGTAGGCATATCTTTAAAAACAACTATTGCCTGCATGTGTGCCCGGCTGTTTGATTGACAGCATACCCCTGCCTCTCACAGTCTCGCACGCAGACAGTCACACCAGACCCCCCCCCCCCCCCCCCCCCCACACACACACGCCAAATGTCGGACCACTCCCGAAGCGTCCACGCGATTCAGCCGGGCGGCGAGGCTTCACACGTCATCATTTCCGTGTTTTTCCGAAAAGACGCGCGCCTCGATACAAGCTTCGTGGAAACGCCCCTCCCATTACTCGACACAAGCTTCGGAGCCTCGGCCCATTTCGTCCCATCACTACTTGCCTCCTGGGTCCTGGCCTTGTAATTGCTTAACAGCTGCCCAGCTATGTTTGTGTAGTAGAGACAGTTTGTGTGCCCTTTAAACTTTTTTCTGGTCTTTAAATTCTTTTATAATTCATGGGTCAAAAATGACTCATAAGACAATCTGTGTACCCTAATGGTGTACAGCCCACATGGAAACATAAACAAAAATAAAGTATCACGTTTCCTAATTATGGAGTCATGTCATCATGTCATCTTCCAAACCGCTTATCCTATACAGGGTCGCGGGGAGTTGCTGGAGCCTATCCCAGCCGTCAATGGGCGAAGGCAGACTACACCCCGAACTGGTTGCCAGCCAGTCGCAGGGCACACATAGACACTGTCACTGAGCGGGAATCGATCCCACGCTGCCCGCACACAACTCAGGCGTGTGTACCACTACACTATCAGCAGACATAATTATGGAGTCCATTTAGGAAAAGTAATACAATTTCAAGTTGGGAAAATATTGTTTAAGGTATTTTTTCTACAACTAAACATGGCAATGGGTCACTTTTGACCTACAAGACAACACAGCGATTGTACATAAACAATTTACATAAACGATCATACAGATGACACAAATATATTTTATAGCAGTGATAATTATAATGACCTCGTGAGGACAGTAAATACATGGATCATAATAAATTAATTCTAAATGCAAAAAAACAGAAGTTTTGATATTTGGTAACTATAAAAGTAAACCAGAATTGACAATACAAATAGATAGTGTACAACTAGAAAATGTTAAGGAATATAAATTCTTGGGAGTAATAATTGATAACAAGTTGTCATCGAATGCCCACATCAGACACATAAGAGCAAACGTTTCCAAAAGTCTCTCAATCGTGAATAAAGCAAACCAATTCCTAGATCATGATGCTCTCGGAACATTATGTTGTTCCTTAGTACTCCCATATCTCACTTATTGTGTTGAAGTATGGGGAAACAACTATCAATGTTCCATACATCTTTATTTATATTGCAAAAACGAGCTGTAAGGATTATACATAAGGCTCAATTTTTAGTACACACCAATAGTCTGTTTACTCAATCAAACTTACTGAAGATTCATGACCTTTTGAAATATTATACCTTATTAAAGTGACGGGGGGGCCGGGATGGCCATGTTTTCACTAACAAGTTCATTTTATACATTTTTTGATCAGGAACATTTTCTATTTTATCCATTCATTTTGGAGAAATTAGGAAATAAGTGACTCCATGACTAACGCCTCTCGTTAATTAGGCCAATGGCCGCGCCCCCTACCGTTCTATCCTTGTTCGGCCGGAGTCACGGGAGTAACCGATTCCAAACTCTCCATTGGAAATCATTGTACTTTCATTGCTTATAACGTCCAAAACCGGCTATCAATTCACACCAAAATTTATGTGGACATCCTTACTAATGACCACTTCAACATATCAAAAGGAATAACCTCTCCATGGCTGATTTATATGAGAAGGAGGAAATGTGGAAGTGAGCAGAGCTACATAGATTTAGTCTGGGACCAGCGCACACGGCTTCTTTGCTTAAAAAAACTAAACAAAACAATGCTTCTTTGCTGATCACGGTTAGGACGGGTGAGGCATTAAACCCCAGTCAGAATATTTACAGAGACTGAAGTGGAAATGAGTGGACGTGCACATTTATTTGGGTGAGGAATGGCCACAGTTTTTCGACTGACAACACGCCATGGAACAAAACAGCCGAAACAATACGTTCCAATGCGGCCACACTCGGCTGTGCAGTCAGCCTCCTCGCTGGAACTTTTTGTTTGCTGAACATTGACGTTTGCTTGCGGCTGCAAGCGGTGTTTGACAACGCACGTGACTGCTTGGGAGGCAACCCCATGAAATGAAGACACAAGCTCAAGATCACCTCCACACGCTGCACCGATAGTAAGGAGCTAAGAACCTTTTGTTTTAACGGCCTGAAGCTAGTTGTTGCTATTAGCCGTCCTGTTATCCTACCTTTAGCTGGGGAGGGAAGGGGGTGGGGTATAAAGCTCCAATCTGCCTACGCTGCTGCTCGCTGCAAGCCGCCGTTTCCCTCCTGGGAGTTGACACGAGTTTAGCGTCGCTAAATGTCAGAAATGTAAACAAGTCGGGTTCGCGTGCGTATTGATGCTCTTGTCCGCTTCAGCCTGTGTAAGTGGGGATGCGATCGCCACGGTATTTTTGATTTTGTGGAAGTGATCATGATGAGATCACATTTTATGTCAATAAATCCAAACTATTGTTCAGAACACTTTTATACTTTCACAGGTTGAAGTGGACAACAGTAGTAATGTGCATTTGCATTTTGGTGACGATCGGTCGCTGTTTTAGACAACAAAACTGACAAAGCGAGCAATATTACCACACTTGGCTCCCTCCCGTGACGTGACAGCTGAGACCAAAAACATAACATAAGCCACGCCCCAAAAAGGGAGCTTCATTTGGCCATCATGGAGCTTCATTTGGCCATCCCTAGGAGGCAGAGAGCAGTAAACCCAATCACAAAAAAGCCCTTAAATCACTACAGAGTCTTTTGAGGTGGGCATTTTAGTACTGATGTCATTTTTACATGCAAACCTATTATATAAGTGCCAATGTTTCGCTCATCCAAATGTCACTTTAATCTTATTTAAAGCCTTTAGTAAATCGATACCAATCTGTATAAAACGTTTTTTTCGACTTAGAGAAAGTACTTATGACATGCGAGGCTTTGGAAATTTTGTACTACCAAAGTTTCATACTATCAGGAAGAGTTTTTGTGTGTCTGTATGTGGGGTAAAACTGAGGAACAGGTTGGACCTACACTACAAGCAATGCCAAAGCATCCATAACTTTGAAGTGTCTTACAAACGTACGGTCTGGACACAGTACAAGGAGCCTGGGGCTTAGCATTAACTGCTCAGTCACTGGCTCTTTCTTATCATTGTTGGTATGTACTTGTTGTTGCTTATCATGTTGGTATATATTATTTCTATTACTATTGTTGGTATGAAATTATTGTTGAAATATACTGTATTTTTAAACTACGCAAACCATCATTTCGATAGTAATTACTGTATATGTAATATATTGTACATCAATTTTTCTAATGTGTTATCTATATTAGTAGGACTTGTTTAGGTGTAACTTAATCATTAGGGAAGTGAAAGTCAGATTGTATAGCTTGAAATATAAATGTGAGATGGGGGTGGGATTTAATAACTTTTCTTCTTCCCACTCCTTTTTTGAGCAGCATGTGTAGAACGGTTGCAAATGGTGACATGGTGACCTTTTGTCTTGGTGACCTCTTGTTTTGTTTTGTCGATGAACTTCTTTTGTTGGCTTGCTCAAATACAAATAATTAATAAATAAAAAAATAAAATAAAATACACTCCACCAATAGGAAAGCACTCAAGACTTTGTATTCATGAGAGCGTTATAATATTTTTCCATCCATCCATCCATTATCTCCCGCTTATCCGAAGTCGGGTCGCAGAGGCAGCAGCTTCAGCAGGGAAGCCCAGACTTCCCTCTCCCCAGCAACATCTTCCAGCTATTAAGGAGGGATCCCAAGGCGTTCCCAGGCAAGCCTGGAGACATAGTCTCTCCAGCGTGTTCTGGGTCGTCCTCGGGGTCTCCTGCCGGCGGGACATGCCCCCTGGCATGTACACCTCACCAGGGAGGCGTCCAGGAGGCATCCTAATCAGATGCCCGAGCCACCTCAACTGGCTCCTCTCAACGCGGAGGAGCAGCGGCTCGACTCTGAGTCCCTCCCGGATGGCCGAACTTCTCACCCTTTCTCTAAGGGAGAGCCCGGACACCCTGCGAAGGAAACCCATTTCGGCCGCTTGTATCCAAGATCTTGTTCTTTCGGTGTTCTTTCTTGTTCTTTCATGACCCACAGCTCACGACCATAGGTGAGAGTAGGAACGTAGATCTTTCGGCTGAGCTCCTTCTTCACCACGACAGACTGATACAGGGTCCGCATCACAGCAGACGCTGCACCAATCCGCCTGTCGATCTCCTGTTCCATCTTACCCTCACTCGTGAACAAGACCCCAAGATACTTGAACTCCTCCACTTGGGGCAGAATCCCATCCCCGACCTGGAGAGGGCACGCCACCCTTTTCCGACTGAGGACCATGGTCTCAGATTTGGAGGTGCGGATTTTTATAATATTTTATAATATTTTTCTAGAATACATTTCTTTTCCTGTTTGTTTTTCTCCCCCTCGCTGCTATTTTGATGTGTTGATCTGTATTCTTGTTGAGTAAAGCATTTAAATAAATAAATAAATAAATAAATAAATAAATACTTTTTTTTACTATACTTGTTAAAATAAATACTTGTACAGTTACCTAGGTAACATAGTGGGGCCAGCTTTGGTTATATGATTTGGCTGAGCTATGGGCTTTATGTGGCTGACATTGTGGACCACTAAAGGACTGTAATTCAGGGGCGGACCCATGGGTGGGCCTGGGTGGTCCAGATTGACTGACAGCTCACCCAGTGAAATTCATGAATATATATATATTTTTTTAATTATTAAATTATTTTTTTATTTCCATTTTTAATGTGTTTTTTTTCCTTTATTGAATATTAAGAATGGCATAATTGTGGTTGTCTAAGGAAGATTGGAACTTCATATTATTCAGTTTGTCATTTTATATGAATTTACGATGTGTTGGGACAGGGGGATTGTACTCAGAGAGATAAATATTCAGGCCCACCCTGATTTTTCCAGGCCCACCCATTTGCCACTTTCTGGCTCTGCTACTGCCGTAAGTCATTGAGGTATGTGGGCCAAATGCAGGTGGGTTGTCCTATTTATTTTGATATCTGGGCTTCTTCCCCCGGATGTCAGTCGACCTTTAATGTAACCAAACATGAAACGCCGTAATAGTGTGTGTGCGTGTGTGTATGATGCTGTAATACAATTCTTATGTCTGTGACGTAAAATAATACTGTGTGTAGAAAAAAAAAGAAACTACATTTAAGAGTGGGAGAAGACTGTCTATATACAGTATGTGGTCCAGATTTCTAAATTGATTTCTGGGCCAGATACTTCACTCAATAACTGGCCCACATCTTGGTTGCCAGAGTCAAGACAATGCGTCCTTTGTCAGTCCTGGGCCATGTTCAGTTCACATGCCGTATGCCAGTGCCGACTGAAGCTTCAGCTTCATGCCAGATCTGGCCCAAATTGTGTTTGCTATGTTGGAAGGTGGCGTTGTCTGATTCATATTCTCAATTGCCCAAAACATGAATAAACCTTGCTTATCATTTGGTGAAATTGACTAACACTCCAATCGCGACATCAATGTTGAAAAAAGAGTTGGGCGGGCTATTTTGATGGTTAGCCCCCGGGGCCAACGTGTAGGTAAAGGTGGCCCTAAGGTTTCTCACCAGGGCACTATTGTAAATAAGATTTTTAATTTCAATTTTTTTATTTCTGCAGCACGGTGGTCGACTGGTTAGCACATCCGCCTCAGAGGTTGTTGATTTGACAGCTGGGATAGGCTCTAGCACGCCCGCGACCCTTGTGAGGATAAGCGGTATAGATAATGGATGGATGGAATGTTTTATTTCAAATAAACTATATATCTTTTTTCCAAAAAGTATGTTCGTTTTTTCATGTCTGTCATTCTCGAAAAGGAACTGCTGACAAATAATTGTGTTTTAACAAATGGTATGCAGCCTACAATGGCCAAGCGGAGTGGAACGTCACGGGTGAACAGAAAGGACACACACGCGCACAGCCGCACACAAAATGTCGACCTCGGAATCACCGTACCCCTGGGGTCCGATTGAACCCAGGTTAAGAATCACTGTCTTAACAAAGCAGAATCTGTTGTTCCTTCTTTCTTTCTTTTTTTTTTAGGGTGGGGGTGTCTTTTAAAAGAGTCTCAGCAGACGCGCACACGACACCGCTGTCCTTCTGCAGGAGAACCTCACTCGCTCTGTCCCTTCTGCCCCTCTACATCCACCCAACACCATACCCTGTGACTCAAGCCCCCGCCCAGCCCATTGGTGGCCTGCCAGCAGTATCTGGCCACGTCTCAAATTTCCCATTGCACACAGCCAGACGGATACAAAGTGGAGAGGTTGGCGAGCAGCAGCACCAGAAAGGTAAGCTTAACACTTGTAGTCACGGCATTTTCCACTTCTGCTCCATGCCCCCTCCCCTTTACAGAACTTGCAAACTACGTAATTGATTGAAAACAATAACAGGAACAACAGTACGGACGGGGTTTCTCCTGGAATCATTTAGTCTCTTCACTCTGACGACTCGTACTTGTTAAACTAGTTTCAACCGACCGAAACGATACGGGAACATTTTTTTTATGTTGCCGTTTGCCCATTAAATGTTTAATAATGAAGGAATCAAAGCGGTGTTCTATACCGTATTTTATACTTATGTTTTAGGTGAAAAATCAAAGAAAAAACACCAATGTCTAAAAAAATTGGCATTCTCTGAAGTGAAGTTATAGCGGAAAACAATTTGCGTCAATAAGAGAAACACCTCAAAATCACGCCTGGACCACTTTTGTATGAATCTTTTTTTTTTAGACATTATGTTATACCTTTTTTTGCGCGGTGCGGAGGGTGGGGGGCAGTAAGATGAGGGCCTTTTCTATTTCAACATTACTGCATCTCAGATCACAAATCCATCCATCCATCCATCCATCCATCCATTCATTATCCAATCCGCTTATCCTCATAAGGGTCGCGGGCGTGCCGGAGCCTATCCCAGCTATCTTTGGACAGTTGGTGGGAGACACCCTTAACTGGTTGCCAGCCAATCGCAGGGCACACAGAGACAAACAAACATCCACACTCACAATCACACCTAGGGGCAATTTAGAGCGACCAATCAACCTACCATGCATGTTTTTGGAATGTGGGAGGAAACCGGCGCACCCGGAGAAAACCCACGCAAGCACGCGGAGAACATGCAAACTCCACACAGATAGTCCGGGGCCGGATTCGAACCCACTACCCATCAGCGACTTTGAATCTTACTTCTCAAGAATAAGTGGACAAAAATTCTCCACTCCAAGGTCTTGGAAAGCCTTCTCAGAAGAGTGGAGACTTTTTTCTTTAAAATAAATATAGCTGGAAAGAGGAAACCAACTAAAGCAGGGGTCAACAACCTTTCTGAAACTGAGAGCTACTTCTTGGATACCGATTATGGGAAGGGCTACCAGTTAGATACACACTTCAGAATTTTCATTTACATGAATACACTGAGCATGTTAATTATTTCTCATAATAATTAGGAAACTTAAATATCAATATGCAACATTACCTCTGTAAATACCTGCCACTTATATATATTTTCATATAATCACTTCTACAACATTCCTGGACAATCACAATGTCCCATCACTGGTGAGCAACTTTAGGAACAGGCCCATGGGCTACTCACCTAGTCCTTGGGGGCTACCTGATGCCCGTGGGCACCACGTTGGTGACCCCTGAACTAAAGTTTCAATTTTAAGTTAGGGTGTGATGGCCAATATTCATAATACTGTTGTCTCTTCATTTTTTTTTAAGTATTTGGAGCTCAAGGATACACCAATGCATAAAAAAAACGCTTTTAAGAACACACTTTTCTTTCATAGATACTCTACAAACAAACAAACAAATAAACAAATAAATACAACACTCACAGCCCAAATGATGTTAATTGCCTGAGTTGGGCAGTTCGTCCCAGGGGTGGAATGGTCCGTCCCCCCGTCCCGGATGGATGGCCATTTTGGGACGGAGGATGTGGGGGAAGACACGTTTTTAAAAAAAGGTGGAGGTAGATTTTAGCCTGGCCCACTAATAATCGGCCCTCATGCGTGTGATGTGGTTGTGAGCCAAAGTTCATCTCAACTTACTCTGCGAAATGGGCAAACAACAAAAATTGCCTCAGAACACTTGAAACGCGCCACTAGTTCAACTGCACAGGAGATTTTTCAACAGCGGATACAGCGCGAGTTCTACTAGTACGACAAGTGATGAGACCCAGTAGCGCGAGCAGCGTCAGAGCCAGCACACTGGCGAGTGACGTCAGTTTACTGTTTACTGTTCAACAGGTGCTATCTGTACATGTTTGAACAGACATTAGTTGAAATTCAGCCCCAATAATAATAGGGATGATAAAACAGTTCAATATTTAATTTAATTACAATGTTTGGGCTGAATCAATTCAGTGGCCTTGTCTGACACATAGAGCAGCTGTTGATGAAGACAGCCTGGCCTATTTATTTATCCTTTAAATACAGACCCTTTATACAAACATTCATGACTACTCCATGCAGCGATGTAAAATCAGAAAACAACCCTAACAAGTTAGTTATTTTGATTCAAGCAGACAGCTGAGCATTGCATGTTTTAAAGTCACTGCATTCTCAGAAACATTAAATTGAATCAAATGCATACTATATCATGTTTACACCTCAAATACTTGTATCTTGTTTTTTATTTTCATACCACAGTTGGTACTCTATTCATTTAGCACTTTTGTGTTCAGTGTAAGGTGGTATGTTAACTTCCAGTCTGAATTTAAAATGGCAGTCTAGAGATGTCCCAGACAAGGACATATATATATATATATATATATATATATATATATATATATATATATATATATTAAAAATATTGTTTGTGTTGGACAGAATTGTTAGTGTATTTTTTAGTCTGGTGTAATTTCTTAGAATGTCACCGGACCATTTGTCATCTTTTCAAAAACATATTAAAAAAAAATCTTTTTTTTGTGCCGTAAATATACCGAACCGAAGTTTCCAAGAAACCGAACCAAACCGAAATGTGATTTAGCGTACCGTTACACCCCTAATGTACGTATACATACAGTATGTTGAATGTATATATCCGTCTTGTGTCTTTTATCTTTCTATTCCAACAACTATTTACAGAAATATATGGCATATTTTGGAGATGTTCGAATTGCGATTAATTAGGATCGATTATATTTTAAGCTGTGATTAACTCGATAAAATGTTTTAATCGTTTGACAGGCCAAATATATACATATATATATATATATATATATATATATATATATATATATATATATATATATATATTAGTGCTGTCAATCGATTAAAATATTTAATCGCAGTTAATCACATTTTTTCATAGTTAACTCATAGTTAATCGCATATTTTATTTATTCCCATGATTTTTCTGTCCCATTATTTTCTTGAATTTCAATACCCTTAACATGAATAAGAGGATTGATTTTCTTATGCAAACAATTTAAAGATAAAAGTCAACCCAAACATTTTTTTTTCAAGAATATGTTTCATGCAGGCCCACTAGTTGAAACAAGGCATTCTGATATTATTGCGTTTGTGGAATAAGAGTTAATCCACCTGTTTTTAGCCATCACTGGGGGCGGCCATTTTGTCACATCTGTCAACTGAAAATAACATCACACTTACTCAGGTAACAACCAATAACAACTCACCTGTTTTCTTAAACTGAACCATGATTGGTCGTTATTTGAGCCCTCAGGGCATCTGTGATGTAATTTTCAGTTGACAGAAGTGATAAAATGGCCGACCCGTGAGATGGCTGGATTTTGCTGTTTGACTCATATTCCACAAACACAATTTTAATCAGAATGCCTTGTTTCAACTAGGGGGCCTACATAGAACATATTCTTGGAAAAAAAAATGTTTGTGTTGACCTCCCTCTTCAATTGAAAAATAAGCATTGGATTCAAATCACACAAACAGCCCCTCAGCCCTTTCAAACACACACACCTACATGCGCACACGCATGCACACACCCACACACACAATCATTTACATTAGTGTTGTTCTGACAGATATGTTTATTTCGTCTTGAGAGCGACTTGTTGTTCAAGCGCCGCTTGGATTTAGAACTATACGAGAGCAGTCATTTGTACGCACGTCACTTTTTATTGCACTCTGGCAATGACTTTATCGACTAAAAAGATTATTATTCGCTGCTTGAGTGTCTTACAAAGGTATTTCGTTTATTAAAATTCTGTTGTGGGTATATTTTAATGTAAATTGTGTCAAATAAATGCACGAGAAACAGGTGGTGTAGCGCGCGGTGATCGACTGGTTAGCATGCCCGCCTCACAGTTCAGAGGTTGTGGGTTCGATCCCGGCTCCGGCCTCAATGTGTGGAATTTGCATGTTCTCCGTTTTCTCCGGGTACTCCGGTTTCCTCCCACATTCCAAAAACATGCTTGGTAGGTTAATTGGACACTCTAAATTGCCCCTAGGTGTGACTGTGAGTGTGGATGTTTGTTTGTCTCTGTGTGCCCTGCGATTGGCTGGCAACCAATTCAGGGTGTCTCCCGCCTACTGCCCGAAGACAGCTGGGATAGGCTCCAGCACTCCCCGCGACCCTTGTCAGGACAAGCGGTATGGATAATGGATGGATGGATGGACAGGTGGTGTACCGCCGAGATTGTCCCGTGCGGCTCTCGATCGCGCTGCTGTTATAAAATACAGCTACTTTGGAGCAAACGGCATATTATTTTGTATGTATTATTTTTCTAAAATGCTGCAATATTGTTTTGTGGGTATGTATTTATTTATGTATATTGTGCTTCAGTATTTATTCCTTTGTGCTTTGGTTTGGAACGGTGTATATATATATATATATATATATATATATATATATATATATATATATATATATATATATATAGCAAGTAAGTGCCTTTGCACTGCTGAGCCAATAGGAGCGCATGAATGCTGTTATTATGTGCAAAAACAGAATATTGTTTTTTATTTTTATTTTTTATATTACATCTTTTTTTGGGTTTGCAATATTGTGAGCTTTTATACACTATCGTGAGCTTTTTATATATTGCCAACCTCCCCACAGTATTGTGATAATGCATGTCTATGTATGTGTACAAACAAACTAAAATCATTATATTTACTCCTACTACTACTAGAACTACTACTACTACTACCAATAATAATAATTACTCATTATAACTAAGTCAAAAGACAGGTAAACCAGTGCTGTTTTATAGATTTTAGTGCCATCTAATAGTGTAATTTGAAATTGGAACTTTAATCAATCAATGAAACTTGCTTATTAAAATAAATTACAAGTGTCCCATTGAAGTGTATTGTAACGTCTTCCAAATACAGGACGTCCGACGTATCTTAGTTATCTCCCTTTTTATTATTCCAACACGGCTAATGTGGGCCGTAGCCGACATTACCAATTACAGTGCAACAACAGTACACACGGATCTCTGGTACTTCGCCGTCTGCTCAGTGCTCACTCCTCTCACTCGCACATCCCTCCAATCCAGCGAGTTGCGTGATGCATTCAGGAACCTCGGATAAGACAGAATTTAGCAAGACACAAATGTCACCACAACATAGATAACCCAATTCATTACAGTATGTTATTTGTCTCAAAAACTTGTAATCATGTCTTCTTATTAAGTCAAAGTTTTTAACTTCTTCAGACCTTGTGCAATTTCGGTGATCAGCATTCGCCTTCTTCAGAGACGTTTGACTGCACAGGAAACATGCTTGGCTGCCTTCTGACACGTCTGCTGCCTTCTGACACGTCTGCTGCCAGCGACACTAAAACTGCACGATATCTGAACATAGTATTTCATTTTTTGTTTGTGTTTGTTTAATTGTAGTTGTAAATTGTAAGATTATTCTGACCTCGAAATATTAAAATGGAATTATATAGTCACTGTCGGCCGAAAATCCTGGACGTCCAATTATGGTCAAATTAGTTATTTTTTAATCACAAATTGATTCTAATGGTCTGTCCCTACAGGGTCCGCTGATAGCGTAGTGGTACACACGCCTGAGTTGTGTGTGGGCAGCGTGGGATCGATTCCCGCTCAGTGACAGTGTCTATGTGTGCCCTGCGACTGGCTGGCGACCAGTTCGGGGTGTAGTCAGCCTTCGCCCATTGACGGCTGGGATAGGCTCCAGCAACTCCCCGCGACCCTGTATAGGATAAGCGGTTTGGAAGATGACATGACATGACATGGTCTGTCCCTACTTCGTCTGTAATTTTTATCCAATTCTAGCTGTGAAAATAGCAAATACTCAAAGCGCGATTTCACGGCCATCTGCTGATTGCAGCTTTTTTTTTTTTTTAACCAATAACAAGTGAATATAGTAACGTTCGCTGGATTACGTTGGTTTGTGTAAAATGGATCGATGAGATGCTTTGTTGCAAAAAGACCCCCTCACGTGTGTCGTGAGGTAAGTCTCCGTTTCATTTTAATATGCACCTTAAACACAGTTAGTTGGATCATTGTTTTAATTACTGCATCACTCCTGGCTTTAAACCTGAAAGAAGGCGTTTTGTGAAGGCCTTGGAGCCAAAATGAAGATGTATTGTATTGGGCAGGTGTGTTTGCTGGTGTGACGTTTCAAAGGCTGGGGCATGATGAGCTTTGAAATACTTGGATGTCGCCAGCTTTGTTTTTGTACTCTTTTAATCAATTCAAGCATCAAATTACCGATTTGATGTATTTTGTAGGTAGTGTTATGTGGACGTGAGTGTGCCATAGCAATATAAGGTATTATACAACTTGAACGAAGCAGTGGTTGGGAACCCAAACAAGCTGGCAAGTGTAAAATGTCTAATGTGTCATCTTTCTGAATATGCCCCACCCACCTCCGTCTTCCATGTCATCTGCACCCATGCTTACACCCAACAAATCGACACACCCCATGGGTGAAAAATCATCAGAGAAGGATTTCCTGCTTTGTCCTTAAGTTTAAACAAAGCAACATTCATTCAACACCTTAGTTAAATATTTGCTCTTACATTGTCAATTTACACAGTCATATTGAGTTTTAAGACCATCATCTTTGACCTTGTAGGAATAAGTGATCGCTTTCCATGCACTCGCTGATGTCAAATCAATGTGGCTTGGAACCTTCTTGCATATTATATTGAATATGCACGTTATTCCTACAGTTTATTATTCCACTTTTTCACACTTATTTTGCCGTGCAACTCCTTCCTCATTTTTCACCCGATTCACTTCATTCAAGTTTCAAAACATTCCGAAAATTCATGCCTTCCAGGGTAGTATTTTTTTTTGTTACCTGAATTTACCGTTTCCCCATTATTTCCCATTTTTCTCCCCAAAAAACCCATTCATTTCCAATGGAACTTTCAACATGTCCCATTTCCACCATTCCAATTTCAAATTCACAAGCTTCAACTTACATTGGTAAAGCTTTTCAACACACCCACAATTCATTCCTACTTCCCAAAAATTAAACTTATTCACCCTTAAAAAAAACACAAAAAATTCACCATTCATTCCAATTGCAGATTCAACATTCCACTTTTACATCATTCCAATTTGAAAAAATACTGGGATACTCACCCCGAGGTCTCCCCCAGTGCGGCGGCCATCTTGGGCAGGGACTTTAGCTAGACTGGGGATACTCACCCCGAGGTCTCCCCAGTGCGGCGGCCTTCTTGGGCAGGGACATTAGCCAGACTGGGGATACTCACCCTGAGGTCTCCCAAGTGCGGCGGCCATCTTGGACAGGGACATTAGCAAGACTGGGGTTACTGACCCCGAGGTCTCCCCAGTGCGCAGCCATCTTGGGCAGGGACATGATCTAGACTGGGGATACTCACCCTGAGGTCTCCCCAGTGCGGCGGCCATCTTAGGAACGGACATTAGCTCGACTGGGTGCGGCGGCCATCTTGGACAGGGACATTAGCTAGACTGGGGATACTCACCCCAAGGTCTCCCCAGTGTGGCGGCCATCTTGGGCACGGACATTCGCCAGATTGGGGATACTCACCCCGAGGTCTCCCAAGTGCGGCGGCCATCTTGGACAGGGACATTAGCTAGACTGGGCATACTGACCCCAAGGTCTCCCCAGTGCGCATCCATCTTGGGCAGGGACATGAGCTCGACTGGGTATACTCACCCGGAGGTCTCCCCAGTACGGCGTCCATCTTGGGAAGGGACATTAGCTAGACTGGGGATACTCACCCTGAGGTCTCCCCAGTGCGGCGGCCATCTTGGACAGGGATATTAGCCAGACAAGGGGATACTCACCCCGAGGTCACCCCAGTGCGGCGGCCATCTTGGACAGGGACATTAGCCTGACTGGGGATACTTATCCCGAGGTCTGCCCAGTGCGGCAGCCATCTTGGACAGGGACATTAACCAGACTGGGGATACTCACCCCGAGGTCTCCCCAGTGCGGCGGCCATCTTGGGAAGGGACATTAGCTAGACTGGGGATACTCACCCCGAGGTCTCCCCAGTGCGGCGGCCATCTTGGACAGGGACATTAGCCAGACCGGGGATACTCGCTCCGAGGTCTCCCAAGTGCGGCGGCCATCTTGGACATGACATTAGCCAGACTGGGGATACTCACCCCGAGGTCTCCCCAGTGCGGCCGCCATCTTGGGCAGTGACCCCTAGTGACCCAGAAGTGACCCAAATGACCCGAAAATGAACCGGAAGTGACCCAAATGACCCGGAAATGAACCGGAAGGGACCCAAATGACCCGGAAATGAACCGGAAGTAACACAATTGACCTGGAAATAGACAGGAAGTGACCCAAATGACCCGAAAATGGACCTAAAGTGACCGAAATGACCCGGAAATGAACCGGAAGTGATCCGAATGACCCGGAAATGAACCAGAAGTGACCCAAATGACACGGAAATGAACAGAAAGTGACCAAAATGACCCGGAAATGGACCAAAAGTTACCGAAATGACCCGGAAATGAACCGGAAGTGACCCGAATGACCCCAAAATTACCCAGAATTGACCCAAATGACCCAGAAATGACCCAGTAAGTGACCCAAATGACCCAGAAATGAACCGGAAGTGACCCAAAAGTGACCCCCAAGTCACATTCAGTAATGGCACATTCAACATTTCGCCGCTGTCCTGTGAAAAACACTTATCTCCAATTTTGGAAACTTTTAATTTTTGCTTTAATGCGACATCCGTAACGCGGAAACATGATTCATGTAAAAATAAAAAAATTTAAAGTGTTTTTCACATGACAGTGACGATTTACACCATTCCAATTTCAAATTGACAACATTCAGCTCATTCAACTCACATTCTCACACTGGAAGTGACATGGCTCAGTGGTAGAGTGGTCGTTTCCCAACCAGAGGTTGTGAGTTCGATCCCCAGCCATTCCATCCTTGTTTTCCTTCTTTTTTCCTTACTTCCTCTTTTCTTTCTTCTCTTCTGATATTTTTATGTATTCCTCATTCCAAGCTATTCTATATCATTTGAGGTCATTCAACTTCATTCAACTACATTCAGTATCATTTCAACGCATTCCAAAGTTTTTCATAGAGGTCATTCAACTTCAATCAGTATCATTCAACTTCATTCAGTATCATTCAACTTCATTCAGTAACATTCAACTTCATTCAGTATCATTCAACTTCATTCAGTATCATTCAACTTCATATCAATTCATTCCTTTTCATTCAATTTCATTCAACTTCATTCCACTTAATTCAATATCATTCAACTTTATTCAATATCATTCAACTTCATTCCAACGCATTCCGCAGTTTTCATTCAGCTTCCTTCGCCTACATTCTCTAGTTTATAGTGATGTACGATATGAAAAATTTCAACCGATAACCAATAATTTCCCGCATTGTATGGCCAATACAGATACTGACAACCAATAATATATATTTTTTGGTATACTACAAATATATTTGCTGTTGCAGCTTGAAAGAAGAATGAAATGTTTCCTTTCCCCTTCTTAATGTTGCGTGGGTTGAAGGAAAATATAAAAAAAAGTGGTCAGCGACAACATACAGTTGCATGTTTGTCAAGTTTTATATATATATATATATATATATATATATATATATATATATATATACATATATATATATATATATACAATATATGTATGTGTATGTATGTATGTAGGGGTGTAATGGTACGCTAAATCACATTTCAGTTCGGTTCTGTTTCTTGGAAACTTCGGTTCGGTATATTTGCGGTCCAAATTTTTTTTAAATAAAAGCAAACCATTTGGGTGACATTCTAAGAAATTACACCAGAATAAAAAATACACTAACAATAAAGATCTCTTAATTTTGTAAATTATGAAGACACTGAAATCTTTAAACACTCAGCAGCAACAGCCCATGACACATCTAAGTATTTAAGTTAAAGACAAGTTGTCATTACATTACATATACGCTTTTTGTGATGAAAAAAAATAAAATAACAGTTAAAATTATTGCGAACTGTATTAAAACTCTTTTTATAATGAAATACCGTAACTTTTAAGTCTTTATGAAATTATTTACACATTTTAGGCATTGAAATCTTTGAATGTTCACAGCATATTGTAACGAATTGGGTTATCTGTGTTGTAGTCGGATTTGTGTTTTGCTGAGTTGTGATGTTTCCAAGGTTCATGAATGCATCATACGGCTAGCGAGAGAAGCACCGGAGAACGAAGAACAGAGCTGTGTACTTTGGTTTTGGCTAAAAATACTGCTCAAAAACAATTCCTGATGTGTGCGTGGCATGTGTTGCCGACCTGTCGCCAACAGCACAATGCGTCGGTCATGTGAATCAATGCGGCAGTTGTCGCGCTTGCCGTTGCAGGAGTAGAAAGGAGCCTAAAAAGAGCCTTTCACCGAGGCGGCCAAATTTCATCTCAGCCGACTCCGTCACGCGTATGAGGGCCGATTAGTGGGCCGGACTAAAATCCACTTCCGGCCATGTTTGTCCAGCCATTTAAAATTTGTCAGCCCCCACCCCCCGCCCCCAAAATGGGCATCTGGCCCAGGGACGGACTGCCCAGCTCTGGCAAATACTTGCATACTATTCATGAGGTCATTGTATTTCTCCTCATCCAACTTGCCCTCAGTAATACTTATCTTATGAAGGCTTATGAAGTGAAAATAAATAATGTATGTCATTTACAAAGAAATACAAAATGCAGTGGTACAAATGTGAAATCAATCTTAATGGATATCCTTTGTTCAAGGAGTTCAATTTCGGGATTTGCACCAGCACCTAGACGTACATTTCTGAAAAGTAAAACACAGTATGAAATAGGGAAGATGAGACATTTTTCTCCCCCAAATGTAACGGTTTGAAACAACTTCACAAGATAAATGCATAAAAGTATTAGAAACATTTGTGTGTGGTGAATAAGCCTATCTGTCTGTTTCACTGGAAATGCTTGCTCCCTTTGTTGCCTCAAGTTTTTCACCATAGTAAGTATTGTATCTTGTGTTATTAAAGCTACCTTCGGTTGAACCTTTTGGAATTGGTGTGATCTTGTCTTTTTACGACAAGCAATTTTCATATTTCTTTCCTTTGTTTTTGGTTGTTCTCGTATTCCTGGTGTTGTCGTACCAGCACCTTTGGTTGTACTTTGTCGCTCTTGCGTATTTTTGTTGAATAAACCCTTTTTTCTGGAAGCCAATTACAATTTGGGTAACCGTGAACTGCTGGCCATTGTGCTGGCCCTTCAAGAATGTAGGCACTGGCTTGAAGGAACCGAGGAGCCCTTCACCGTGTACACTGACCATAAAAACCTCTCCTACATCCGATCTACAAAGAGGCTCAATTCACGCCAGTGAACTGCCAGTTGACTCGTTCCAACTTCACCCTCACTTACCGCAGTGGGTCCAAGAATGGGAAGCCGGATGCCCTGTCCCATATCCATGATCCTGCGGTTGAGCGCCCTGGGCCCGAAAACATTATTGTGGGGGCGTTGAGATGGGAGATGGAGCGGAGGATCCAAGAGGCGCAAGGAGGGACGCAATTACCAACTGAATGTCCCTTTGGTAGACTGTTTGTGCCCCGCAACTCCGACTGGAGTTTTTTTACGGTGAAGGCATACGTCAAAGGCGGGGTGCCATCCCGGGGTGGACCGCACATGTCGTCTCATCTCAAAGCGATTTTGGTGGCCGAAGCTTAAGAGGGATGTCTTGGATTTCGTCAAGGCCTGCTCTGCCTGCGCCTGCAGCAAATCTTCCTGCCAACCACCGGCGGGGTTACTGCAGCCTTTACCGGTTCCACCGCGACCTTGGTCCCACATCCCTATGGATTTTGTCACTGGCCTTCCTTCATCCCAAGGCAAGTCTGTCATTCTCACCATTGTTGACCGTTTTTCCAAGTCTGCTCACTTTGTTGCTCTGCCTAAGTTACCATCTGCTCTTGAGACCGCCGACCTGCTAGTCAGCCATGTCTTCCGCTTGCACGGGATCCCAGTTGACATAGTATAGGACCGGGGTCCCCAATTTGTCTCCCAGGTGTGGAGACGTTTCTGCCGTGCCATGGGAGCCACCGCCAGTTTGTCTTCTGGATACCACCCTCAATCAAATGGTCAATCCGAAAGGGCGAATCAGGACCTAGAGTCTGCACTCAGGTGTGTATGCCTGAGTCGGCCCACGTCATGGGCCACCCATCTGCCTTGGGTAATATGCGCACAACACGCTGGTCTCGTCAGCCACGGGGCGTTCACCTTTCATGGCCGCCTACGGGTACCAGCCTCCGTTGTTCCCGTCACAGGAGAGGCTGGTTGTGGTTCCGTCCGTTGAGCACCACTTGCGGCGGGCCTGTCAGGTTTGGAGGGAGACCAGGGCCGCCCTGTCACGTACTCCAGCTCGCAATCGGGCGATTGCGGATCGCCGGTGGCGTCCAGCGCCAGCGTACCAAGTTGGGCAGAAGGTGTGGCTCTCTACCAAGGACTTGCATCTTGCTGGCTCATCGCAAGTTGGGAATGAGGTTCGCAGGTCCGTTCAAGGTGGAAGCAATCATCAACCAGGTGTCTGTCCGGCTCCGGTTACCACCGACCATGAAGGTCCATCCTGTCTTCCACGTGTCCCTGCTCAAACCCGTGGCATCCAGCCCCCAGGCCCCCCCCCCCCCCCCACTCCGCCTCCTCCTCCGCGGGTGATCGACGGAGGACCTGTGTACACGGTGAGGGAGATTTTGGACTCTAGGCGCAGGGGTCGGGGTGTCCAGTACTTGGTCGACTGGTCGTGGACCTGTCCCTTCTCTGTGTCTTCCACTCGTCCTTCCCTTCTAAACCGGGTGGTCCGCCAGGAGGCATCCATTGTCTGTTCTTGTTGTGGTCATTCTTTGTTTTTGCTGTTCCCTGTTGCTCCAGTAAGGGCAGTAGGTGGATCCTCTGCAGCGCACCTGTTTGTAATCTTAATCAATGGACTATTTAAGGACTGCCAAGCAGACAACTGCTTGTCAGATTATTCCTCTGCTTGCTCGTGACCATAGCACCAAGTATTGAATTTTCTAGATGTCCTCATGTTTTCGCCATGTATTTTGCTCCCTTTGTTGCCTCAAGCCATAGTAAGTATTGTATCTTGTGTTTTTAAAGCTATCCTCGGTTGAACTTTTTGGAATTGGTGTGATCTTTTCTTTTTACGACAAGCAATTTTCGTTATTTCTTTCCTTGCCTTTTGCAAGTGTTTTGGGTTGTTCTCGTTTTCCTGGTTTTGTCATACCAGCGCCTTTAGTTGCACTTTGTCGGTCTTGCGTATTTTTGTCTAGTAAACCCTTTTTGTTCAAAACACCATCCGAGTCCATGCTTTTAGAGTCTGCTTTGCCTGGAACCCTGACAAAAAGGTTACATGACTTCAGCGAACATGCAAAGGGTGCCTGCCGAGTTGCCGTGAGGGCAACATCACTTTCCAGACCTCATTTGCTCCTCAAGTATCTCCATCTGGCTTTAGCAGCGCCGATGTAAACTCTGCCTTTGTCGCGATTTCTTCGGTCAGGACGTTTTCGTTTATGTGCGGTGGGTGACTTCACATGAGTGGAATAGGTATGGTCATCCATTTCAATTTTGTGCTTTCAGGTAAAAAAAATAAAAATAAATTCTCAACGTGATCGTCGTGCTAAACGGTGTGAATTAACAATGATCTGTGCATGAACCGGAAACACTTTTGCTTCTTCTTCTTTGGTTTCTTCTACTTGTTTTATTGGCGGTTGGCAAACAAAGCGGGAATTCTTCAGCACACAGCAAGAAAGACGATGATCAAAATGCTTTGCGAATTCCGTTTGCTAAGTTTGTCTACTTCGAGTATCCGTAGCAGAAAGATGGCGGCGCAACATGGCGGCCTCCTGTCGGGGGGGTATACCCTATGTAATATAATAAGCGATTACTTCGCCTACAATTACATTAAAAAACATGACATGATGGTACATCTATTTTTGCACATTATTGAAATTAATAGTGTTTTTTTAAAATAATGAATATTGAAAAATCAACAACCCCTTACACACGTGCGCACAAGCATATCTGCACATGAACAGTTGCCAAAACCAATAGGGGTTGAGATTCAAACAACAAGTGCAGTTTTTGATTTTATGGGCAGACCTTTGTTTCGTCACACATACGTGCACGTGCACACCAAAATATATTCATATCCGCACAAAACATTTGGTTAATGGTAGGTGTGCAACAAAAGCTGATTTGAAACGAAAAATCATTTTTTGATTTGAAAGATGCGAATGTATGAAATTGAACCAAACTGAATTGTTCCACTTTGAAATATATTGAGATATGTATCGAATCGTGAAGGAAATGGCACATTTGCAGTTCTGACACGTTCCTTCAAATATATGTTAGGTATGGAAGGGTTTTACATCTTATGCATGTGCAGAAGGTACTTTAATGGTCAGCGTCGCTGTCTGTCGTTGCGGTGTAGTCCTCCAGCGTGACGTGCCGACAGCCGGCCGGACGCCACAGGGCGTAAGCGTCTGTCACTGTTGGTGAACGTCGTTGTGGTGTATCAGGGCCTTATCAAATCGAACCATGGTTTGCTATTTGCTATAGATTGATATTTTTTTCCATTCCAGGTACATACCACATTTTGAATGTGTAGATTAAATTAGGCATATTAGAAAAGCAAAACAAAACGTTTTGGATTAAGGTTAAATACAAACCAATAAAAGTGTTTAGTTTTATTTAGCACCGTGGTTTTCCCTGATTTTACTCATTTGATTTCACACTCCTCTACATTTAAAAAAAGGTTGGTGCCCAAACTAAATTATTTTTTTGTAATTATAGGTAGTTTTATAGTGTTAGTGCCACTTAGCACTACTGTTGGTGATTAGTCGACTCGCAAAATAATCATTTGTGGCAGCACTACTTGACACGCTTGCGCCAAACATCATCGCATATTGCATTTGCGAATGGCTGCAGCACACTAGCGCACAGGGACAAGTATGGAAGCGATTAAAAAAAAAAAAAAAAAAAAGAAAGCGAAAATCGGGAACTGGAAATCGAATCGAATCATTACATCCCTACTACTTACAATCACTTAATTATTTGATGAATGTCTTCATTTAATGAGGATTACGGATAAATATATACATATATGTACTCAGACACAAACTCTGACACATCGTCTAACGAATATTTTCATCTGTAACGTTTACTGTTAAAACTAAACCACCTAAAGAAAACTGACTGACTTTCATCAGTTTTTTTTATTTTTTTATTTTAAAGTATTCCTTTCCTTTTCCTCTTGGAAAAAAACACAAACATTTGGAATAAGATATTTTCATCTGTAACATAGCAATGCAATCTTAACCCATGAAGGCCTAAAGCGCCTGGCTCAACATCTCCCCAAAACCTATTGGCGACTATAGAATCACCCTCTTAAAGGGATCATGGTCTATTTTTCAATAACAAGCTCAATTTATGGATTTTTTAATCAGGAAAATGATATTAGCTTGCATTTTAACTTTTAGCAATTTGTTTTGGAGAAATCAGTACAAAACTAACGCGTTCAGGAACGCCTACAATTAATGAGCAATTTGACCACACCCCCTCCCTTCCCTCCATGCCTTGTGTGACATCACGATAGGGACCGATTACATTTTGTCATTCAAAGTCATTGTAAATAATGTTGCTAATATTTTCAAAATAACGGGGATCAATCGGCCCCAATACATGTGGACATTTCTACTTAGGCCCCCTTCAACCTCTGAAAACATCACAAAACGATTAGCCTTTCCATGTCTGGCCAAAAAGAACAAGAAATGAGCACCCTACATGCTGAGGTCCACTTGTCACATACAGTGGTACCTCTACTTACGAAATTAATTGGTTCTGGAAGAAATTTCTTAAGTGGAACATTTTGTAAGTAGAGACGCATTTTCCATGTAAATGCCCTAATCCGTTCCAAGCCCCCTAATATTCAGACATAAATGTTTTATAAAGCATAAAAATGCATGAAAACATGTAACAAATACATGTTACAATTAGATTATTGCACAATAAATGAGAGTTGTGCATAATGTAAAAAAACAAAGAATAGAGTAAGGAATAAAAATGATGGTCGTTTACCTTTTAATTGCTGTCCTCATCGCTTTTTGCCCTCTTTGGTTCATGTTCTGTCTCAGAAGTGGTTTTTGCCTGGCGTTTTGTAAAGAACTGATTTAATAACGTGGCGACTGTCGATACATTACGGTCATATTCTTTGGCGAGATCAACCAAACGCATTCCCCTTTCATACTTTTCTCTCATCTCTTGCTTTGTCTGTATGGACAAAAAAAAACGATTTTCTTCTTTTTTCTTTTCCTCGTTTCTAATTCACATAAAACTATCAGAACACCTCATGGACCGAGGGGCGAATGACAAGGACGCTGCATAGCCATATCTATCACATATCTATCTATCTACCTGTCCTGTCTATCTATCCCCTTTTCATAGTTTTCTATTATCTCTTGCTTTGTTTGTATGGACAAAAAAAAAACGATTTTCACCTTTTTTTCTTTTCCTCGTTTCTAATTCTCTTAAAACTATTCGAACACCCCATGGCCCGAGGGGCGAATGACGAGGAGGCTGCATAGACATATCTATCACATATCTATCTATCTATCTATCTGTCTATCTGCACACATATACACATACTGTAGAGGTCCCTCTTAGCCAATGGGATGCCAGGAAGATGCTAGGCTAGCCAATGGCAGAGCACCTATGAGTATGTTGCGTTCAGGAAACTACGGAGCTGCGAGTGGCAGCCCATACTGTATTTTTACCTTTCGTATCTTGAAATTTCTTCCATAACAAGAGGCAATATTTTCCCGTTGAGGCGTTTCGTAACTTGAAAATTTCGTATGAAGAGATGTTCGTAAGTAGCGGTACCACTGTACAGCTGTTTAAATGCCTGTTCAGCGTCGAGGTGCCAGTCTTTTTGCTCTCGTATGAAAGTAAAGCACCACAATGACTACTTTCAGTGAAGCCAAATCAAGTTTCTGGAGCATTTTCAACAATCAATTTGAAGCTTTTCCACACCTCACTCTTCCCGGTGCGTGTTTGCCTTTTCAGTTCCCCTGTCCTTAGTTTATCATTGACTTCTTGCTGCTCCATATCAGGGATACCAGGTCAAAATAGATGCGGACTTGCGGACTGGCTCTGTCACGTGCGCAAAGTGTGCTCTGGCTCTGCGGCTCCTATTTAGTAGTTAAATAGCAATTACCTTACAGCGCCTTCTCTGTTTTATCAAAATTATTTATTTATAACAAGTATTCCTTAGTTTAGTATCCACACCTCATTTTAGTATACATTTTTATAAACATACTTTTATCAAAAAAAAAAAGTCAGCGAGAGAGAAGCCCTCCCTACCCGGCCCGACCCGACCCGAACGTATTGATTTACATTTCAGACTCGGGCTTGGGCTTAAGATCTTACCTCTACTGTAGAACAAGTATCTTGGAAAACAGAAGCAAAAATAAACAAATAAATTAATAATAAAATACAGACTTACAGACACACACACAAAGACAGACACTGAAACTCACAAACACGAATTCACACAACACTGACAGACTGACTCATAGATGCACTTCGAAGATGTTCATCTATTATGTTTGTAGGTAAAGTTTGAAGAAGGACCCTATCCAAAGAAAAGTTTTGTGACTGGGACATCACCCCATATCATGCATGACTTACTTGAGCCTATATTCGGATGTCCTGCCATTCATGGTCAGATAGGTCTAGGATCAAGGTAACGACTCTGAGCTTCAAGTGTAGATAGGAGGTCCTGCTCTTCTCTACTAACCTGCCCTTCTCAGGATTTATGGAGAAAAAGCACCTTGGGGAAGCAAAAGAACAGATTAAATGTATTCATGATAAAGTCACTTCCAAAACAACAACGATAAAATATATCACCTCAAGCTACCTTTTACTTGTTTGGTTGTTGTTACTGTTCAATACAGAGAAAATGTTGGCTGACCAATTGCAAATGACCAACCTCTGCAGGAACTCTAGGTTGGATGCCAGCTTGGATGGATAAGGGATGTTGAAGCTGTAGTAGCTTCCAAACATCATACACATTGACAAAACAAAAGACATGTTCTCTTGAAGAATGGTTCTGTCAACACTGAGCATAAACCATGTGGAAGTGAAGTTGGATTGCCCTAAAAATGAGGGAATCACACACAAATCAAACTTAGCTTATGTGCCTGAAAATTTTCTGGGCTCAGACACACATTCATTCATTCATTCATTCATTCATTCATTATCCGTCAGAGTTTGGACGTGGATGGTATCGATTGCACTTCTGCACTTTCGCCTTCGAATCTACCTCACCTGCGCGTTGCGTTTTTACTCTTTTTAATTTTTGGAGACTATTTTTATCTTATTTTTTATTATTATTTATTTATTTAAATTTTTGTTAATCTCTGGGTCGCTTGATCTCGCGGACTAGCATACAGCTAGCTTGAGACGGAAACGGGCTAGCTTGGGGCTAGCTTGGAGCTAGTGTATTAAAATGCCTTCAGACGACAGCGACGAACACAATGGCCTGCTGGAGAAGGCAAATAAAACAATCTCTGACCTAAGAAGGGATATTCGTCGTCTCTCAGAGGAGCTCCATGAGAAGGAATCGGTCATCTCTTGCTTCGCGACCCGTTTCCCCGAACTCTCCGCGGTGGTCATGAGGAGGCACGCTCGTGAAATCCTGTCGGCGACAATGACGGCTGAGGCGGCTGGCCTCTCGGACACGGCGAGGTGGGATCCAATTGCCTGCCCGGGGCCATCCTGCTCGACACCGCTGCAGAGTGACACCTGGGTCAAGGTGGTGTCCCGCGGCCGGAGGGCCGGGGAGCCACCCCACCACCCCCAACTGGTCCTGGGGAATCGGTTCGCCGCCCTGGCGAGTGAGTCTCCTGTTCCCATCACTGCACTACAGCAGTCGGAGTAACCGACTGCTGCGTCCGACGCTGGGGCTGTGCTCCCAGGGGCTCCCTCGGATTCCCCGCCACCCACGGCGACGACCTCGGCCGGGAACCCCATGTTGGGCGGGTCCGCCGGTGACACGGCCGTCCACTCACGCGTCGGGCTGCTCCGGGACGCGGTGTCCCGGTACAAGGGTGGTCGTCATCACCAGCATCATCGGCGACACTCATCGGTGTCATCCACCGTCTTCACTCGGCCTCGGCGGAGCCATCCTGGACAGTGGGGTCGTGAATCTCCCGCCGGTGGTGAGTCCCTTGGCGTTCCCTCCTCACGTCACCCACCGACCACCGTTATAATTGGCGACAGCACCATTAGACGTACTCACTATCCCGGCTGCATCACCCGCTGTTTTCCCGGAGCGAAAGTCATGGACATAGTTAACATCCTGCCGGGTGTTCTTGACTCTCTGCCATCTTCCATTACCCGGCTCATCGTTCACGTTGGGACAAACGAGACAATACGCCGACAGTCTGAGCAGACGAAGAGAGACTGTCACGCCCTCTTTGCCTTGTTAAGAACCTGCGGTCTGTCGGTCTGGGTGAGTGGCATTTTGCCGGCATTGTCTCGCGGAGTCGAGCGCTTCAGCCGCCTTTTAAGCCTGAACACGTGGCTCCTACGCACTTGGCCACCTTGACTTTGCTTTTATTGACAATTTTAACCTATTCTGGAATCGCCCGTCTTTTTACCAGCCGGATGGTGTTCATCCGAACTCTCTTGGTAGCAAGATTTTAGCCGCTAACATCCACCATGTCGTAACCAATTCCACTCCCAGCTGACTCTTGTTTACCAATCATATTTCTTCTTCTACTCATAAACGCTGCAATGACAATGTCACTACCATCACTTACAGGCCAATACCAGCTGCTCACAGTACCACCACCCTCACTAGCTCCCCCTGCAGGCCCTCATTATCATTACCACTATTGGACAACTTTCCCATTGAAACCATCACCGGCAGACGCTTCCCTTGCACACACAAACAACGTGGTTTTAACAGTGGTAATCTAGTATATGTTAATACTGCTCATTCGTACCACCATGAGCGCACGTCCAGCACAATAATTAATCTGGCCGTGCTGAACGTGCGCTCCCTTTTAAACAAAACTTTTATCATAAACGACCTGATTTTAGACAATAATTTACATGGTATACTTTTGTCTGAGACATGGCTTGGTACAGATGCTCCAGTTGCTCTCAACGAGGCTTGCCCACCGAATTTTAACTTTTTATTTTCTACAAGGGATGGCAAAAGAGGAGGCGGGACTGCATCAATTTTTATTAATACTCTTTTATCAAAGGAGATCATTTTTAGCAGCTATTTATCGTTTGAACACCATGCCTTTGTTTTTAGCAGTCCCCCTATTCTCTGCATTACCGTCTATAGACCTCCCCATCATTCCACTTCTTTTATTACAGAATTTTCAGAATTCTTATCCATTTTATATTCCAGTTATAACAGGATATTAATAACTGGCGATTTTAATATACACATGGACTACATCTCGGACCCACTATCCAGAGATTTTTCAAACCTTTTAAACTGCTTGGATTTTAAACAGCACGTCTTGCAGCCAACTCACAACAGAGGACACACCCTGGATTTGGTTATAACCTATGGCTTGTCTGCTGGTGTGTCCTCTGTTGTTGACTTGGCAGTGTCAGACCACTACTGTGTCTATTTTAACATCGCCAGTTTTAACCATCTAGCAGTCAGAACAGTGAAGAAACGCTACCTATCTTCTGAGGTGGCTGCAAATTTTATCGAGATCTTAAAAAGCACTCCTGCTGACATTTTACCAGCACCCTGTGATCTTATATTATCAAAATATCAAAGAGAAAATGCAGGAGTGCAGAGAGGAGGTGGAGAAAAAGTAAACTTACAGTACACTATGAAATTTTATGCGAACAACTGAAATCCTACAATAAAACAGTAAAACTGGCAAGATCTTCCTATTTCTCAAACCTCATTACAGTCAATAAAAACAACCCCAGGGTTCTCTTCTCCACCTTTGAACTTTTAACTAGTTCTGATTTTAATAAGTCCCCACAGAGACCAACAGATGCTCTCTGTGAGGACTTTGCAGACCACTTCAGAAGTAAAATCGATGACATAAGATCCAGTCTTTTAGCCCGTCAAAACACAAGTTTTAATAAACCCGGACAATCATATTTACATGAGGAAACACTGGAAAGTTTTGCCCTGGTTGATGCAAGGACACTTGTTCGAGTTTTCTCCCAGGTAAACCCAACAACCTGCCTTTTGGATCCAATTCCCACATTTCTTTTTAAGACATTTTATGGATTTTTTGAAGAACAAATTTTAAATATAGTCAATTGCTCTCTTCAGACAGGCGTCTTCCCCGCTGCCTTTAAAACGGCGGTGGTGAAGCCCCTTCTGAAGAAGAGCAGTTCTGACCCGAGCGTTTTTAATAATTACAGACCCGTATCCAACTTACCGTTTTTAAGTAAGATTTTAGAAAAACTGGTTTTCATCCAGTTGAATCATTTTTTAAATACAAATAATATTTTGGAGAAATATCAATCTGGTTTTAGGATGAACCACAGTACGGAGACTGCTCTTTTAAGGATTTTAAATGATATTAGGTGCACTGCAGATGTGAGAAAACTCACAGTCTTGGTGCTACTGGATCTAAGCGCTGCTTTTGATACAGTAGATCACCAAATTTTATTAAATAGACTTAAAAATCTAGTGGGCATCTCTGGTACTGTTTATGACTGGTTTTATTCCTATCTCACAGACCGATATTTCTTTGTAAGTATGGATACTTGTTCCTCCAAAACTCATGAAATTAAATGTGGGGTTCCTCAAGGTTCGATTTTAGGCCCCCTACTTTTTAATCTTTATATGCTTCCCCTCGGGGATGTCATCAGGGGACACGGCATCAGCTTTCACAGCTATGCTGATGACACGCAGCTGTATATTGCCGTGTCTCCTGATGACACAGGACCCATTGATACCCTTTTAAATTGCATTTTAGATATCAAGTCATGGATGGCAGATAATTTCCTACAGCTCAATCAGGACAAGACTGAGGTTTTAGTTATCGGTCCCGAAGGTCAGAGAGAGAAGCTTTTACCAAAACTACACATTTTTAATCCCTCACATGGTGTGAAGAACCTTGGCGTCATTTTTGACTCTGAGCTCAGTTTTATTCCTCATATTAAAAATGTAACCAAGATTGGTTTTTATCACCTTAAGAATATCGCCAGAGTCCGCCCGTTTCTCTCTCAGGCTAACACGGAAGTGCTGATGCATGCCTTTATTTCCTGTCGTTTAGATTACTGTAATGCCCTGCTCTCTGGCCTCCCGAAAAAGAGCATTTCACCACTGCAACTACTGCAGAATTCAGCCGCTCGGGTGCTGACGAGAACCAGAGGGCGGGAGCACATTACGCCAGTTTTGAAATTGCTGCATTGGCTCCCTGTGTGTTTCAGGATCGATTTTAAAGTACTTTTATTAGTTTATAAATGTGTTAATGGTCTTGGGCCATCTTATTTATCTGATTTGCTTTTATCATACCAGCCCTCGCGGATCCTGAGGTCCTCTGGCGCCGGCCTTTTATTTATTCCAAGGGTGAGGACCAAAATGCATGGCGAGGCTGCATTCAGCCGTTTTGGTCCTCACCTTTGGAATAGCCTGCCAGAGGACGTCAGGTCTGCAGAGACTGTTGATATTTTTAAGAGGAAGCTCAAGACACACCTTTTTAGTTTGGCTTTCAACAACTTTTAAATAATTTATCTTTTCTTTTGATTGAAGATAATTCTATGTTTTGCTTTGAATGTTTTAAAGCACTTTGAGTTGCATTTTTATGTATGAAAAGTGCTATATAAATAAAATGTGATTGATTGATTGATTGATTATCCATACCGCTTATCCTCACAAGGGTCGCGGGCGTGCTGGAGCCTATCCCAGCTGTCTTCGGGCAGTAGGCGGGGGACACCCTGAATTGGTTGCCAGCCAATCGCAGGGCACACAGAGACAAACATCCGCACTCACAATCACACCTAGGGGCAATTTAGACAGTCCAATCAACTTACCATGCATGTTTTTGGAATTTGGGAGGAAACTGGAGTACCCGGAGGAAACCCACGCAGGCACGGGGAGAACATGCAAACTCCACACAGGGAGGCCGGAGCCAGGATTGAACCCACGACCTCTGAACTGTGAGGCGGACGTGCTAACCAGTCGACTTGCCACAGACAATGATGGGAGGAGTTAAGAGGAGCTTGTCCATCTGGACTTCCTGTGTCCTCCACATTAGAAAGCATAATCTCTTCTCCGTCTTCACAGTAGGCCATCAGCAGCAGCACCATTTCTTGTAGCGCTTGGGAGCAGCCACTCCGCTCAGCACCTCTCAACATTTTCACACAAGTGAAGTTCAGGAGCCATTTCCCCTTGTAAGCGATATTCCCGTTAGCTCATCGAAACGCACACCCAGGCTAACCAAGTTCATTGAACCAAGAGGGCCAGCTTCCAGGAGGTATTTTATATCTTTCCCCTGGTTTACTTGTTTTATTGTTTGATCTCCTTAGGATCCGCTTTGGTTTGCTGGGACATCCGCCTGAGGTTTTCTTGGTTGCTCTCCGTGGTCTCTCCAAGGGGCAGGAATTTTACATCCCACTTAATGCACCCATAGATGTTCTGGATCATTGCTCTTTGTTCTGGAGGGACATCTGTGTCAGAATCCTCTGCGTGACTCTTTCTTTTTCTTAATTTTGGAGTTGTAGATGTCTTCACATTTTGTATTCTATTTTGCAGTTGTTTCACAAGAGAATGGTATCCTGGCCCGATAACATTTCCCTCTATAATGTCTTGCAAAGAGTTTGGATACTTTGCCACCATATCTTTGGCAATATCTGTTGAGGTCCTCTTTCTCACTGAAAAATCTCTTCTCATAATACAGGAAACAACAATGTTGACCATCTCCCTTCTTAGATGAGGATTCAGACGTTTTCTCTCTCTAGAGTCTGAATGAGTTCTTCTGGGAACTTGCCCCGTTGAACCAGGTATTCATCCAGCCAGTCAGCATCAGGGGTTCGGATGCTGCTGGTAGACGCTGAAGATGAACTGCCTAGTGACATCCGGACTCCAGGGTTGGTTGAGCTGCTTGTCATGGACATCCAGATGCACATGACACTTTCAGGAGTTTGGCCTGCAGAGAAAAAACAAACAGACAGACACATTATGAGAATATTTTTGTCTTTCTATGGGCATTAACTGCATCCTATGGTGGAATACTTACATCTCAGCTTCCATGCGAGAAGCCTGAATAGGCCTCAAAACCGTCAACAAATCACTTTCCTCGAGAAACTGAAAATCATCACTCGTCACGATGCCAAGGGACTGCAAGGTCTATTTTCATGCCTCAGCCAGGCCAGGCGAGACCTCGTTGATGGTTCCAAGTTTGTCATTTCTGGTAAAATGAGAAAAATAGCATGAAATATTTATTTTGTTTAACCATTCATGTGTCATAATTCATGTTTTGTTTTGTTTTTTACCCCAAACCAGTACACAATATCATATTTATCTGTAGAAGATGTTGTGCTTCAGCGGAATCGTTTGGTGCCCATTAACAATGTAAGATAAGATAAGATAAGATAAGAATGCCTTTATTGATCCCACAGTGGGGAAATTTTCGTTGTTACAGTAGCAAAGATATAGGTCACACAGGGGCGGCGGCATAATGTGGCCATTAATGTATAACATTGACGGCAAACATTTAGAATCAAACCTATGTAGATATACGCAGTAACATGTGTATATACACATGTGTATACACACCAACCTACATCTACATAAAAAATATGAGGAACACTCATTTCGGCCTGTACATAGTACAGAGGAAAAAATACTCTAAGTGACAGTGCTGCAGTGCTGTAGTGAAATGTAAGGAACAGCATTGGATAAAAATAAAACTAGACTAACAGTAGTGGGGAATGTTGAGTATTGCACGGTATTACAGTAGTGGGGAATATTGGGTATTGCACGATACGAGCTCAGGTGCAGGACTGCACAATTGCACTAATGACCGCCAGTTTGTAGAGACTACACAATGTTCTTGTTAAAGAGTCTGACAGCAGCAGGCAAGAAGGAACGGCGGAATCTCTCCTTTGCACAGCGAGGGTGTAACAGTCTGTCACTGAAGGTGCTATGGAGTGCTGTTAGGGTGCCCTGGAGGGGGTGGTCCGGGTTGCCCAGCATTGATGACAGCTTGGCCAACATCCTCCTGTCCCCCACCGAGTCCACAGAGTCCAGGGAGCAGCCCAGGACAGAGCCGGCCCTCTTGACCAGTTTGTCCAGCCGCTTCTTGTCCCGGGCCGAGACGCCGCCTGCCCAGGTGACCACTCCCTGGAAGATGACCGATGCAACCACCGAGTCATAAAAGTTCCTGAGGAGTGTCCCCTGAACCCCAAAAGACCTCAGTCTCCTGAGTAGGAAGAGTCTGCTCTGACTCTTCCTATAGAGGGCGTCTGTGTTGTCGCACCAGTCCAGTTTATTGTTCAGATGAACACCCAGGTACTTGTAAGTTGAGACTCTCTCAACATCTGTTCCCCGGATATTCACTGGTGCAGGTGAAGAGTGCTGGCGCCTACCGAAATCCACCACCATTTCTTTGGATTTCCCCGCATTGATCAGGAGGCGGTTCTGCTGGCACCAATCCACAAAACCCTGAGTAAGTTCTCTGTACTCCCGATCATCTCCGCCTGTGATGAGGCCGACAATCGCAGAGTCGTCAGAGAACTTCTGCAGGTGACAGGTAGGGGTGTTGTAGTTGAAGTCCGAGGTGTAGAGGGTGAACAGGAAGGGAGCCAAGACAGTTCCCTGTGGGGCCCCCGTGCTGCAGAGGAGCACGTCAGACACACAGTCCTGTGTTCTCACATACTGTGGCCGGTTTGTGAGGTAGTCCTGGATCCATGTGGTGAGGTGGTGCGCCACCCCCGCCCGCTCCAGCTTGTCTCCCAGTAGGGTGGGCTGGATGGTGTTGAAAGCACTGGAGAAATCAAAGAACATGATCCTCACAGTGCTCCCCGCCTTCTCCAGGTGGGAGAGTGAAGTGTGGAGGAGGTAGATGATGGCATCATCCACACTGATGCCAGGCTGGTATGCGAACTGGAGTGGGTCCATTGAGGAGCTCACCAGGGGGCGCAGGTGGACAAGGACCAGTCTCTCCAGGGTCTTCATCAGGTGAGACGTCAGCGCCACCGGTCTGAAGCTGTTGAGCTCCTTCGGGTGGGGGGTCTTTGGCACCGGGACCAGGCAGGATGTTTTCCATAGCTGGGGGACCCTGCCCAGCTTCAGGCTCAGGTTGAACATGTGCTGGACAATTCCACACAGCTGGTCTGCGCAGGATTTGAGGAGCTGGGGGCTGATGCCATCTGGACCCGCTGCCTTCCTCGCCTTCATCTTCTTCAGCTGGTTCCTCACCTGAGATGTTGTGAAGGCCAAGGCTGGACAGGAAGGAGTGGTGGCTATCTGGTGTAGCTGGGAGCTGGAGTCTGTGGAGAAAAGAGGGGAGGGGGTGACACGCCCAGCAGGAGGAGTAGGTGGAGACTGCAGCAGGAGAGACTGAGTGGAGGCAGGCATCTGATCGAACCTATTGAAAAAGAGATTCAGCTCATTTGCCCACTGCAGGTCCCCCTCAGTCCGGGTCTTGGGTTGTCCGTGGCCTGAGATGGTCTTCAGGCCCCTCCAGACTCCCCTGGCGTTATTCTGCAGCAGCTGCTCCTCCATCCTCTTCCTGTAGGACCTTTTCCCCTCTCTGATCCTCCTCCTCAGCTGGCGCTGCACAGTCCTCCGCTCCTCTATGTTGCCTGACGCAAAAGCCCTCCTCTTCTCCTTCAGGAGAGCTTTTATGTCTGGTGTGATCCAGGGTTTGTTGTTGGAGAAACACCTTACTGTCCTGGTGGGTGTGGTGTTCTCCATGCAGAAATTTATATAGTCTGTAACAGTGTCCGTTAGACTACTAATGTCTTCCCCATGAGCATCGCTGAATACTTCCCACACAGTTGTGCTGAAGCAGTCCTTTAAGGCCTCCTCGGCCTCTCCAGACCATCTCTGAACCGTGCGGGTCACAGCTGGCTGCCTGCGGACCAGAGGTTTGTACACAGACTGGAGAGCCACCAGGTTGTGATCAGCTTTGCCCAGCGGGGGGAGGGGCAGTGATGTGTATGCCTCCTTGGTGTTGGCATAGAAAAGGTCCAGTGTTTTATTGTCTCTGGTGTGGCAGGTGACATACTGTGTGAATGAAGGCAGAGAGGAGGAAGGGGAGGCATGATTGAAGTCACCAGAGATGAGTACCAGGGCATTTGGGTGCTGTGTTTGTAGCCTGCTCACTGCTGCAGTCAAGACATCACAGGCTGTGTCGCAGCTGGCAGCTGGTGGGACGTAGACGGTCACCGCGATCACGTGACTAAACTCTCGCGGGATGTAGAATGGCCTCATGCCAACAGCTAGCAGCTCAATATCCCTGCTGCAAAGCTGCTCCTTAATCGTGATGTGCCCAGGATTACACCATCTATCGTTCACAAACACAGCCAGCCCTCCTCCTTTCCTCTTTCCACTCTCCAGCGTCCTGTCCGCGCGTATGATTTGGAAGCCGTCCAATTCTACGACCGCGTTCGGCGTTAGCGTTGTTAGCCACGACTCCGTGAATAGCATCAGGCTAGCCTCCCGGAAGTCCCTCTCGTGCCGGGTAAGCGCCGCTAGCTCGTCCATCTTGTTGGGGAGCGATCTAACATTCCCCATGATAACAGACGGGAGGACGGGATGGTATCGTCTCCTCCTTTCCCGGCGTTTAACCCCCGCACGAGATCCCCGTCTCTTCCTCCTCAGCTCACGGGGGATATCGGGTCTCGCCCCGGGAGCCGGCGCATGGTTAGCACGGAGTGCTAACAGCTGATTCCGGCTGTAAACAATGGGGGCTCGGCTCCGAGCCAAGTCGCCGGACACGATCGCGCAAAAAATAGCAATCAGCAGCAGCAAGAATACCGCAGTTTGGGTGTCCATTGCTACGCAAGTTACGACTATCAATTATACGAAAAAGGTATGAGGTAGAGTAATATTAAAGAACAAAAACACACGAAAAGGCTCACCGATGAGCCGGAGCTACTGTAGCGGGCTGCCACTCGCGCGGCGCCGGAAGTCTAATGTGTTGGATGTTAAAGGATAAAAATCCACCAAGTCCCTGATTTTTACGACACTGCATCATAGCAGTCTTTTCTCGCAGAGTACAGATGATACTCAGAACGATAGTCAGCTTTGTGTGTCTAACTCAAAAAACACCGCTGCATCATTTTTAATTAGAATAATGAGCTCTCCAAACTCCACAGTCTGGTCACTTTTTAACACAAGGAAATGCCCTCTTTTATGTGCTGTTCCTTTGTGCTGTATGTCACTGTAAAGGTTGGGGTAAAATGTACAGCTGTCTTTGACTTGTAGAGGCTGACTGCTTCCAGACCCCACTGAAACATAAAGCCTGAAACATCTGATGTCTCAGACAAAGTAAGCTAGACATTGTAAAGGTTTTTCAGATGCCTGGCATATATCAAAGTAGCTGTGCTTACTTTAAAAACGCATGTTCCACAGTCGTATCAGGAGGCCAAACTTCAAAATCGGTGCTGGATAGTGCCGCGAATAGTGATCCTTTGGTTTTAATTTACACTCCGGGAACAAACACTTCCTTGATTGCAAAGATGTTACCCGTGCCAGAGAAATCGTTTGTGCACAAACCAGATGAGCAATATCTTTAAATTGGAAAGTTAACTGCCAGACCTCATCATCAGGACTTTCTACTTTATCGCCAATTAAAACAGGCAACAACCTCAAAAAGTTCCAGTTCTGGATGGCTTGGCCAGAAAGCTTGGGCCCCTCATTGACAGTACATGGCTTTGTGAGCGTGTAAAATAGGGAACTGATTAACAAATATGAGCTGTCAATTTAGGCTATTTTTGACCATGACAACACTTGTACTAGCATATAGGTCTCAGTTCTCAACATGTTTATATTGATTCTCAACTTTTTCTTATCATAATTACAGAATTTAACTGGAATTCACAACATACAAATTTGTAAAATGGTATGCAATTTATTTCCGTTCTTTAAAACTATATTGTAATTTTAACTGTATTGCATTGGTCAATTATAACAATTTTCGATGTTTTTAATATAGTAATATATCAATTCTACAAGCTAATATGATCCTTTCCACGGATACTAACTGTAAAATTAACAATTCTTAATTCTGTTTTTTACAATATATTGCTTTATAATATACACTGATTCATTTTTATTCTTATTATAGATTTTTTATGTCATGATTTTACGGCATATTAATGTTAATTCCACAGTAATTTTTTACAGTGTAGTTAGGGCCTAAGCAGCGACCGATGGGAGGTCCCTATTGTTTTTGTAGAAATTATTATTATTAGGGACCGAGCAGCGTCTGCTTCAAGGCAAGCGGCTAGGCTAGGCAGACATTCAAATGCATGGGAAGGTTAGTCTATGTTAGCGGCTAGGCTAGGCTGACATTTCAATGTATGGGAAGGCTAGTCTATGTTACTGGCTAGACTCGGCTGATATTCAATCAATCAGAGGCAAAGCTACCTGTATGTTGGCACACTCACCAATTCCGTCAGTTAATCATGTACTTCGCTCCATTTCCCTCACTTGGCGGTTCTAATCGTCGGCTCCTGCAGTTCAACGGTAGTGATTTGTGATTTTGATTCTTTGGTATTGTTTTTAAGCGATAATACACAACAACCCATGTGCAGCAAAGAATCCCCCACATACGTCACTCTCGCCCCGGCCAGCGGACATCTGCTTGGACATGCTTGTCACATGACCGCATACCGCACAACAAAATCACTGGAGATATTATACTAAGAGGGAAAAAAATAGTTCTTTAATACTAAGAGTTCTTGCCATATGGGTTACATAGGCACCATTCCACCACTCCTTAGAGGCTGAGATGTGCACAGTGGTGAGTAGTAACGAGTTACATCTACTCCGTTACATTTACTTGAGTACGTTTTGGGAAATTTTGTACTTCTAGGAGTAGTTTTAAATCACTATCCAGGGGTGTTCAAACTCGGTCCTCAAGGGCCGGTCTCCTGCCTGTTTTCCATCTATCCCTGCTGTAACGCACCTGATGATCGTTATCAAGCTTCTTTGCAGCAAGGAGAGCTGGAAAACAGGCAGGAAAGCGGCCCTTGAGGACCGGAGCTGGACACCCCTGCTTGACTATACTTTTTACTTTTATTTGAGTAGATTTGTGAAGAAGTAACTGTACTCTTACTTCGCTACATTAGGCTACATTGAACCCGTTACTTAAATCCCCTCCGCATACGTACCGCTCTCTCTCTCTCTCTCTCTCTCTCTCTCTCTCTCTCTCTCTCTCTCTCTTTCATCGCCTCTCTCTCTCTCATCCTCTCTCTCTCTCTCTCTTTCATCCTCTCTCTGAGAAAGGTGCACTTATTTTGTCAGAGACCTGCACCAGACTCTACCATGTACAGGGGTGCACATAATGTTTTTCATGCGGTACATACGGTTTGGATCTGTCATGGAATTTGAGTCACGGATTGGTTGCTTTTTTTATATGAGCCAAAAAAAAAAAGCTAAATAGAACTTTGTCTTCATTTATTTTATAAAACGCTTTTGCCCATAAAACAAACAACTCCTAATGTCTAATATGGCCGTTTAGGATGTAAGAACACAATTTAACGCAATTTTGTAAGTGGTACAGTGTATACATTTCAAAGTATCCTGCCAGACATTTTAAGCTGAATGTTTTCTTACAATTATTAGGCAAACGTGTTATTACAAATTTAAAAAAAAAAGACGTTTTATTTTTATATTATTTTTTTTCATAATGAAAAAGACTTGAAGTGCAATTTAAGGCACCTTTCTTAAAACATGGACAGCACATTACAAAGTAATCTAGGTCCACAATTAGAAAAATAAATTTAAAACACACTGTTCACATGTAGTTCAGGAGCCGTTTCCCCTTTAAGCGCTATTCCTGTTAGCTCCTCGAAACGGACACCCAGGCCAACCAAGTTCAGTGAACCAAGAGGGCAGCCTTCCAGGTGGTATCTTTCCCCTGGTTTACTTCTTTACACTGTGTGTAGTATGTCGACATCATTAATTGTTTGATCTCCTAGGATCTGCTTTGGTTTGCTGGGACATCCGCCTCAGGTTTTCTTGCTTCTCTTGGTCGCTCTCCGGGGTCTATCCAAGGGGCAGGAATTTTACATCCCACTTGATGCACCCATAGATGTTCTGGAGGGACACTCTCTCTCTCTCTTACACTCTTACTTTGTCAGAGACCTGCGCCAGGCTCTACCATGTGACTGTGTTTCACCAATCAAACGTAGCCGCATGGCCTATAGCCCTGCAGTCTCGTCACTTGATCATATTCAACTTCAGCTGCGGGAAAGTTGTTTTCGGGAGAAACGGAAATGTCATGCAGCAATGCCGACTATGCAGACACAGACACAGAGACACACACACACACAGTTTATACGAGTTCATGGGCTACTATGTTGTTCTGCCTGCAATGCCTCCATTATCCATACCGCTTATCCTCACAAAGGTCGCGGCCGTGCTGAAGCCTATCCCAGCCGTCTTCAGGCAGTAGGCGGGGGACACCCCGAATCGGTTACCAACCAATTGACAAACAAACAAACAAACATACGCACTCACAATCACACCTAGGGGCAATTTAGAGCCATCAATTAACCTGCCATGCATGTTTTTGGAATGTGGGAGGAAACTGGAGTACCCAGAGAAAACCCACGCAGGCACGGGGAGAACATGCAAACTCCACACAGGGAGGCCAGAGCTGGGATCGAACCCCCAACCTCTGAACTGTGAGGCAGACCTGCTAACCAGTCGACCACCGTGCCGCCCGCCTGTGGAGCCTGTTTAAAAAACAATTTTTAAAAAAGTACAGGGCCTGAACTTTTGTGCTACTTTGTGCTTAATTTAATTCTTTTATTTATACTATTATTATTTTGTTTGTTAAAGTACTTGAATTTAATTATTTTAAGTTATTCTTAAAGGTAATTCATTGTATTGATTGGATTGACTTTAAATTGCCTGAAGATGGGCGGCACGGTGGTCGACTGGTTAGCACGTCCGCCTCACAGTTCAGAGGTTGTTGGTTTCGATCCCAGCTCCGGCCTCCCTGTGTGGAGTTTGCATGTTCTCCCCGTGCCTGCGTGGGTTTTCTCCGGGTACTGCGGTTTCCTCCCACATTCCAAAAACATGCATGGTAAGTTGATTGGTCTCTCTAAATTGCCCCTAGGTGTGATTGTGAGTGCGGATGTTTGTCTCCGTGTGCCCTGCGATTGGCTGGCAACCAATTCAGGGTGTCCCCCGCCTACTGCCCAAAGACAGCTGGGATAGGCTCCAGCACGCCCCGCGACCCTTGTGAGGATAAGCGGTATCGATAATGGATGGATGGATGCCTGAAGATTATTATTTTGTATTTTCGTCTAATTGGTTGTTTTTAAAAAAAAATAATAATAATAAATGAGATGCCACAGTTACTTAGTACTTGAGTATTTTTTTCACCAATACTTTTTTACTTTTACTCAAGTAATTATTTGGATGACTACTTTTACTTGAGTACAATTTTTGGCTACTCTACCCACTTCTGGATGTGCACAGCAGGAACAGCATACTCTCCAATATAAGGCACACAAAAGGAATGCACAAAGTGACAGAAGTAATAATCTGCTAATAATATGACAAAACAACTTGAGCTTTGTAATTTTATTAATTCTTAATTAAATTAATTTTAATTAAAGAATTTTGAAAATCAGATGAAGCGATCCAGAGAAATGTGTCATTTTGTGGGGAGGTGGGTTGGGGGGTGTTTTTTGCGAAATGCGTTTGTGTTATATTGCCTATTGAAAATCTGGTCGAAAAAGAACCTCCAAATTTGAGTAATACAGTACAATTTAATTATTTCTCAATATATTTCTACAAAGCTTTACACATTTATTGAAATGGCGATGCTGAATTCCATTTGAAACTTATTACATACAAACTTACAACTTACAAACATAATTTAAAGGACCTAATGAGCATAAATTATGCCCAAAAGTTGTTGCGTTAATCTTTTTTTGTTTTGTTTTCAAAAGGAAAAAAAACAGACCAAGCTATTCATATTTGGACATGAAACCCATAATTTAGTGATGCACGATATGAACATTTTCAACCGCTAATATAACCGATAATTTCCTACTCTGTATGGCCGATGCAGATAACTGATTCACAGGTTTACAGATAGACATGCATAAAAAATGTTGTTCTAGCCTAATTTTGAGGTGCTGATTTCAGTTTCAAAGCCAATTTTCAACCATCACCTATACTTTTTAAGACATACATGTACATGAATGTGTAAGATTCATGCATTCATTATTTAAACTGTAAAATTGGAGAGGACAAATCCTGGGCCCCACACATCTGTTGTAAACCCTGCTACAATGGACTAACTGCATGGTTTAACAGCAAGAAGGCAGCCTTTAAATTTGCTGTCCTGGTGGTCTGGAGAGAGCTACAAAGCCATGCAGATAATTGTTATTTTTGTCTAACAAATACAAATGGTTTCAATACTTCGTTTAGAAAAAAGATGAAATGTCCCAACCTTCCCTCAGCATTGAGACCTGTTCCTCACGCAGATCAATCACATCAATCAATCACATTTTATTTATATAGCACTTTTCATACATAAAAACGCAACTCAAAGTGCTGTAAAACATCCAAAGCAAAACATAAAAAAAAAAAAATCCGTTCACGCCCTCCCTCCCAACAAACCCAAGACAGATATCCATTAGTACACCAGCACTCATTCACACACACCCACACAAAGTGCACAACCTGATAAAATGTGTTAAAAAGACATGACAAGGCACAGAGAAACCATGTGAGGAAAGGGTACCCAAGGGGAGCTCTCCGCGCCGAGGGGAATGACAGCCCACGGCCACAGGGGCGCCACCACCATAGAGACCCCAGCCCGGATTAGACAGGCGGACCCCACACAAAGTGTCGAGGCCGTCGACCACCCAGACCCAAGGAGTCCCTGCGATGACAGCCCCCGCGGTAAGGGCAGCCACCCCTCCCTCAACGCGGAGGCCTACCATGAGGAAACACTGGAGCCAAAAGCTGACAACGGCAGAGAGCAACAAAACTAAAAGACAGAACAGTAGTATAGTCAAAGAACTAAAATCAGTAGAATAAGATAAAAATAATCTTCAATCAAAAGAAAAGATAAATTATTTAAAAGTTGTTAAAAGCCAAACTAAAAAGGTGTGTCTTGAGCTTCCTCTTAAAAATATCAACAGTCTCTGCAGAGCTGACGTCCTCTGGCAGGCTATTCCAAAGGTGAGGACCAAAATGGCTGAATGCAGCCTCGCCATGCATTTTGGTCCTCACCCTTGGAATAAATAAAAGGCCGGCGCCAGAGGACCTCAGGATCCGCGAGGGCTGGTATGATAAAAGCAAATCAGATAAATAAGATGGCCCAAGACCATTAATACATTTATAAACTAATAAAAGTACCTTAAAATCGATCCTGAAACACACGGGGAGCCAATGCAGCAATTTCAAAACTGGCGTAATGTGCATATAAAGATTAAAAAGTAGGGGGCCTAAAATCGAACCTTGGGGAACCCCACATTTAATTTCATGGGTTTTGGAGGAACAAGTATCCATACTTACAAAGAAATATCGGTCTGTGAGATAGGAATAAAACCAGTTAAAAACAATACCGGAGATGCCCACTAGATTTTTAAGTCTATTTAATAAAATTTGGTGATCTACTGTATCAAAAGCAGCGCTTAGATCCAGTAGCACCAAGACTGTGAGTTTTCTCACAGCTGCAGTGCACCTAATATCATTTAAAATCCTTAAAAGAACAGTCTCCGTACTGTGGTTCATCCTAAAACCAGATTGATATTTCTCCAAAATATTATTTGTACTTAAAAAAAATGATTCAACTGGATGAAAACCATTTTTTCTAAAATCTTACTTAAAAATGGTAAATTGGATACAGGTCTGTAATTATTAAAAACGCTCGGGTCAGAATTGCTCTTCTTCAGAAGGGGCTTCACCACCGCCTTTTTAAAGGCAGCAGGGAAGACGCCCGTCTGAAGAGAGCAATTGACTATGTTCAAAATTTGCTCCTCAAAAAATCCATAAAATGTCTTAAAAAGAAGTGTGGGAATTGGATCCAAATTGGATCCAGATGAGCTCCCTGTCCCTACACTTTCATCAAATAAAGATCTTTGCTCATCAGATTAAGAAATGCCTTCAGGGGAAGAATATGCCAAGTCAATATCTTCTGAAGACAATGTTTCTGTTCATTTAGGAGCAAGAAGCAATGAACTAGTCACATAGAGACCTGAACGACCTTACCCGTGATTTGTATCTATCTAAGCAGCAGCCAAAGTTCCTGGCATTTCGGCTTAAAGTGTAAGTCAACCCAAACATATTTTTTTCAACAATAAATTCTACCAGGCCCACTAGTTGAAATAAGACTTTCTGATAAACTTTGCGTCTGTGGAATATGAGTTAATCCACCCGTTTTTAGCAATCTCTGGGGGCAGCCCTTTTGTCACTTCTGTCGACTGAAAATTACATCACAAATGCTCAGGGCTCAGATAACGACCAATTATGGCTCAGCTTCAGAAAACAGGTGATCTGTGATTGGTCGCTACCTGAGCCCTGAGCATTTGTGCTGTCATTTTCAGACAACAGAAGTGACAAAATGGCAGCCCCCTGAGATGGATAAAAACGGGTGGATTTTGCGGCTAACCTCCTATTCCACAAACATAATATTAATCAGAATGCCTTCTTTCGACTAGTGGGCCTGCATAGAACATATTCTTGAAAAAAATATGTTTGGGTTGACTTCCCCTCAAGGCAGATATAAGGATCACCAGTTTCAGGACACGGAACAAGGAATTTGCCTCATTGTTCGACAAGGAAAAAATAGGTTGTGCTACTGCACAAACGTCTCTGGCTTGATCACCTTACTTAGTTCCCCACACAATCCCTCAGACTGGCTTCGTTTCATAGACTCTTTCAAGCAGTCTCTAGGCTGTGCTTCTGCACAATGAGAATAAATACCCCATGTACTGAAGGGTCTGCAATTTATGTGGGATTTATTATAATTTCCCATATTTCATATTCTGTTCATATAAATAGGTTCTAGTTTGTTAAATTCTGCCTGTAATACTAGGTTCTAGTTTGTTCAGCGGTGGTTTACGTGATTGTGTTTACAGTGTTGTGACTGTTAACAGTGTACAGTATTAGTACGCCTGCGGCGAAAGTGCGGTAAAGGTTGGACATTTTTTCTTCCGTTCGAGAAGCCGAGTGAGACCAAAGAGAAGTAACGGTCAGCGAGGTTACTAGCTGTCGAATGTCTCCACCTTTCGCGAAAGACTTGAGCTGTCTACCACAGCGGAGAGAACGCACATTCGCCGTTCGAAGCACGTTCTCAGCCCGGCGGCCACCAAATACGATTGCGAGCTAGCAAGCAGCTAGCTCACATCACAGACACAAGAAGACATCCACAGCCGTTGGTGGTGCATCACAGTCTGCAGGGGCAGGCTGTGAGCATCAGCTGGACTGGGAAGCGTCTTCAGAGTCCACCGTCGCCAGAGCGGCTGGCCGCCCTCGACAGCGGAGCTCCTCCCCGACGTTTGGCAGCAGGTGCACTCGCTCACTCGCCGGCGGAGAAAAGTGTCCCCGCCTCTGCCCTTCTGTAACCGCGACAACGTTGGCCAGAACATTTTATTATTAGTATTAATTTGGGCGCCCATCTAAATTGTTTGTCATTAATAATCAATTGTTAATAAATTCTAATGTTCATTTGGTTCCCTCTCGCTCTTTCTACACCTCAGTTAAATTTGGTTTATTTGGTTTACAAGTAATTAAGTAGTTAAGGCATCTGTATCGATATGTTGTGTTCTTGTTACTACCCCTAGATTCCAGTAGTGCCTAGGGTATTGAGTTGAGTGTCCGGAGGTGAAGGTTCAGGAATGAGGAAATAAAAGACGTACTGACTTCGTGAAAAAAAAAAAAAAAAAAAAAAAAAAAAGTTCATGAATAAGATAAGAATGTCTTTATTGATCCCACAGTGGGGAAATTTTCAATATGTCTACGGTAGGCCTGTGATATTGGAGACAGATCACAAACCACTAATTGCTATATCAAAGAAAGCTTTAGGTGATGCTCCAACACGTATTCAGAGGTTAATGCTGCATTTACAGAAATATGACCTGAAGTTTGAGTTAAAGCCAGGCAAACATTTAGTTGTGGCTAATGTACTGAGCAGGGCCAGTCTACAAAATACAAAAGGTACCACAGAAAATGAAGTGCAGACTCACATAGACTCTATTAGAGCCTGTGTCAGAAGGAAAATGGGAGCAAATGACCAGAGAAACATTCAAAGATGTTAAATTAAACAGAGTTATGACTCAGATACACTTGACAGGAGATGTCAAGTTGGAGAAGCCATATCAACACTTTAAAGGGGAACTTTCAGTGTTCGATGGAGTGTTATTGAAAGGTACAAGTCCATGAGATATGAAATGTTGAACCTAGTACATGAAGGACACTTAGGTATTGAAAAGTGCAAGATACGTGCAAGAGAGACACTCTATTGGCCAAGTATGCACAGTGACATTGAGGCCATGGTGAAACGCTGTAAGATTTGCCAACGTTACCAATACAACCAAAGGAAGGAGCCAATGATGTCACACAGCAAACCGCAGGAGCCATGGAGGAAAGTGGGAATGGATTTATTTCAGCATAAGTGCAAAGACTATTTGCTGATTATTGACTATCATTCCAACTACCCAGAGTATGCACTGTTGACAGGAACGACGGCCAGAGCATGTTGTGGCACACAAAATCAATTTTTGCACGACATCGTATTCCCATGACTGCTATAAGTGACAATGGTCCACAATTTAGCAGTCAGTGCTTCAAGAGTTTTTCTGTAAATTATGGATTTGACCATATTACTGCGAGCCCTCACTACCCTCAATCCAATGGGTTGGCAGAAAAGGGAGTGCAAATTCTGACCAAAGCCATGGATGCAAAAGAGGACCCCCCTTATTTGACTATACTCAACTATAGGGCAACACAACTGGACAATGCACCAGCAGAGCTTCTCATGGGAAGAAAGCTCCAGACAAGACTTCCATTGGTGGTTTATCAAAGGGAGCTGAAGTTACCACCAGTTTCGCAGGTGAAGCGAACAGAGACATATGACAGAGGGACTAAACCTTTAAGTTCACTCGCACCCGAGGAAGTAGGGTAAGATGTGATGGACAGTGGGGACCTCTTGCCAGAGTTCTCAAGGAGACGACGCCGAGGTAAGATGAGGTCATCACAGAATATGGAACCATGAGGCGCAACAGAAGGCACCTGTTGAAAGTACATCAAGACAAAAATATCAAATTGATGGACAGCAGTGTTCCAAGTCATGCTGCTGAAATGCAAATGAATGTTACACCTGACCTGTTTGTTACACCAAAAGAAATGGGTGAATGTGTAACACAAACAGAAAGACCCAAAAGACAAATTGTAAAACCAAGGAGATTGATAGAGGAGATGTAAAAACAATTTTTGGTTGTGTGAAAGAAATGTTAAACTATGTTTAAAATAAGTAGAAATGTTTGAGTTGAATACAGCCTATGTTTCCTTCAAAGCAGTGATTTTAAGTTGATGGTGAACAATTGATTAAGCAACGAAGTTATACTTGGAAAAAAATAAAAGGATATGTTGTGTTCTTGTGACTACCCCTAGAGGTCAGTAGTGCCTAGGGTATTGAGTTGAGTGTCCGGAGGTGAAAGTTCAGGAATGAGGAAATAAAAGACGTATTGACTAGTGACTTCGGTGTGTAATGTACAAACAATACAGCATCCGCCAAACCCCTAAAGTGAAATTCCTCTCAGCTCCAGCACACCCCAGAATTCCTATTGCCCACTCGGTACATCTGAAGTAGACATGATAATATGGAGCTCCTTTTAGAAGCTGTTAAGTACCACCAGTGCCTCTCTTTTCGGCTCTCTGTGGTGACCTGAAGGTCATTGGTCTCATTATGGGTATAAAGGGGGATTTACAAACTACTGTTACTTACTCTGTCACTGGGCTGTATCCAAGCACTACACGCAGAAGGACTGGGGATCTAGGAGTATTTTCGTGCCTGGTGAACACGGTGTCAAAGAAAATTCTCTGGTAGACATGAACAACGTGCTTCTTCCTCCTCTTTATGTCAAGCTAGATTTAATGAAGAATTTTGTGAAGGCCATGGACAAAAATGGCACTGCCTTCCAACACTTGTGCACTTTGTCCGCAGCTCTGGGTTCTGTTAAGGTCAAGGAGGGCATCTTTGTCGCACCTCAGATTTGAAAGGTGATGAAAGATATGAAGTTTGTGGAGCTTCTTACCTCAAAGGAACTGAGCGCATGGGAATCGGGAAGCCTTTAACACAGTCTGGAATGGCTTCCTTGGTAACACACGGGTGCCAGATTACCAAGAGTATATTGAGTAATTGTAGCAATCTTCTGAGGATTGGGAATGCCACTCAAAATTCACTTTCTCCATTCCCACCTCAACTTCTTCCCTCCGAACCTCGGGACAGTGAGTGACGAGCATGGAGAAAGGTTCCACCAAGATATTACTAAAATGGAGAGCAATTGCCAAATCAAGTGGGGGACTTCTGCTGGATGCTCCTGTGTGACATCCTGGAGGCAAGGTACATAGGATCATCCAAAAAAAAACCACGTCTAACCATCTACTACTATGATTTCTGTATATTGCATTTAGTTCCATCAATGATGTTGTTGTTTTTTGTTGTAATATGCCTTGGTAACAGATGCAATAAACACAATTAATATGCGGTATACTTGAAAAAAGATATGTGAAAGCAAAAAAAACTAGAGGTGATGGAGCAAAACTGTTCAAAAATTAGAATTCACCACTTCAAAATTAGTAAAACACACCCATTCACATCTTTGCCGCAGAGCAATTGTTTTTTGTAAACCAGTATTATTTTTTTTTGTATACTACAAATATATTTGTTACTTGTGCCCATTTTTTCTCATCGAATGATAAGTTAATATAATGACAGGCCTATGTTTCAGCAACCAAAATAAAAAAAAATATATTAAAAATAACACTCTCCGTAGCTGCACATCGAGCCATGGCCGTATGTATTCCAGCAAGTACAGTACAGTGCAGTGTCATAGTGTTTGCGATCCATTCATTTTCTGAACCACTTGTCTTCACTATGAGCATTTAAGATGAGCAATATAGCTCGGCACAGCTGCCCTGTTTTTATTTACATCGCCTTTGCCACCTATCAGACCCGATAGGCCAGCTACCTTGTCTGGGATGTTAAAAGTGCGGTGAAGCTCTGCCTGGCCTTTTTGTTTGTTGCCTTCGCCATGTTCGACGCATGCCACACCTGACAACAACCACATATGTCCCGCTGGTTGGCTGTCTTGACCAGGATGTTGAAAGTGTGAAGCTCGGCTGAACTGCTTTTGTGTTGGCTGGTTGGGGGTATGGCCGTCATGCGCCAAAACATCGTTGGCGACGGGTTGCACCAACAAATAACTGCTTGGCGATGTTGGCACTAAACGCTACTTGAGAAAATATCACTGAAGCTAACGATTAGCTCCGTCTATTTTTACATCTAGCGGGGCTGGTTACTAGTGAGCTTATGTCGGGTTGCACCAACAAATACAGTAAAAGCTTGGCGAAGCTGCGACTTGAGAACATAACACTCAAGCTAACGGTTAGCTTTGTCTATTTTTACGTCCATCGTGGCACTTTGCATGCTGCCGCCTCAGTTGGACATATGTCACAGAGAAGAGTAATTGTATATAGTGCAGATAACATGGATTTATTTTAGTTATTAGCAACTTTTGAGTAACTGATGTATAACTACCCTACTATCCGTTAAATGGTTTGCCCGGAAAGAGGGGTTAAGGGTATTTAAAGGGATCCAAATTCATTTGTGGAGAGCGCTGATCCTAGTGGATCCTCGTAGGTGACTGGCTGCTGGAGTGAAAGTTAAGTTGCACGTGTCAAAGTTTTGAAATCATTTTTTTTCCTGATAATTTCATTGTAAATTTTTTTTTGTTTTGGCTTGTTTTATTTTTATTTTTTTATTTGAGTCATCACTGTAAATATCTTTTTCACCTGTTGGTGCAATTTTGGGGTGATTAAAAAAAACACTCAACTGAAGTTTCTTGACTGCGCCATCATTTTCTTTAAGTTTCCCGGTCGAACCCGACATGAGTCGTATAATTCATGCAAATTCATCTGTCAGTACCTGAGTTCAATATGGATTAATAGTCTAATCGCAGGGGTCACCAGCCTGTTTGAAACTGTTATTTTTTCCGTATTGACTGATTAATGGGAAGGGCAACAAGATTGATACACACCTTTTTTTTAACCGTTTCCGGCGCCGCGCGAGTGGCAGCCCGCTACAGTAGCTCCGGCTCATCGGTGAGCCTTTTCGTGTGTTTTTGTTCTTTAATATTACTCTACCTCATACCTTTTTCATATAGTTGATAGTCGTAACTTGCGTAGCAATGGACACCCAAACTGCGGTATTCTTGCTGCTGCTGATGGCTATTTTTTGCGCGATCGTGTCCAGCGACTTGGCTCGGAGCCGAGCCCCCATTGTTTACAGCCGGAATCAGCTGTTAGCACTCCGTGCTAACCATGCGCCGGCTCCCGGGGCGAGACCCGATATCCCCCGTGAGCTGAGGAGGAAGAGACGGGGATCTCGTGCGGGGGTTAAACGCCGGGAAAGGAGGAGACGATACCATCCCGTCCTCCCGTCTGTTATCATGGGGAATGTTAGATCGCTCCCCAACAAGATGGACGAGCTAGCACCGCTTACCCGGCACGAGAGGGACTTCCGGGAGGCTAGCCTGATGCTATTCACGGAGTCGTGGCTAACAGCGCTAACGCCGAACGCGGTCATAGAATTGGACGGCTTCCAAATCATATGCGCGGACAGGACGCTGAAGAGTGGAAAGAGGAAAGGAGGAGGGCTGGCTGTGTTTGTGAACGATAGATGGTGTAATCCTGGGCACATCACGATTAAGGAGCAGCTTTGCAGCAGGGATATTGAGCTGCTAGCTGTTGGCATGAGGCCATTCTACATCCCGCGAGAGTTTAGTCATGTGATCGCGGTGACCGTCTACGTCCCACCAGCTGCCAGCAGCGACACAGCCTGTGATGTCTTGACTGCAGCAGTGAGCAGGCTACAAACACAGCACCCAAATGCCCTGGTACTCATCTCTGGTGACTTCAATCATGCCTCCCCTTCCTCCTCTCTGCCTTCATTCACACAGTATGTCACCTGCCACACCAGAGACAATAAAACACTGGACCTTTTCTATGCCAACACCAAGGAGGCATACACATCACTGTCCTTCCCCCCGCTGGGCAAATCTGATCACAACCTGGTGGCTCTCCAGTCTGTGTCCAAACCTCTGGTCCGCAGGCAGCCAGCTGTGACCCGCACGGTTCAGATATGGGCTGGAGAGGCCGAGGAGGCCTTAAAGGACTGCTTCAGCACAACTGTGTGGGAAGTATTCAGCGATGCTCACGGGGAAGACATTAGTAGTCTAACGGACACTGTTACAGACTATATAAATTTCTGCATGGAGAACACCATACCCACCAGGACAGTAAGGTGTTTCTCCAACAACAAACCCTGTATCACACCAGACATAAAAGCTCTCCTGAAGGAGAAGAGGAGGGCTTTTGCGTCAGGCAACATAGAGGAGCGGAGGACTGTGCAGCGCCAGCTGAGGAGGAGGATCAGAGAGGGGAAAAGGTCCTACAGGAAGAGGATGGAGGAGCAGCTGCTGCAGAATAACGCCAGGGGAGTCTGGAGGGGCCTGAAGACCATCTCAGGCCACGGACAACCCAAGACCCGGACTGGGGGGGACCTGCAGTGGGCAAATGAGCTGAATCTCTTTTTCAATAGGTTCGATCAGATGCCTGCCTCCACTCAGTCTCTCCTGCTGCAGCCTCCACCTACTCCTCCTGCTGGGCGTGTCACCCCCTCCCCCCTTTTCTCCACAGCCTCCAGCTCCCAGCTTCACCAGATAGCCACCACTCCCTCCTGCCCAGCCTTGGCCTTCACAACATCTCAGGTGAGGAACCAGCTGAAGAAGGTGAAGGCGAGGAAGGCAGCGGGTCCAGATGGCATCAGCCCCCAGCTCCTCAAATCCTGCGCGGACCAGCTGTGTGGAATTGTCCAGCACATGTTCCCCCTGAGCCTGAAGCTGGGCAGGGTCCCCCAGCTATGGAAAACATCCTGCCTGGTCCCGGTGCCAAAGACCACCCACCCGAAGGAGCTCAACAGCTTCAGACCAGTGGCGCTGACGTCTCACCTGATGAAGACCCTGGAGAGACTGGTCCTTGTCCACCTGCGCCCCCTGGTGAGCTCCTCAATGGACCCACTCCAGTTCGCATATCAGCCTGGCATCAGTGTGGATGATGCCATCATCTACCTCCTCCACACTTCACTCTCCCACCTGGAGAAGGCGGGAGCACTGTGAGGATCATGTTCTTTGATTTCTCCAGTGCTTTCAACACCATCCAGCCCACCCTACTGGGAGACAAGCTGGAGCGGGCGGGGGTGGCCCACCACCTCACCACATGGATCCAGGACTACCTCACAAACCGGCCACAGTATGTGAGGACACAGGTCTGTGTGTCTGATGTGCTCCTCTGCAGCACGGGGGCCCCACAGGGAACTGTCTTGGCTCCCTTCCTGTTCACCCTCTACACCTCGGACTTCAACTACAACACCCCTACCTGTCACCTGCAGAAGTTCTCTGACGACTCTGCGATTGTCGCCTCATCACAGGCGGAGATGATCAGGAGTACAGAGAACTTACTCAGGGTTTTGTGGACTGGTGCCAGCAGAACCGCCTCCTGATCAATGCGGGGAAATCCAAAGAAATGGTGATGGATTTCGGTAGGCGCCAGCACTCTTCACCTGCACCAGTGAATATCCGGGGAACAGATGTTGAGAGAGTCTCAACTTACAAGTACCTGGGTGTTCATCTGAACAATAAACTGGACTGGAACGACAACACAGACGCCCTCTATAGGAAGAGTCAGAGCAGACTCTTCCTACTCAGGAGACTGAGGTCTTTTGGGGTTCAGGGGACACTCCTCAGGAACTTTTATGACTCGGTGGTTGCATCGGTCATCTTCCAGGGAGTGGTCACCTGGGCAGGCGGCGTCTCGGCCCGGGACAAGAAGCGGCTGGACAAACTGGTCAGGAGGGCCGGCTCTGTCCTGGGCTGCTCCCTGGACTCTGTGGATTCGGTGGGGGACAGGAAGCTGTTGGCCAAGCTGTCATCAATGCTGGGCAACCTGGACCACCCCCTCCAGGGCACCCTAACAGCACTCCACAGCACCTTCAGTGACAGACTGTTACACCCTCGCTGTGCAAAGGAGAGATTCCGCCGTTCCTTCTTGCCTGCTGCTGTCAGACTCTTTAACAAGAACATTGTGTAGTCTCTACAAACTGGCGGACATTAGTGCAATTGTGCAGTCCTGCACCTGAGCTCATATCGTGCAATACCCAATATTCCCCACTACTGTAATACCGTGCAATACTCAACATTCCCCACTACTGTTGGTCTAGTTTTATTTTTATCCAATGCTGTTCCTTACATATCACTACAGCACTGCAGCACTGTCACTTACTTAGAGTATTTTTTCCTCTGTACTATGTACAAGCCGAAATGAGTGTTCCTCATATTTTTTATGTAGATGTAGGTTGGTGTGCATATACATGTGTATATACACGTTACTGCGTATATTTACATAGGTTTGATCCTAAATGTTTGCCGTCAATGTTATACATTAATGGCCACATTATGCCGCCGCCCCTGTGTGACCTATATCTTTGCTGCTGTAACAATGAAAATTTCCCCACTGTGGGATCAATGAAGGCATTCTTATCTTATCTTATCTTATCTTTAATTATATGTTATTATTAATAATTAATGATATTCAACTAAATGAAGACATTGATCATCTTGGTGATTTCCCACATTAATGCTCAACAATGATTTAACAAACAGAACAAATATCAGTATGTAACACTTAATTTCTAGAAATCTCTGCAAGTTGTTACATTTTCAGATGATCACTTCTACAACATTCCTCAGAAAGTTCAGAAACTAATAGATAGATATAATTTATTTATCCCACGAGAGTAATTATGTAAACTGTATAACACTGTCTAGACCAGGGGTCACCAAGGTCCTCAAGGGCACCTATCCTGCAACACACCTGATTGAAATGATCAGCTCATCAGCAAGCTTTTCAGAAGCCTGATAACGATACAGATCATTTGAAACAGGTGTGTTGCAGCAGGGAGAGATGGAAAACATGCAGGATTGGTGCCCTTGAGGACCGGACTTGGTGACCCCTGGTCTAGACGTTAGAATTAAGTACTGTATATTCATTTTTCTTGTCTGTCCCTTTCCTCAAATGTGTCATTCCTCTTCTGCCACCTCTTTTGCAGCACGGGCAGTGTGCAACCCCACAGAGGAAAAGCATCAACGTCAAGCTCAAGATACTAAGCCACAATCAATCATGCCCCGTTACAGAGTGAACCTCAGCACTATGGTTTTCCTGTTGATCCTGCAGGGAGCAGCAGTGGTCCTCTTCTGCGGCTGGTACATCAGACTAAACCCTTGCGACTGCACCCCTTCCAATAGGAAAATCCATGTTATGCTGCTGTCATCATGGCGATCGGGATCATCCTTTGTTGGTCAGGTGTTCAGTCAACACCCATCTGTCTTTTATCTTATGGAGCCTGCCTGGCATGTTTGGACCAAACTTGAGAACTCTGGTGCACAGGCACTACGAATGGCCGTAAGGGATCTAATGCGTAGTCTGTTCCATTGTGATTTCTCCGTGACAAATGCCTACCTGCCAGAGCGACACAACATGTCCTCTTTGTTCATGTGGAGTCACAGTCGAGCATTGTGCTCACCACCGGCTTGTTCTCTCACACCACGTGGCTATTTCAGCAATCAAACGCAATGCTTACAAACGTGTGATGCAGTGGGCCTACAGGGTGTGCAGGAAGCCTGCGGTACTTATAGTCATGTAGTATTAAAATCAGTGCGTATTTTTGAACTGGAATCCCTCTACCCACTCTTTGAGGATCCTAGCCTTGACATTCGGATCATTCATCTGGTTCGGGATCCCCGGGCTGTGGTACGGTCAAGAGAACAGTCTGCCAAAGCTTTTGTTGGTGATAATGCTGTTGTGTTGGAGCAGAAAAACATACCTCTAGCTGAGGTACAATACCAAGTCGTGCAGGAGATCTGCCGTAGCCATGTGCGCATTAGCGAAAGGGCTCTACAGGAGCCACCACCATTTCTAAAAGGCCGGTACAAAATGGTCCGCTATGAGGATGTGGCCCGCAATCCACTAGAAGAAATAAGTGCTATGTATGACTTTGTAGATCTGGACATGTCAAATCAGTTAGAGGAATGGATTTATAAGCTGACTCATGGAAAAGGCAAAGGTTCATTGAAAGAGGCCTTTGAAATCACTTCAAGAAATGCTGCAGATGTTTCCCAGGCTTGGCGCACCACGCTACCACACAATAAGGTCAAGCGTATCCAGGAAGTGTGTAAGGAGGCCATGTCACTGCTTGGGTACACAACCGTAAACAGTGATAAAGAACAGAAGAGACTTGATATTGATTTACTGGTACCACGTAAACCATACCAGTTCAGCTGGTTACCACAAAAAACAGAGCGCCTCGGTAAAGATTAAAACAGTGGATAGTAACAGAGACTCTTCTAGACTGAAGTTATTTTTCCATGCAGTCTTTACAAGTTGTGTTAATATGAGTGAGGCAACACTGCTATGAGATCGAAGGGCAAAGTAATTGTGACACCTGTGACATGGTCACAGGTTGTCAGTGGTGAGATAATTACTGTAAATTATAATTACTGTATCATAAGAAATACTGATTAACTGCATTTTACAACTGTACATTTTATTTATTTTTAATATTTCCAAAAGAGTGAGAATAAGTGTTTCGGAGAATGGTTGGATTTCTTAATGTTCCGAGCTGCATAAAAGCTGTCATGATTCGATTTTTTTTATTCGTATGTGAAACCAAGGGGTTTCATTCGTTGGTGCAACTCTATTATTTAATTCCAAAAGGACAGTTTGTGTTGTAGTGTGACCCCTAAACTGGAGTTACTTTTTTTTGTTTTTTGATGTCTATCGGAGATCTACAGTGAAATGAAATAAAATTGCACTGTAATCGTGCCAGCGCTTGAACAGTGGACATCGATCAAATTGATCAGTGATGACCCACAGAAAGGAAGCATGTAAAAAATGTAGGCGATAAGTAATATGATTTCCAACAGTGGAAGTTACACACTTAATTGGTTCAATGAGCCCTTTCGTATCCTGAAACATTCATAAATCAAGGTAATCTTATTGAAATGAATGGAAATGCAGTTAATCCGTTTCAGACCCAAAAGTAAGTTAAACTTACTTTTTTTAAACCATTCATCCATCCATCCATTATCCAATACACTTATCCTCACAAGGGTCACGGGTGTGCTGGAGCCTATCCTAGCTGTCTTCGGGCAGTAGGCAGGGTACACCCTGAACTGGTTGCCAGCCAATCCCAGGGCACACAGAGACAAACATACACACTCACAATTACACCTAGGGGCAATTTAGAGTGTCCAATTAACCTACCATGCATGGTTTTGGGATGTGGGAGGAAAACGGACTACCTGGGGAAAAAAACACGCAGGCACAGGGAGAAGATGAGTCTAACCCACAACCTCTGCACTGTGAGGCGGACACGCTAACCAGTCAACCACCGTCTGCTCTTTTTTTAACCAGTGTGAGGTTGAAAATAAATGTACTGCAATATAGGTGATATATGTGAATACACATATGAATAGGTGAATAGGTGATATATGTGAATACACTCTATGATAAAGAAATAAACCACTTAAAAAGATACATATTTAATGCGTATTATCTTTAACTAATGAGGGTAAAAGGGGGAGGAGGACTAAAGCCTCTCCAATGGAGGTCTTCTTCCCTAATAACATGGGGACATTCCGATTCAAGGGTCTGTTTCCTATGTAATTCATTGGTGGATTTTGACATACTGAAAGTAGGATGTCATACTGTCATTTAAAATATTTGTTTTCTGCACTCTTCTTTTGGTTATATTTATAATTTTTTGACCGTCTCAAATTGTGAAGGCAGTGGTTCTTTGGAGTAAACTTGGCTGTTTGTTTTGTATGTAGAACTATGGATGGCTATTTTGATGGGATTACATTGACATTTTTTGACCGCTCAATGCTTACGTCATCCATTGCCATCCACATTTTAACTTGTTTTTTATAATCCAACCATTTAGCTCCATCCATGTTGAATTGTTAATTGCATTTTTTATGCATTGGATGCAAAAACACCTCATGAAAGTACTAAGCTTGGTAAGGATTGTAATGAGGTTCAATCGCAGCAGATGGCAACTATGCTTTTGATTCGAGCATAACCAGTACGTTGAAGAGGAGAATAAACCCATAGTGAAGAAAATAACATGGCCTAGACGCACTAATGTCAAAGTCAAGGCCCGCGGGCCACACCCGGCCCGCGAGAAGGTTTTCTACGGGCCCTAGGATGATATTGCTTTATTATTAGATCCGGCCCGCAGCTCGCATCAAGCCGGTGTGGGTAGCAGGAGTGATCAGGTCCTTCGGGCCTGCTGAAGACGTCACGCTTTAAAATATTTTGTCAAGAACACAGATGTAGTTTAATTATCACATTTTATTAGTCCAACCGGCTACTGTGGGCCGCAGCCGACGCCAATACAGAACGACAACCGTTCAGTCAAGCTCTCCTCTTCTTCCTCCACTACTCTCGCTCGCATGCCCTCCCCTCAAGCAAAGCCGTACGATGCATTCATTAACCTCGGAAACAACACAACTTGGCAAGACACAAATTCGACCACAACACAGATAACCCAATTCGTTACAGTATTCTGTAACATATTTCTTTCCATCTATGTTTGCCACCCCCTGGCTGTTGTTATAACAAACATTACTGCTACTTTTGCGAGGATCGTCCTTCGGTCGTCTACATGTCGACTCAAGACTTCACCTCACTTTTCATGGCTTTCAGAATCGGATTGTGGTGAAAAGTTATTCGGAGTAAAACACTTTATTAAGAAATACTTTATGTTAGAAATCTCACCTTGTTTTATTATTAGTAATTGTTGGCATTTGATAAATTCATTGAGTTTCGATGTAGGGCTGAGATGTCCCACACTGTGAGCAGGCATTGAACGCTCCTCGAGCGCTAAGTGTTGACAGCGAGAGACGTGCTTTCTTTTCTTTCTCCTCCTTCGACACAGCTAGCTAGTAGTTTGTTCGTGCCAGCAAACTCAGTAGTTGCAGATTTCCCGTGGTTCACCACGTTTGTTGTAGTGTGTAAATATTAAAAGGTAAGTTTAATAAGTTAGGTTCGTGTCAGGTAACTGCTGAACATAATAGCCTGGATATGTTCTCGTGAGTGATGTCACGTTGATGATCACTAGTTACTAGTTAGTTACTTCGGTTAGTATGCTTACTATTCTAATGATGAAACGTGTGAATGTGTATTGTATGCATTGTTTGGCTGTATAATTGCTCAATACAGAGAATTTTAATGTTTAGGCATATTGTTAACTAATGGATATGCATTGGATGATGTTGCTAGGTTATTCTTTGTCCGTGCTGTTGCAGACCACAGTAAATAGACGTGTCAAGTGGAATACGGGCCTGTGTTCTCTGACAGGAGCACGCCATAACCTTGCCACTCTAAAACAGAGTCAGCTGGAGACATCATACCAATCGTATGATCCTATCCGTTTACTTCACATTATGTACAGTTCATACAATCTTGCAGCCCGAGTCAACCAGAAAATTGTTTCCAGTTTGGCAGGAGAAACGCAAAGGTTCCACTGATATTGTTTCACAAGACGGCAGCGGCTTCTTCTCGGGTCATAAGCGGAAGTGACGTATGAGCTGCCTCGCAAAAGTAGCAGTAATGTACTTTATTTTATTTTTTATTTAGTAACTCCGAACGTAAAAACACAGCAGCCAGGGGGTTGACAAACATAGAGGCAAAGAAATATATTACAGAAATATAAAGCGTGACATCATCAGCGGGCGCGAAAGACCCAATCCAATCTGGACATTTAAAAACATTTCAATGAACATTCTATCAGTCCGGCCCTCGGCTTGTCCCAAAAATTTGTATTTGGCCCTCTGTCCGTTTGACTTTGACACCGCTGACCTAGAGAAAGGAAGGTTCAGAGGAAGTATGCAGAGCGATCAAAAAATAGAGAAATAGAGGAGGCTGACACTCGAAGACACTCTCTTCAGAGCTAAAGCTACAAAGAGCTCATCATTACATGATCAAAATAACAGTGACGATGAGACCGTGTGCGGGTGCACATAATTTTTTTCATGGGTTACTCACATGAGTATCAGTAGATTGACTTTGGTACTCACTAGTGGTTCAACGAATCACATAAGTCAGGGTTCAGATCGGTCATGGATTTTGAGTCACGGATCGGATTTTCAAGATGGCCGAAAGTGTGCCTGTGTCTTTGGCGACCCTCTTGACAATTCGGCTCATTTTACTGTTTTGGCTGATTGGTGCTTCATTCACAACGCTCTGCTTGTGTATGATCACCAAACTTTATTGGACTTGTGATGCGGCGTTGGCAGTTCGGGTGCGTTTGAGCACAACAGGAAAGAGACGTTGCCCGCTTACATCGCGTGGACGTCTTCCATCTCCCAGCGCTACCACCGCTGCGAAAACGGCTCCAGGGCAAACGTGGTGGCAAACTAGCGAGGCTAAAAAGGGAGCAGGTGCATGCTCCTGGACGCACGGACGTACTCCGCCGCAATGCCTCGCCCGGCCGGGCCTTGCGCTCGCTAGCATTAGCTCTGGCAGCACTGGAAAACATTACATCAAAGAGCACAGTCTTATGATCAGAGAGCACATTGTCCAAAACTTTCAAATTTGAGACCGATAGAATATAAGAAAGGACAAGGTCTAAAGTATGTCCTTGTTTGTGAGTGGAGCCAGCCACGCACTGCACCAAATTAAAAGAGTAAATGAGTCTTAAAAAGTCCTTTGCCAGTGGTTTTTCAGGACAGCACACGTGAATACTAAAGTCCCCCATTAACAGGATGCAATCATATCGCAACATGATTTCGGCGAGGAGATTTGAAAAGCCATTCAGAAACTCCCTGTTGTATTTTGGAGGACGGTATATGACAGCGCAGAGCACAGGGACGGCACTGGCAACTTCAAAGAATGTGCCCTCAAAGCTGCTGAACGCTGTGGTGAATATACACTGCTTACATTTAAATTTGTTTTTAAAAACAGTCGCAGTTCCTCCACCTCGGCCTGAAGTTCTCGGCGCATCCAAGTAAGAGCATGCAGGTGGTAATAGTTCAAGCATCGCACTGCACTCACCGGCGCCAGTCCAAGTCTCTGTCAGGCAGAGGAAATCCAAATGGTTGGAAAGAAATAGCTCCCTCAGGATAAACGATTTGTTCGTCAACGACCGGGCGTCCAACAACGCTATCCTTGTGGGAGCATCAGCAGCAGCAGATACGCGTGTCACCTCCTGCAGTTCCCGTGTCGACCTCTTGGGGTCGGTCTTCATCCAGCATTGTCAATGTTTGTTGGGCTTGCCCCCCAGCTGTGGAGGCTCCAAAAGGTTTGTTTTCAGGCCGTTCAAATCCACATCCGTTGTCTGGAGAGGTTTTCAGGTGACGACAAGTGGACCTTTATCAGTATTTTGGGTCTTCCTGAGTCCTAGCATGTCCTGGTTAAGTCAAATGACAGGGGTATAAGTCGCACTGGAGTGTAAGTCGCATTTTTGGAAGAAATTTATTTGATAAAATCCAACACCAAGAACAGACATGTCATTTAAAATTTAAGTGACGAACAATTTTAAATAAAAATACAATAGAGACCACAACAGGCTGAACGTAGCTTACGTTACATTACACAACGCCCACCCTCCACTCCCCGGAAGCCAAGTTGTCTCCATCGCGTAACGCTAATAAATGTGTCCATATAAATCAAAATAATAAAATTGTACACACATGTAGAATTACAAGAAAGTTACGGTAATGTTGGGGAATTTAATGAGCCATTTACAACAGGTAAGATAAATTAAAACTCACCAAAACGGTCGTAGATCGATTCGATCGCTTTGAAAGTGTGTATTACACAAGTTACGCACGGTGTTTGTTTTTGTTCAAAAGCGTTTCTATGTTTTTTGTTTTTTTTTTTAAGAATTTCATTGGCCTTTGAATGCGTCAATCACCAGCTTAGCAAGTTTGGTTGTGAATGCAAACACAATTAACGAATCGTCCATATGCAGGGCTGGTACTATTTACGCATGTAATTTGTTCATTGGCTGTTGTTGAACTCCTGACACGGGAAACATTTGTTTATTGGATCAAGTAAGCAATCAATCAAACATAAGGTCCAGCCTATCTTTTGAAATCCCATGTTGCTAAAGCCATTGAAGGAAGTGCATCTCAGGCTTGTTGTGGACTGTGGGTCTGCATAGAACATATTCTCGAAAAAAATACGTTTGGGTATTATATGCTAAGGAACAAATTGAGTGCCATGAAACCCATCCATCCATCCATTATCTGTACCGCTTCTCCTCACAAGGGTCGCGGGGCGTGCTGGAGCCTATCCCAGCTGTCTTTGGGCAGTAGGCGGGGGACACCCTGAACTGGTTGCCAGCCAATTGCAGGGCACACAGAGACAAACATCCGCACTCACAATCACACCTAGGGGCAATTTAGAGTATCCAATCAATTTACCGTGCATGTTTTTGGAATGTGGGAGGAAACCGGAGTGCCCGGAGAAAACCCACGCAGGCACGGGGAGAACATGCAGTGCCTTGAAACATTTTCAGTATATCACCATTGTACTACAAAAAACAACCGGAATAGACCCACAAAGGTCTGCAGTTCCTGACAGACTTTCGCAAATGAAGACATAAAGTGTTAATTAAATGACACATTTTTGTTACCACAAAATGTTTAAAATTGTTCAACAACATCTGACAAGTTTTTCACATTTCTGTGCATCCTCTGTTGTAACAATGTCCTTGCAATGTAAGCGCATGAATGTGACAAATTAGGACTAACCAGTGCTGGTAAAATATATGTGGCGGAATTCCTTTCAGCACAAATACACTAAACGCTGCAGTCAAAATGCAAGCTCTTTATAGAGACAAGGGAAAACAAATTCTGGTAACATTAGTGCTTCAGTATCTTTAATAAATTACCGGTAATAAAAACATTTCTTCAACCCACTAAAGCAAACCCTGTACAGGATAAGCGGTGTGGAAGATGAAAGATGGTTTGCTGATATACACTGTTACACGTTTCCATATTATTTCACATATATATTTCAAATATATTTTATAATATAATAAATATATTAGTGTACAGATTTTTCCATATGTTACATACATTTACCAAGGATTCTACCATATATTGCTCGTAACTTTACATATATTTTCATGCATTTCCATGTGTTACCATATATTGAATATATATGTGACACTATATCTTTACAGATATTACCAATACATTTTCCGATATAAATTACAGTACATGGTTGTGCATATATATATATATATATATATATATATATATATATATATATATATATATATATATTCACAACGCATGGCGAATTGAAGCGAATGCTGAGCTTGACTCACTGATGCTACTATACTGTACTATGCTATGCTATATATATATATATATATATATATATATATATATATACATACATATATATATATATATATATATATATATATATATTCACAACGCATGGCGCCAGATATCATTGAAGCGAATGCTGAGCTTGACTCACTGATGCTACTATACTGTACTATGCTATGCTATATATATATATATATATATATATATATATATATATATATATATGTATATGTATATATATATATATTATTATTAACACATATATTAGATAGTCATAGTAAATATATTTTAATATATGGAAAGCGGCAATTTTTGGGATATTTTGCATTATATTACAATATATTACATGAATATATAATATGGGCTATAAGATCTGTACAATATATGGATCATTAATATATAACTCAATGTATTGACAATATATAATATATTGGGAAAATAATATATTGGAATATATTGCATATATTTCAAATAATATATTGGTAAATATATTTTTCTTTCGTAAGGGAGAGCTCAGGATTTCACGACACTGTGCTGGCATGCATGGGAAATGTGGTTGACTTGCCAAAATACTACCACTTTTGTCCACATGGCGCTGCCATAATCAACAAAAACCGACATATGACACAGTGTTGCTTTAAATCCGAAATGGGCATATTAGACATCAGGTGGGTTTTTTTGGGGGGTTGTTTTTTTTGGTTTTTGGTTGTTGTTTTTTTAATGAGCAAAAGTGTTTTATAAAATAAATGCAGTGTAAGTTCTAATTATCTTTTTTTTTTTTTTTTTTTTTTAGCTGATCCGAAAAACAATCTGATCAGTGACTCTAAAAAAGATCTGAACCGTAATTTATGTGATTCGTTGAACCACTAGTGAGTACCAAAGTCAATCTTCTGGTACTCATGTGAGTAACATACCTGTCAACTTGTACATTTTCACCGTATTTTATACGTTTTTTGGATCATTTCAAATTGTGAATGCAGTATGACAATTTTTGTACGGGAAAAAAAACATTAAAAACTCGTTTTTAGACCGATCTCGTCTTGCCCACATGGCTCTAATCCGCAGCGTCCGTTAGCGATTCCGACTGCAAACCTCGGCCGACTTTCACGAGCAAAATTCCTCCAAGGCCGGTTGCCCGTGGGTCGGCCTTCTTTTATGTGTTAAAACTTCCATAATTCAGTGCCAGTAGCACTTAAAAAGATTCTGACAGAATTGAGGAGAAAAATTCAAAGTGTGATCTTCAAAAAGAGACCAAAACTATGCCGATACGCCAAATGGTTCATGTACAGCATCAAATTTACTTTGGTGCATCTTTCATTCAGGTAAAACTGCCAGGTGGAATTGCAAAGGGCTATATCCAAAAATGTACGGGCATATTACAACTTTTGTAAGTTTCCGCACAGCCCGGGGTTGACAGGTATGGAGTAACCTATGAAAAAAAATTATGTGCACCGCTGCTCATATGCGTTTTATGTCAGCCATGAGGGTTTTCAACTTTCTCTGCTGCTATTACAGTGAATACGGACTAATCACGTTGACTTAATGTGAACGCGCACCTTTTTTTTTTCCACCAACCATACTGCAGATCGTGCACAGCCCAAACCGTGATGCTTGAGCCGTACCGATCACGGATCAAAGATGATCCGTTGCACCACAGACGCAAAGGCGTGTCATGACTCACATGGCGTTACGCATCAGTGATTTCTGTTGCGCATGCGTACCTGCGTACCAGTTATATGCACCCCTAAGCATATGTGTACTTCACAGTCACAGACATATATGTGAATGGACTAGCAATGCCGATTACTTGCCGTCGGAAGAAGTGAAGCCACCGGCGGCCATCTTACATTGCCATTCGCTAAGTCCACCTAACTTGAATCCATTGATTTCTCCACTGCGTTTTCGGAGATTTCCGGCTGTCTGATCTGTTAAATATGCAAGACGGATCTGGCAGGAGGAGGTGCACTGTCAGGGGTGGGGTTTTTCTTTTTCTCTTTTTTTTTCTTTTTTTTATTTCTCTCAATGACGTAACATACCTGCAAGCAGAAGCGAGTAGCTTACTCATCACAAGCGGATGAAGAACTTTTACTATGACGTCTTTAGAGAACGGTAAGTGACGCTTCGTTATCTGCGAAAATCTACATACTTAAACTGTTATTAATGTCATTACTTGTGAATTAAGCAAATTATACAATGAATGTTTATGGTTGCAACTTTCTAAGTAATAACTTTGGTTGTCGGTACCCACGTAAATTTGAGATGAAATATTTATTTTCCATGAGAATGGGTCTGGATATCTGGATATCTCTTGACCGCAAGGAGCATTCCAAGTCCTCCATTATTCTTGCCGGCCTATGAAATAGCCGCGCATTAGAGGCTAGGCTAGGCTAGCTGCCAAACTGACCTGGAAGTACATAAACACGCATTTAAAACAAAATGCGTTCCCTCGCAAAAAACTTTGTGTTATCTTGCAATTTTTGCGAGGGAACGCAATCTTTGCGAGGGAACGCATTTTGTTTTTGTGAGGGAACGCAAAGTTTTTTTGTTTTTTTTACTTCCATGTCAACTAGGGGCTCCGTAATAAAGCACTTTAAGACAACCACCACTGTATACAAAGTGCTGTACATGGAGCAAAAGTAAGTCATACAACAACAATCAATAAAACAAATAAATAAAAAAAATAATGAAGATAGTAAAACCAAAACCAAGTCTCATGCTGAGTCAAAAGCCAAAGAATACAAATGTGTTTTAAGATGAGTTTTAAAGATGGGAAGCAAGGGGAATTGCCTAACGTTTATTAAGAGGTCACTCCGAAGCGAAGGACCGGGAACAGAAAAGGCTCGATCCCCTCTGAGCCTTTGCTTAATCTTTGGTACCTCTAAAAGCATCTGGTCCGCAGACCTGAGGTGCAGGTGTGTACTGCATAGGGATGCAGGAGCTCAGAGAGGTAAGCTGGGGCGGAAAAAAAGGCGAATGACAGACGGCAGAAAGATACCTGCGCTGCAGACGGACAATGAATAACGGACGCTCAATTTGTAGTAAAATGCCCAATGAAAATGAAAAGATGCTCTGTACTTATGTGTCACCTCCTACATTTTTTTTTTCGTCATAGTTGCATATTAATTTAATACTAGTGTGGCTCAAAGTAACGAAGACGCGTTCTTTATGTGTTTCTACATAATAAAGATAAATGCTGACATTTTGTTTGTGTTTTTTTTAGAATGACAAGCCTTCATTGAGGAAATGGTGATGTGTACTACTAATGCAAAATTTCAACCTTGGCAGGTTGGTACTGTTTAACTGTATAATATGTCCATATGTTATCTTTGTTATAACAAGTGTCACATTTATTTGACTTTATTTGAGGTCTCATTTCATCTGTGCAATATCGATTTTGCACAGACTGATTGACACAAGATCTGAGGTTGGCCACCTCCTTGAGGCACTGCTATGGAGATGTCCTCAGTGACCAACCAGGCTGGATTTTGAAGAGGACCTACATCTCCAAAGGCGTCTTCCTGCAGCGCTTCATCATTTTAAATGGACGTTTCACACTATTTCAGTTTACATTGTATTACACTGCATTATGTGTTAGTTGTTGCCACTCGGCATCTATTGCAGCCTGGTCATCCTGGAAGGGGAATCCCGCACGCCATATGCGGTCCCTTCTCAAGGCTTCTAACTTTTCCTTAGCGTCCTACGGGTTAAGATCAGGTGGGATTGTTCAGTCAAAGTCTCTCAGATTCAGCTGTGGTCATTGGTGTTGTGATAATTTTGAGAATTGACACAGTTTCGGATAAGGTATCCTGTAAGTTGTCATAAATCAACTGCAGCAGAGACAGTGTTGCCAGCATGCAACTGAGTGACTGTACAGGGACTTCGGCTGCAGTTTCTATCTTGATTTGCTGAATTTACTGAAAACTGTGCTGTCCACAAGCTATAAGGTTCACTCTTGCAAAATCAATCCTACGCTTGAGCCACCGCGGTATCACAAGCTTCCTTCACAACTGCTGTAGTGTTTTTACCCCGTGTCTTCAGCAGTGGCTCCCTCTCTTGAGCGATGACATCCACTTTTTCTCAGTCGACTCACACTGTCTTTGAAGCTATCCATAGCACGGTCGACTGTGGCTGCATCGACACTTTGTTTTTGCAGTGTGTCTAAATATCCACCGGCTGATGCGGTCCCAAACGATTCATTTATAATTTTTGCTCAAGTGGCAAAGTGCTAAATTTACCCTTTTAGTACGAAAGGTAGAAAAGTACAAGTGACAGCCCACTTTATCAACAAATCTATTTAATTCATATTATTGGTTTGCTATTTCTGTCTTTTTGCTCCCGATGAAAACCAACCAAGCTTACTGCTATATACTGCCGTCTGCCAAACTGAGCTTGTGATTGTGTCTTGGCGTCACGTCAAGTATTGAACCATTGCAGCTACGTCACGTGACGGCACCATGACAGACGGTGGAAGTGAATGACTGCCTTATAGAAGTGAACGTAAAATGGAGCAATTTAGCGATTGTTATTGTAAGTTATTTTTGCCCATCTAGCTATGACATCCACCAATTCAACAGAAGTTCGCCTGTCGATAGAAGTGGCACATTTAGTTGGTGCTCATAGAGTGCGATATTTACAGAAGCTGGAGTTGGCAAGTTTAGAAACAGACCCTACCTTCTATTGCCTGCTCTGTTCACTGATTTAATCAAATCCCCGACTTTGCCGTAATTCAGAGGCACGATTTATTTAAAGGGTTTGAACTTTCCCTTTCCCCCGCCCACAGTAATGCGGCCTCCTGGGGGGGACGAAAGTTCTTTCAAGCCGGCGATGAGGTGGACACGTCTAGGTTATTAACTGCCATAGTATTACGGAGTCAACCCATCTCCCTTCGTCCACGCGCTCTTAATGAGTGACCACTTTTAGAATTAAAGCGAATGATCTGACCACTCACGTTTTTTGGGCAGCTCTACCTCTAAGAATTGTTTGTACTGAGTACGACCTAGAAAATTTAGCTATCCTTGTTAGGATCGCTCGGGATTTTTTATATTGAACCGGAGTACCTATTTAAATTCATTCATGGCATATACCGTTGTTATGGGTGCAGTTATTCATTAAAAATGGTTGGATGGTTGAAATAAAAGAAAATAAAAAGGAGTCATCTGTCATCTTTCACACCGCTTATCCTGTACAGGGTCGTGGGGAGGTGCTGGAGCCTCTCCCAGCTGACAATGGGCGAAAGGCAGACTACACCCCAAACTGGTCGCCAGCCAGTCGCAGGGCACGCACACACACAGACACTGTCACTGAGCGGGAACTGATCTCACGCTGCCCGCACACAACTCAGGCGTGTGTACCACTACACCATCAGTGACCTTTAATAAGGAGACAAAGAATATTTTATAAATTTAAAGAGAATTTCAATAAAGGAATAATACATCAGAATAATAATAATAATCATGAGTCAAAGTTGAACACGCCAGATGCGTACTACAATCAATAATCATGAAAAAATGTGAAAAGAAATGGTTACAATATTCAAATAATAATCAGAAATGATCAAATCTAGTGATAAAAGATAATAATCAAAATGGAAAAGGACATCCGTCCATCTATTATCGATACCGATACCGACAAGGGTCGCGGGGCGTGCTGGAGCCTATCCCAGCTGTCTTCGGGCAGTAGGCAGGGGACACCCTGAATTGGTTGCCAGCCAATCGCAGGGCACACAAAGACAAACATCCGCACGCACAATCACACCTAGGGGCAATTTAGAGAGTCCAATCAACTTACCATGCATGTTTTTGGAATGTGGGAGGAAACCGGAGTCCCCGGAGAAAACCCACACAGGCACGGGAAGAACATGCAAACTCCACACAGGGAGGCCGGAGCCGGGATCGAAACCGCGACCTCTGAACTGTGAGGCGGACGGGCTAACCAGTCGACCACCGTGCCGCCCGAAAAGGACATCCTTTTATCATAATTGAAGTTGGTATAAGTCATTGGTCTTATGACCAAAAAACAAGTTTCCATCCAAATCTGAACTCCTAATAATTGAGATAATTCAACAAAATCCAGGTGTTAATTGTCACGTTCATACCAAGTGAGATATTAGTAAACAACGCACACAATGAGGAGAGAAGACACTCAACACAATATTGTCTTTTTACTTGCAAGGAGAGTGCAGGGAAGTGTACGATTCAGTTCCTAAAACCCTCTGGCTGGCTCCTGCGCCTCCTCTCTTTTTATTTTCTTAGGAGTCCCTGATTATTAAGGTGTTCCAGCTCTAAGGGAAAGGGGAGCGAAAACGGCTGGAACACACTGAACTTGTTTTGCCAATGTACATGTGTGTGTTTGTGCAAGTGGGTGTGTGTGGGTGTTGGGGTGTGTGGGTGTGTGTGTGTGTGAGTGTCATTATCATACATGTGTGAAAGCAAAACACACTAAAAGCAAGCTGGGCCTAGATTAGAACAAAGCTAAAGCTAAACAACTATTCCTACAATATCCTTCATAATACACATGTGAGACAAAGGCATCATAACACATGAATCATTATATACATTATATACTTGCTCCCCCACCTTTGAGTGAGTTTATTATGTTAAGATCCAGCATCAGTGGGAAAAGAACCAGAGCTTTCACTAGAGGTGACTGTGCAGTACCAGATAGACAAACTACTTTAAGTAATCAAGTTTTATCAGTTAAAGGTACTGTGGTCTGGAATGAGATTCCTATTCAAATAAGAGACTGCACCACTTTTAGCACTTTTAAAGTCAACCTAAAAAAGTGATTGAAAAGAAACCAAATTTGTGAGCGCTAATTTTAAATCAAGTTTCTATTTGCCCCCTTGTTAGTATTATTACTATAAATTTATTTTTTGGTTTTGTTTTGTATGTCACTGATGTGTCAGTTCTATGGGCTGATTTCTTTCTGTCTTTCTCTTTATTGGTGTTATTGTAATGTCACTTCTTTTGACCTGCTAGGGACTGCAGATGGAAAGTAGCCGTTGGCTAATTCTGGCATATTTACATGTAAATGTTCATTAATAGGCACTGTATCTTTTGAATAAATAAATTACAAATTATTATACTTACAATATTAATTATGGAAAGAATAAACCTTAATAATAAAAGGGCATTAATTTAAGAAAATGATTAAACAAGGTAATTGGAATTCAGAAAAGTAAGCTGTCTAACTGGCTCTCTCTCTTAAACGCAATAAAGTGTTGTTCCTATTATTACCTTATCATTGCTGTAATTTGGTTACGTCCAAAAGAAGATAAATAAGTCCTTTTGTCTTACACTAGAGAATCAAAAGGCAAAAATCTATCTTTTATCCGTGCAGCTCCTCTCTATGCCCCACAGAGGGAAAAGAGAGCAATGATCTCTGAAGGCTGAGTCCTTTTATAGGTCATCATCCTTCTTGAAGATTCAAGATGAGGTGAGATTAGATAATTCCACTGAAAAACACGTGATTCCCCTGACATTATTTCATCGTTCAAATCAAATGTGAAGAAACATTTATACTTGTTCCTATGTTAAGGCACATTTCAGGTAATGGTCACAGGTGCAAGAAAATTACAGATGATATCTATGAAGGTGCACATCAACACAAGCCGGCCTTACCTTGCTGCTTCTACAGATGCATTGCTTTCCTGCACTTGCTGTGGCAATGAGTTTTGGAGATAAAATGTCCACATTGTGCTAAAGACATTGGAGTCCTTGTTGCCACAGATAAGAAACATTTCTGCATTGACAAGACAAATTGGTCCTACACCTTGAGCAGAGATACACACATACTACTATCAGGTGCAAGCTCAGTTGTTTGTAACAGAGCAAAAATACTGTGATTTCATGGTGTGGTCTGAATCAGATTATTACTGGTAAGAGTTTTTTTACAGAGACAGTACAAAATGTAGAAATGTTGTATCGGTCACTAATTATACCTGAGCAATTGGCCAAAATTGTTTTTATCAGACATCACACAAAGTCGGGGATGAATTTTAAGGCAAACCAATTTACACAATTTAACACTTAAATGACACTTTTCCTGTCTAGAATTGTATATGTTAAGACTACACTATTTTTGTATTAAAAAAAAAAAGTATTTGATTTCAAAATATGTGATTCTGTTCTTCAAATTAGTTTTGATTCAGATGTGTGAACCATTTACATTTTTAAACATCTTGAAGCAATTTAAATTTGAGTTAAAACAAACAAATAGCGCTACTATCAGGTTTACACTTAAAGCTTATTTTTTTACAAGGCTATGTTCTTTAGACAGTTGGTTGCATCCATGTGAGATTGCAACATGAACTGTAGTCTTTGCACTGTTTTTTACAAAGAACATCTGTTTAATTTCTCTTTGTTTATTGACTATTAATACAATACAATACAATACAATACAATATGCATTTCACAACAGCTAGAGCTGTAACAAAGCACTTTACATACAAACAACAAAATAGCCATAATACAATACGTGAAATCAATAAATTAACATAAAACACGATATATAACAGACACCGGAAAAGAGCCGAAAATTTCAGGTCTCAGGTTGGATCAAAAGCCAGCGAATAGAAATGCGTCTTCAACCGGGTTTTAAAAGTGGACAGAGAGAGGGCTTGCCTAACATTCGATGGAAGGTCATTTCAAAGGGAAGGACCAGCAGCTGAAAAGGCTCGATCCCCTCTGAGGCTCCGCTTGGTCCTCGGCACCTCGAGCAGCGCCTGGTCCACAGACCTAAGCCTGCATGAAGGTGCATAGGAGTGGAGGAGCTCAGAGAGGTACGCCGGGGCGAGGCCTTTCAATGATTTATAGACAAATAGGAGAATCTTAACCCTTGTATTGTGTTGGGTTCAAATTGACTTGAAAATGTTTGACACCAACACAATACAAGGGTTAAATTGAACCCTTAAATCCACCGGGAGCCAGTGAAGGGAGGCCAGAATTGGTGTTGTGTGCTCCATCTTCTGAGCTCCAGTTAGTAGGCGGGCAGCAGCATTTTGGACCAACTGGAGACGTTTGAGAGAGGACTGGCTGACTCCAAAATAAAATGCATTACAGTAATCTAGCCGAGATGTAACAAAGGCATGGATGACTGTTTCTAAGTGCTGATGGGAAAAGAAGGGCTTTACCTTCGCCAGTTGTCTCAGATGAAAGAAGCTGGATTTTACAACAGCGCTGATTTGCTGGTCCAATTTAAGATCACTGTCCATTTTAAAACCCACGTTTAAGACTGTCGGCTTTAGCTATGAAGCCAGGGGGCCCACCGGTAAACAAAGTGGAATGTAAACGAGCCACTGGGACTGTAAACCATAACTTCTGTTTTCTTTTCATTGAAATTTAAGAAATTCGCTGACATCCAGTCTTTGATGTCCTCTAGGCAGGACAAAAGTAGTCTTATGGAGAAGTCTTTTGCTCAGTGGGATATAGATTTGACAGTCGTCCACATAGCAGTGGAAGGAAATACCAGGTTTTCAAAGGATGGAACCCAGCAGCAAATACAATGAGAACAGCAATGGCCCCAAAATAGACCCTGTGGAACACCATACGATAGAAGGGCAGAGCATGACTCAGAGGAACCTAGGCTAACAGAAAAAGGCCCCAATGATGTGCATACTTTCAGATTTCTAATGAAGTTTGAGAGAATTAGAGGCTTCGGTTCTGGAAGAGTGCTCCATTTTTTTTGCTTTATTTCTTGCCTCATGTCAAACTTCTGGAGAGTCATCAGCGCACGTTTTTTTGGAGGGCGACCTGGGGTGGGGAAAAAAACAGATGGCACATAGTCAGGTGACAAGGGGTCCTGGCTCTTCTTTCAAATAAATCGGGATGGCAGTTAGCTTTAGCAACTGTAATGCTTACCCCCATTGTTCAGTGATGTTTACACATAGGACCATAACAGAATATATCAGGGCTCTTGGTAGAGAAGCAACTTTTTTCTTAGCAGCTCACCTCGTTCAGATAGGCGCATTTATAAAAGAAATCAAACAGTATTTTATCTTAAATTACTGGTAATCATTCAATCACTTCATGGTGTCAATGGAAAATCTGCTCAAGATTTGAAACTTAACAGACAAGTACACGTTGATGTTGACATGTCGACTACTAGCATGAAATAAATGACTATAATTGCGAATCTGATCATTTGTTATGTTTGTGTCCAGCAACATGCAGTAATTTAATAATTATGAGTAAAACATATGAACAGTGATCTTCTAACCCTGTAAAAATTGATTGCTGCAAATCCTCGAATAGGGCCTGCGCACGTCGCTACTGGAGTAGCCGCTATGTTGGGTGCACACTGGAGGCGACGTGACTACTGTCATTACACGTAAAACGAACTCGCTGTGTTTCTCGCTTGATTTAGAAGGGCTGAAATATATAAACATGGTGAACCGTTGCTGTGTTAGGGGGTGCAGCAATGCCACCCACGGTCGCAAAGGAAGAAAATTTAACAATAGATGGAGGTTTTATAGGTTTCATGCTTGGTGGAAGACTGTGAGAAGCCTAATTTTGGACACGTCAAAATGAAGTCGGATGGCTTGGTTATTGGCTGTAAGATGAAAACATTTCACCACAAACAACCTTCCGCCTTGTGAATGATTATGATTATGCTGAGTATTATATTATTATGATTATTAATGATTATGCTCTGTACATTTTCATAGTGGTAAGTTAATATTCAAGTTTATAATCCTCTTACTTTCTCTCTTTTCCGGCAGTTTCCGGCGCCGCGAGAGTGTCAGCCCGCTACAGTAGCTCCGGCTCATCGGTGAGCCTTTTCGTGTGTTTTCGTTCTTTAATATTACTCTACCTCATACCTTTTTCATATAGTTGATAGTCGTAACTTGCGTAGCAATGGACACCCAAACTGCGGTATTCTTGCTGCTGCTGATGGCTATTTTTTGCGCGAACGTGTCCGGCGACTTGGCGCGGAGCCGAGCCCCCATTGTTTACAGCCGGAATCAGCTGTTAGCACTCCGTACTAACCATGCGCCGGCTCCCGGGGCGAGACCCGATATCCCCCGTGAGCTGAGGAGGAAGAGACGGGGATCTCGTGCGGGGGTTAAACGCCGGGAAAGGAGGAGACGATACCATCCCGTCCTCCCGTCTGTTATCATGGGGAATGTTAGATCGCTCCCCAACAAGATGGGCGAGCTAGCGGCGCTTACCCGGCACGAGAGGGACTTCCGGGAGGTTAGCCTGATGCTATTCACGGAGTTGTGGCTAACAGCGCTAACGCCGAACGCGGTCGTAGAATTGGACGGCTTCCAAATCATATGCGCGGACAGGACGCTGGAGAGTGGAAAGAGGAAAGGAGGGGGGCTGGCTGTGTTTGTGAACGATAGATGGTGTAATCCTGGGCACATCACGATTAAGGAGCAGCTTTGCAGCAGGGATATTGAGCTGCTTGCTGTTGGCATGAGGCCATTCTACATCCCGCGAGAGTTTAGTCATGTGATCGCGGTGACCGTCTATGTCCCACCAGCTGCCAGCAGCGACACAGCCTGTGATGTCTTGACTGCAGCAGTGAGCAAGCTGTAAACACAGCACCCAAATGCCCTGGTACTCATCTCTGGTGACTTCAATCATGCCTCCCCTTCCTCCTCTCTGCCTTCATTCACACAGTATGTCACCTGCCACACCAGAGACAATAAAACACTGGACCTTTTCTATGCCAACACCAAGGAGGCATACACATCACTGTCCTTCCCCCCGCTGGGCAAATCTGATCACAACCTGGTGGCTCTCCAGTCTGTGTCCAAAACTCTGGTCCGCAGGCAGCCAGCTGTGACCCGCACGGTTCAGATATGGGCTGGAGAGGCCGAGGAGGCCTTAAAGGACTGCTTCAGCACAACTGTGTGGGAAGTATTCAGCGATGCTCACGGGGAAGACATTCGTAATCTTACGGACACTGTTACAGACTATATAAATTTCTGCATGGAGAACACCATACCAACCAGGACAGTAAGGTGTTTCTCCAACAACAAACCCTGGATCACACTAGACATAAAAGCTCTCCTGAAGGAGAAGAGGAGGGCTTTTGCGTCAGGCAACATAGAGGAGCGGAAGACTGTGCAGCGCCTGCTGAGGAGGAGGATCAGAGAATCTCTGAATCTCTTTTTCAATAGGTTCGATCAGATGCCTGCCTCCAATCAGTCTCTCCTGCTGCAGCCTCCACCTACTCCTCCTGCTGGGCGTGTCACCCCCTCCCCCCTTTTCTCCACAGTCTCCAGCTCCCAGCTACATAAGATAGCCAGCACTCCCTCCTGCCCTGCCTTGGCCTTCACAACATCTCAGGTGAGGAACCAGCTCAAGAAGATGAAGGCGAGGAAGGCAGCGGGTCCAGATGGCATCAGCCCCCAGCTCCTCAAATCCTGCGGAGACCAGCTGTGTGGAATTGTCCAGCACATGTTCAACATGAGCTTGAAGCTGGGCAGGGTCCCCCAGCTATGGAAAACATCCTGCCTGGTCCCGGTGCCAAAGACCCCCCACCCGAAGGAGCTCAACAGCTTCAGACCAGTGGCGCTGACGTCCCACCTGATGAAGACCCTGGAGAGACTGGTCCTTGTCCACCTGCGCCCCCTGGTGAGTTCCTCAATGGACCCACTCCAGTTCGCATATCAGCCTGGCATCAGTGTGGATGATGCCATCATCTACCTCCTCCACACTTCACTCTCCAACCTGGAGAAGGCGCGGAGCACTGTGAGGATCATGTTCTTTGATTTCTCCAGTGCTTTCAACACCATCCATTCCACCCTACTGGGAGACAAGCTGGAGCGGGCGGGGTTGGCCAACCACCTCACCACATGGATCCAGGACTACCTCACAAACCGGCCACAGTATGTGAGGACACAGGACTGTGTGTCTGACGTGCTCTTCTGTAGCACGGGGGCCCCACAGGGAACTGTCTTGACTCCTTTCCTGTTCACCCTCTACACCTCGGACTTCAACTACAACACCCCTACCTGTCACCTGCAGAAGTTCTCTGACGACTCTGCGATTGTCGGCCTCATCACAGGCGGAGATGATCGGGAGTACAGAGAACTTACTCAGGGTTTTGTGGACTGGTGCCAGCAGAACCGCCTCCTGATCAATGTGGGGAAATCCAAAGAAATGGTGGTGGATTTCGGTAGGCGCCAGCACTCTTCACCTGCACCAGTGAATATCCGGGGAACAGATGTTGAGAGAGTCTCAACTTACAAGTACCTGGGTGTTCATCGGAACAATAAACTGGACTGGTGCGACAACACAGACGCCCTCTATAGGAAGAGTCAGAGCAAACTCTTCCTACTCAGGAGACTGAGGTCTTTTGGGGTTCGGGGACACTCCTCAGGAACTTTTATGACTCGGTGGTTGCATCGGTCATCTTCCAGGGAGTGGTCACCTGGGCAGGCGGCGTCTCGGCCCGGGACAAGAAGCGGCTGGACAAACTGGTCAGGAGGGCTGGCTCTGTCCTGGGCTGCTCCCTGGACTCTGTGGATTCGGTGGGGGACAGGAGGATGTTGGCCAAGCTGTCATCAATGCCGGGCAACCCGGTCACCCCCTCCAGGGCACCCTAACAGCACTCCACAGCACCTTCAGTGACAGACTGTTACACCCTCGCTGTGCAAAGGAGAGATTCCGCCGTTCCTTCTTGCCTGCTGCTGTCAGACTCTTTAACAAGAACATTGTGTAGTCTCTACAAACTGGTGGACATTAGTGCAATTGTGCAGTCCTCCACCTGAGCTCATATCGTGCAATACCCAATATTCCCCACTACTGTAATACCGTGCAATACTCAACATTCCCCACTACTATTAGTCTAGTTTTATTTTTATCCAATGCTGTTCCTTACATTTCACTACAGCACTGCAGCACTGTCACTTACTTAGAGTATTTTTCCTCTGTACTATGTACAGGCCAAAATGAGTGTTCCTCATACTTTTTATGTTGATGTATGTTGGTGTGTATATACATGTGTATATACACATGTTACTGCTTATATTTACATAGGTTTGATCCCGAATGTTTGCTGTCAATGTTGTACATTAATGGCTACATTATGCCGCCGTCCCTGTGTGACCTATATCTTTGCTGCTGTAACAATGAAAATTTCCCCACTGTGGGATCAATAAAGGCATTCTTATCTTATCTTATCTTATCTTATCTTATCTTATCTTATTAGCTAGACTACAAATACTCACCCCGAGGTCTCCCCGGTGCAGCGGCCCTCTTATGCAGGGACATTAGCTAGACTGGGGATACTACCCCAGTCCTAGGTCTCCCCGGTGTAGCAGCCATCTTGGGCAGGGACATTAGCTTGACTAGGGATACTCACCCCGAGGTCTCTCTGTAGCGGCGGCCATCTTGGACAGGGACATTAGCTAGACTGGGGATACTCTCCCGGAGGTTTCGCTGGTGCGGCGGCCATCTTGGACAGGGACATTAGCTAGGCGGTATACTCACCTTGTCGTCACCCCAATGTGGCGGCCATCTTGGGAGAGGACCCTAAATAAACAGGAAGTAACCCAAATGACCCAGAAATCGACCGGAAGTGACCCAAATGACCCGGAAATGGACCGGAAGTGACCCAAATGACCCAGAAATGAAACAGAAGTTACCCAAATCACCCAGAAATTGACCGAAAGTTACCCAAATGAGCCGGAAATGGACAGGAAGTCACCCAAATTAGCCGGACATGGACCGGAATTGACCCAAATGAGCCGAAAATGAACCAAAAGTGACCCAAATGACCCGGAATTGAACCGCAAGTCTTTTTATCCCTTCAGATTTTTTATGTCCTCCTCATTCCAGGCTATTCTCTATAATTCGAGGTCATTCAACTTCATTCAGTATAATTCAACTTCCTTCCACTTTTTTCAACTTCATTTAGTATCATAAAGAATAAAGAAAGAATATTAAAGTAACACCATCTAATACACTCCTATTAATTCACAGCACGCATAGACGTCTCAATTCACTGTATCGAATAATTAAACAACTAAACCATATAAACAATTCACATTTACCCGTTTTATCATCACGAGAATATCTAACAAACTTGCCGAAATGACTAATTTGACATGACATCACTCACGAGCATGCTGTAGGTGTGCAGTAATCACCTGACAGGATTCAGGAACATTAAATGATCAAACTAACCTTTTGGCAGTTAGACACAACAACTAACGTGACAGAATACAATCAATCTGCAATTATTGAGTTTGCTGGCACGAACAACAGCTCTAGCTGCGTCAAGAAAAAAGAAATAAACACTCCCGTCTCTCGCGTTCGACATTACACGCTGGACTCAAAGACTACTCATCGTGAAGGACATCTCAAACACTGCACAGAGCTTCAATGAAAGTATCAAATGCCAAAAACTACTAAATAATAAAACAATGTGGGCTTTCTCACAGACTTGATGATGTTTTGAAGCTGGGCAGGTGTTTATTGGGGTTTAAGAAAAGTGTACAATGGAAAATAGTTCATGAGTATCTATAGTGCCACTGACAAATGTAGAACATTTATCATTAATGTGAATGTAAATTATATATTACTTTTGTTCTATTAAATTTGAGTTGATTTACGAGACAGTGTAGGTTAAGCAATAATAAACCTGGCGCTTCAACCTATTCTAACTTTTTGTCAATTGGTGTTCACAAGGGTTTTTGTATATACATTTTCCTCTACTATGTATACAATTGAAAGATAAATTACTACTACAATATTGAATAGGTCTCCATCACACTTATATTTAAACTTTAAATATTAGGTAAACCCATTCCAAAACAGTACAATACAATATACTTGAACAACACACTTTCCCCTAGCGTTCACAACGATTTACTTAATACAATATGATGCCATGCCCAAATATTCACACCTATTCTCTGCGCCCCAATGCAGCACATCAAAGAACTCTCTTCCAGCACAACCAAGCTCCTGCGATTGCACTTTATTACCGGCTAGTATCAAAGATTGAAGCTACTCATTTATTGTACCATTTCTGCTTCGCATACAATATTTTGAATATTTACTTTTAATAAGCCATTATAGTGTCCGAACTTGCTTGTACACACATCAGGGGAAAGAGAAAGAGCAAGAGTTAGTGTTTGTGTCGGGATAAGCAAGAAGAAAAAACAAAATAATACACAACCGAGAAATGCTTTTAATAATTTGAGTGGATATTTACATTAATGTTTCTATCGAAATAATGAATATTTAAAATTGAGCAGGTCTTATCAGGAGATTTGAGTGGCAAGTGCTTCTGTTACTGAAAGGTCCTTCCCAGGTCACACATCAAGAATGACACTCTGACCCAAGCAAGGCTCATGGATTGCTTATGGGGAACATAAACTCCTTTATTGACCTTTATTCATTCCAATGGAACCCTAAAAATGTAACTTCACACAACACAATATGAAAAGTCAACTTAACAATAACATACCAAAAGTGGTCAGCAAGAAAAGAAAGGAAAAGTTATAGACCAAACAAACGGCCCTTCTTATCAGCTGAAGGGAACAGAAACACACAATGAAATGGCAAGTGGGTCAGGAAAAAAGACAAACTGAGGTTTGGGACGGTTGGTTTAGAAAGAATCAAACATAGGGACGGAGGGCCAATCAGGGCCTCTATGTTTGTCCACTCCTATTTGTCATCGGGCATCTTCTGCCACCATTTTAAGATGGTCCGCCATTTTGTGTTCACTTAACTATGACTCAGCACAAATTCCACTACCTCATATCAACGTTTACATATGTATACTGTATGTAGGGCTGCCAACTCCCTGAAAAATAAATAATGGACACCTCATCGGCAGGGACGGCCAATCTGACTGCCTTCAACTAGGCATGGGTGTATTGATACCAAAATATCGATGCACCAATCCAGAGTGCTCAATTTTAAACATCGATCCTCAAGATGAAGTATTGATATTTGCAATTAATTCATATATATAATATATTTATTCATCTATAATTTAGAAGGTTGTCTTGTCATACAATGAGAATTTTAACTATGTGTTGAAAAGGGCAAAGAGCTTTCTGTCTTGGCAGAAACGTCTGACTACTGCAGAGTAAAGTGCTAAGCAAGACATTCCACAGTTGAGCTCACCTTTAATCAGTTCAGCAGAACATTTGTTTCACACATTTGTTTTGTGTTTTTTTTTTTTTTTTTTTTACTATTTTTATAGTTAAAGTGCATATCGACTGCCAGTACAGTAAAAATTATGTATACCTGTTTGAACCATTTCTTTTGTCCATGCTATGCTGACATTCATTGCCCATCCCCATATTAACCTTGATCAGATGGATTAACAAAAAAACATTCTTTACATGCCATATCTATCTCTGGCTATAAATAATTTACATTTGTTGTTATTATATTTAGAGCAAATTAACTGTATTTTTTTGTAATGAAGATATAGAGACCTTAGAAAGTGTATTATTTGTACATACATACATTGTACATACACCAAAATGTTGATTGTTTGCACGATTTTGCATTTCTCATGAGAAGCATTGTTTCATTTTGATAGATATTGATTAAAAAATATACGTGGATGGAGATAGTAGGCTACTGTGGTTAGTTGCGTGAAAAATAAAAGTTAAAAAACTTTTTTTTTCTACTTTCACAAGATAATGTGAAAGTATTACATATATCATTTGTATATATTTCATTAGGGTTTCGAATGCGTACCAAAGATTGTGCAAAGGCATCACTACATCTTTCGTCCTAGTGTAGTTGCCGTAGTTAGCGAGCAAACTTCTCCAACCTTCTGCGCATGTGTGACTTACATCGTGCAGGGGTCACAAATAGTGGATTGACAACTCTATCTACTTTGGCAAGCAACATTACCCTGACCAAGGATCCCTCATCCTGATACGCACAAATGTCCTGTCATCTCATTGGTCACAGAGCAGGGGAGGGCCTAGGACCATTACCGTAAGTTGTCATATAAAGGGAACTGTTGTTCATTAATTCCATCGACATTTTACGGACTATTATTGACTCTCACGATATTACGGGACAAAGTGAGTCCGTTTACAACTCAATACAGGACGCGTACTTGTATTTTTAAAGACGTGACGATTCCGTTTTTCAAGGGTCGGTTGGCAACCCTAATGGTTTGCTTCACTTCACTATTTTTGGCATCCTTTTACAATTCTTCCAGTTTGTCCACTCCTCCAAGCAGTGTTCCATCTAATCACACCCACACAATAAAAATAACAATGCAACAATTCCTGCTTATACAACCTCCATTTTAAACTCTGCTAGATTTTAACGTAATTTGTTTTTAACCCTCTGTACTGTAACACTTTGAGATGTCCCCCATGATAAATGAAACACATTATTATAATTATCTAAAAATTTCTCTGTCAAACAGCAAGGTCACTCATTTTATTTCGTTTCTCCTTATTTCACAGCTGTTTGCAACACACGACAGTCAGGCTCGTACATCACCGCAATGTGGACCAAACATTTCAAGACGTCCGTTCCACATCTCCCCACCTCAATCTGACGGTCACAATTCAGAACTTAAGAAAAATCGCTTCATCTCCATGCTACTTGATACTAATAATATTCTATTTTCACACAATACACAGAAGTAAGCAAAATTCAAATACTCATAGGAGGCGATTACAACATAAACAATGCTCAAATAAAACACCATCAAATGACACTCAGAAGGCATGTGCAATCCGAACGTAAAAAGCAACTCAAAATAGACAATTTAACATGCAAGATCACAATTATTGACAAAGGCAGATAATCTTCCCCCTCTTGATTAACTATTGATTAGAACTGGTGACACGGACGATCTTCGATCACTCTATCTCGTGAACTCTGTATATACGTCACAAGCCTTCGTTATGGGGTCGCCCGCAACACGCTGCTAATCAGCTGTGCGTTCCTCAGAGGCCCTCAGTGGCTCTCTGGTGCCCTCGGCACAGGGCTCCCAGGCCCTCATGGTGGCTACCGCTGGCCAAACGGTCACACCTTCACTTTCACTAAACTATGTTAAACAAACTGTACAGCAATCACACCAACAAGCGCAAACAGGACAACTGCACACTTAAAGCATTTTTTACAACACTGCTTGAAGAGGAAATCAACACAAACATTTAATTTGAAGAATATGTTCTATGCAAGCCCACTAGTTGAAACAGGGCACTCTGATAAATATTGCTTTTGTGGAATAAATGTTAATCCACTCGTTTTTAGCCATCTCTGGGGGTGGCCATTTTGTCTTCTGTCGACTGAAAATGACATCACAACTGCTAACATCGACCAATCACGGCTCAGATTCAGAAAACAGGTCAGCCGTGATTGTCGTTGTGAGCAGTTGTGATGTCATTTTCAGTCGACAGAAGACAAAATGGCCGTCCCCAGAGATGGCTAAAAACGAGTGCATTTTGCTGCTTAACTTAACCCCCTGACCCCTACACAGTCATGCAGGCGATTTAAAGGAATCGTATGGTCGACTGTGTCAAAAGCAGCTGTCAAGTATAAAAGCACTAAAATGGCTGAACAACCAGAATCAGTTATTAAAAACAGATCGTTAAAAACCTTTAAAAGTGAACACTTTGTGCTATGCCAGGCTTTGTAACCTGACTGGAACATGTCAGAAATACAATGAGTATCAAGAAAAGGTTGTAATTGACAAAGAACACACTTTTCCAACACTTTTGCCATAAAAGGAAGTTTGGAAATCGGCCTGTAATTAGAGATATCTAAAGAATCAAGGCCAGTTTGCTCAATTACAGTATGCTTACAAAACGAAGGTACAACTCCAGTGGCAAGACTGCTATTCACAATATTGCAGACATTAGAGCCAATACTTGCCCAAGTATCTTTAAAAACCCTCGGATGAACCGGGTCGGTGGGACAAGATGAAGGTTTTAACTGACTATTCTTGTGAGAAATGGTAATGACTGAGAACAAACTGAGAAAACACAGCAGGGGAGATTTATAAAAATATTAACTGTTGGGAATGAAATATTGGCACTAATGAGAGTAACTTTTTTAATGAAGAAAGCTAAAAAACTGTCACAGCTTTCCGAGATGGATTCTAAAAAAGTGTATTTTTTTCAATAATGTCTGAAAAGTATTTCACTCTCTCCAGTTTTACCACTTTTTGGTAGGATCTAAAGCTGTTACACAAAGTTTGGTAGAACTCCTGCCGGCGGTCCTTTTTCCATTTCCTCTCTACTTGCTTACACATGCGCCTGGCCTCACGAGTCATGTCATTGAGCCAAGGTACCAGTTTGGCTCTCGGGCGCATGGGTTTGCGTGAAGTTACTGAGTCCAGAATGCCAGCACATGCAGTAATAAAAGAGTAAGTCGGATCTCTTCTCTGTCCCGGAAATCACCCTCATTCATGTGCGATTGAAAATTGATTGAACACTCTAAAAAGGCAACGTGGGTCCAATGGGCTCGCTACCTGTGGGAGGGGCCAAAGGGGTCGGGTGCCCTGTGAGCTGGGCGGCGGTTATAGGCAGGGACCTGGGCGGTCCGATCCCCAGCTACAGAAATTAGCTCTTGGAACATGGAATGTCACCTCTCTGGCAGTGAAGGAGCCTGTGTTGGTGTGTGAGGCTGAGAAGTTCCGATTAGATATAGTCGGGCTCACCTCCACACACAGCTTGGGCTCTGGTACCAGTCTTCTCGAGAGGGGTTGGACATTCTTTTGTCCTAGTGTAGTTGCCGTAGTTAACTAACCCTATGGTGGGAGTTGCCATAGGGTTAGAGCGTGAGTATACTTATTGCCCCAAGGCTTGGCGCCTGTACATTGGGGTTTACCCCGATAGACAAGAGGGAAGCCTCTCTCCACCTTAGGGTGGGGACACGGGTCCTGACTGTTGTTTGTGCCTAAGCACCAAACAGCAGTGCAGAGTACCCACCCTTTTTGGAGTACTTGGAGGGTGTGCTGGAGAGCGGGTCCCCTGGGGATTCCATCGTTCTGCTGGGAGACTTCAATGCTCATGCAGGCAATGACAGTGAGACCTGGAAGGGAGTGATTGGGAGGAACGGCCCTCCCGATCTGAAGCCGAGTGGTGTTCTGTTGCTGGACCTCTGTGCTTGTCTGTCATGGAAGAAACCCGCCTCCAGTGTGACTGGAGTCTTACCAAGACCAGTCGGAATTATGAAGACAAAACAACATGGACACCCAAGGATGAGTTTTACTGGCCAGCAGAGATGAACGACAGCAATCTGGTTCAGATCTCTGTCATCCCCCTCTTTCCTGAGCCTTTTATACTTGATCCATTTATTGAGAATCACAATGTCAACAGCATTGTAATCGATACAAGCTAACAGAGCACAACATGTGATTTTATTTGATTATAGCTAGATGTGTGTTTGTCTAACCACATCCTGTCCCTTTCCTTGATGTCACTCCCTTATCTATCCTAGTCATCCCAACCTTGGTTAGGTCACAACATCCCCATTGTTGTACTTTATTTCAGTTAACACACTGCCTACCTCTACCCTGAATATGATGAAACATTACATTTGAATATGATGAAACATTACATTTGATAATAATGAAATAACAAGACTTAATAGAAGTCTAAATATAATTGCAGAATATATGGAATGTGGATGCATAATGACACAAGACATGAATACATGATTAAATGAATGAGTACATAAATCCCTTCACATTGTCACGGATTGTCCATAACAAACACCATGTTCAAACATAAGGGTGTCCAAATGTGCACTTGGCACCAGGACACCCTAGGCCGCAGTTTGATGATCGACTGTGTAGTCGTAACATCGGATTTGCGGCCGCATGTTTTGGACACTCGGTTGAAGAGAGGGTCAGAGGTGTCAACTGATCACCATCTGGTGGTGAATTGGCTCCGATGGTGGAGGAAGATGCCGATCTGACCTGGCAGGCCCAAATGTATTGTGAGGGTTTGCTGGGAATGTGTGGCAGAAGGAGTTTCACCTCCCATACCCGGCAGAACTTTGCCCACATCCCGGGGAAGGGAAAGGAGTGGACCATGTTTCGTGCCTCTATTGTTAAGGTGGCCAATTGGAGCTGTGACCGCAAGATGGTCGGTGCCTGTAATGCTGGCAATCCCCGAACCTGCTGTTGGACAACAGAGGTAAGGGATGCTGTTCAGCTGAAGGAGTCCTATCAGGCCTTTTTGGCCTGTGGGACTCCGGAGACAGCTGACAGATACCGGCTGGCCAAGCGGAATGCGGCTTCGGCGCTTGCCGAAGCAAAAACTCGGGTGTGGGAGGAGTTTGGTGAGGCCACGGACTTCCAAACGGCGTCGAGGAAATTCTGGTCCACCCTCCGGCGTCTCAGGAGAGGAAAGAAGTGCACCATTAACACTGTGTATAATGGAAATGGGGTGCTGCTGACCTCGACTCGGGACGTTGTGGGTCGGTGGGGAGAATACTTCAAAGTCCTCCTCAATTTCTCCAACATGCCTTCCACTGAGGAAGCAGAGCCTGGAGACTGAGTTGGGCTCTCCTATCTCTGGGGTTGAAGTAACCGAGGTAGTAAAAAAGCTCCTCGGTGGCAAAGATCCTAAAGGCTCTGGATGTTGTAGGGCTGTCATGGTTGACACGCCTCTACAACATTGCGTGGACATCGGGACAATGCCTCTGGATTGGCAGATTGGGGTGGTTGTCACCCTTTTTAAGAAGGGGGACTCGAGGGTGTGTCCAATTACAGAAGAATTACACTCCTTAGCCACCCTGGTAAGGTCTGTTCAGGGGTGCTGGAGAGGAGGGTCCGTCGGGAGGTCGAATCTCGGATTCAGGAGGAGCAATGTGGTTTTCGTCCCGGCCGTGGAATGGTGGACCAGCGCTACAGCCTCACCAGGGTCCTCGAGGATGCATGAGAGTTCGCCCAACCAGTCTATATGTGTTTTGTGGACTTGGAAAAGGCGTTCGACCGTGTCCCTCGGGGAGTTCTGTGGGGTTGCTTCGGTAGTACGGGGTACCGAGCCCCCTGATAAGGGCGGTACGGTCCCCGTACCACCGATGTCAGAATTTGGTCTGCATTACCGGTAGTAAGTCGGATTCGTTTACAGTGAGGGTTGGACTCTGCCAAGGCTGCCGTTTGTCACCGATTCTGTTTACAACTTTTATGGACGGAATTTCTAGGCGCAGCCGAGGCATCGAAGGGGTCCGGTTTGGTGGCCTCAGTATTGCCTCTCTGCTTTTTGCAGATGATGTGGTACTGTTGGCTTCTTCAGGCCGCGATCTCCAACTCTCACTGGAGCGGTTTGCAGCTGAGTGTGAAGTGGTCAGGATGAAAATCAGCACTTCAGAATGTGAGACCATGGTCCTCAGTCGGAAAAGGGTGGCGTGCCCTCTCCAGGTCGGGAATGAGATCCTGCCCCAAGTGGAGGAGTTCAAGTATCCTCGTCTTGTTCGCGAGTGAGGGTCGGATGGAATGGGAGATCGACAGGCGGATCCTTGCAGCATCTGCTGTGATGCAGACTCTGTATTGGTCTGTGTCAGATACACATCAATTAGTAAACAATGCACAAAATGAGAAGAGAAGACACTCAACAAAATATTGTGATTTTGCTCACGAGGAGAACACAGGGGACTGTACAATTACAATTCCACACTATGCTCTGATCAGCCTGTCCGCCTCCTCCCTTTTTATTTTCTTAAGCATCGATGATTACAAAGGTGTCCCAACTCTAAGGGAAAGGGTGGATGAAAGCAGTTGGAACATTCTGAGTTTCTTTTTGTCTATGTGCGTGTGTGAGTCATCATTATGCATGTGTGAAGGCAATAAGGCACACAAAGCAAGCTGAGCCTAGATTAGAACAAAGCTAAAGATGAACATCTATTCCTAAAAGAGTAGATTAGAACGATACGAACGATAGAGTGATAATTCGGCACAGCCTTTTTTTAATAGTTACATTAGTGAGCACTTGCCTCAATAATTTTATAACTTCAACCTGCCAAAAATTAACATTTAATTTGAATCTGTTTTCCACTAAATGTAAATAATTCTCTTTCATATGGCACTATTCATAGTCATTTTGATTTAAGAAGCGTTTGATTAGATGTTGCTCTGCATTTTATTCAGTTGATCTGAAACTCTTTTCAGATTAAAAATATTTTGTTGGTGGGCAGTGACTGTACCTAATTAGTATTATGGCATTAAAACAAATATTAGTCCGTATTTTCCGGACTATAAATCGCATTTTTTTTTCTTCATAGTTTGGCCAGGGGTGCGATTTATGCTCTGGAGCGACTTATGTATGAAATTATTAACACATAGTTGCAGTAGAATATGATTATTACTGTCATAGCTTGTTAGTGCTGATTTGGTAATTGGTGTATTATTCCTTAATAAGATAAGAAGGCCTTTATTGAGCCAACAATGGTGACATTTTCAGTGTTACAGCAGCAAAGATATAGGTCACACAGAGACAGCGACATAATGTAGCTGATAATGTATAACATTAGCAGCAAACATTCGGAAACAAACCAATGTAAATATACTATACGCAGTATCTATGTGTATACACATACACACTTACATACATCTACATATACAGTATGAAGAAACACCCCTATAGCCTGTACATAGTACAGAGGAAAAATAAGTAACAGTACTGCAATGAATATAAAGTACCACATTGAATAAAAATACAGTAGTGGGGTATGTTGAGTACTGCACAATATAAGCCCAGGTGCATGACTGCACAATTGCACTAATGTCTGCCAGTTTGTAGAGACTACCCAATGTTCTTGTTAAACAGTCTGACAGCGGCGGGCAAGAAGGAATCTCTCCTTTGCACAACGAGGGTGTAACAGTCTATCACTGAAGGAGCTGTGGAGTGCTGTTTGAGTGTCCTGGAGGGGGTGGGGTTGTCCAGGTTGTCCAGCATTGATGACAGCTTAGCCATCATCCACCTGCCCCCCACTGAGTCCGCCGAGTCCAGAGAGCAGCCCAGGACAGAGCTCGCCCTCCTCACCAGTTTGTCCAGCCTCTTTTTGTCCCGGGCCCAGATGCCGCCTGCCCAGGTGACCACTCAATAGAATATGACCGATGCAACCACCGAGTCATAAAAGTTCCTGAGGAGTGTCCCATGAACCCCAAAGGACCTCAACCTCCTGAGTAGGAAGAGTCTGCTCTGACCCTTCCCATAGAGAGAATCTGTGTTTTTGCTCAGTCCAGTTATTTTGTTCAGATGAACACCCAGGTACTTGTAAGTTGAGACTCTCTCAACATCTGTTCCTGGATATTCACTGCTGCAGGTGGAGAGTGCCGGTGCCTGCAGAAATCCACCACGAGCTCTTTGGAGCTCTTTGCAAGTAAGTTCTCTGTACTCCCGATCATCTCCGTCTGTGATGAGGCCGACACTCGCAGAGTCGTCAGAGAACTTCTGCAGGTGACAGGTTGGGAGGGTTGTTGTATTTGTAGTCTGAAGTGTAGAGTGTGAACAGGAAGGGAGCCAGGACTGTTCCCTGCGGCGCCCCAGTGCTGCAGAGAAGCATGTCAGACAAGCAGTCCTGTGTCCTCACATACTGTGGCCAGTTTGTGAGGTAGTAACGGATCCATGTAGTGAGGTGGTGGAACCACTCCCACCCACTCCAGCTTGTCTCCCAATAGGGTGGGCTGGATGGTGTTGAAAGCATTGGAGAAATCAAAGAATATAATCCTCACAGTGCTTCTCGCCTTCTCCGAGTGGGAGAGTGAAGTGTGGAGGATGTAGATGATGGCATCTTCCACACTGATACCAGGCTGGTATGCAAACTGGAGTGAATCCATTGAGGAGCTCACCACGGGGCGCAGACGGACGAGGACCAGTCCCTTCAGGGTCTTCATCAGATGAGACGTCAGCACCACTGGTCTGAAGCTGTGAGCTCCTTCGGGTCGGGGGTCTTTGGCACCGGGACCAGGCAGGATGTTTTCCACAGCTGGGGGACTCTGCCCAGCCTCAGGCTCAGGTTGAACATGTGCTGGACAATTCCACACACCTGGTCTGCGCAGGATTGGAGGAGCTGGGAGTTGATGCCACCGAGACTCGCTTTCTTCCTCGCCTTCATCTTCCTCAGCTGGTTTTTCACCTGAGATGTTGTGAGGGACAAGGCTGAGCAGGAGGGAGTGGTGGCTGTCTGATGTGGCTGGGAGCTGAAGACTGTGGGAGGAGGGGATGTCCACAACAGGAGGGGTTGGTGGGAACTGCAGAAAGAGAGACTGAGCGGGGGCAGGGCTCTGATCAAACCTGAATACTTCCCACACTGGTGTGCTGAAACAGTCCTTTAAGGCCTCCTCTGCCTCTCCAGACCATCTCGAGACCGTGCGGGTCACAGCTGGCTGCCTGCGGACCAGAGGTTTGTACACAGGAGAGCCACCAGGTTGTGATCAGGTTTGCCCAGCGGGGGGAAGGACAGTGATGTGTATGCCTCCTTGGTGTTGGCATAGGTCCAGTATTTTATAGTCTTTGGTGTGGCAGGTGACATACTGTGTGAATGAAGGCAGAGAGGAGGAAGAAGAGGCATTGGTGATTGAAGTCACCAGAGATGAGGAGCTGGGCGTTTGGGTGCTGTGTTTGTAGCCTGCTCACAGCTGCAGTCAAGACATCATAGGCTGTATCTCACAGGGGGGGATGTACACCGTCACCGTGATGACATGATAAACTCTTGCGGGATGTAGTATGGTCTCATGCCAACAGCTAACAGCTCAATGTTCCTACTGCAGAACTGCTAGTGATGTGCCCAGGATTACACCATCTATCGTTCACAAACACAGCCAGCCCTCCTCCTTTCCTCTTTCCACTCTCCAGCGTCCTGTCCTCACGTAGTATTTGGAAGCCGTCCAATTCTACGACCGCGTCCGGCGTTAGTGCTGTTAGCCATGACTCCGTGAACAGCAGCAGGCTAGCCTCCCGGAAGTCCCTCTCATGCCGGGTTAACGCCGTTAGCTCGTCCATCTTATTAGGAAGAGATCTAACATTCCCTATGATAACAGACGGAAGGACGAGGTGGTCTCGTCTCCTCCTTGCCTGGCGTTTAGCCCCCGCTCGTGATCCCTGTCTCTTCGTAGTCAGCTCAGAGGTGATATCGAGTCTCACTCTGGACCCGGCGCAGGGTTAGCACTCAGTGCTAATAGCTGATCCCTGCTGTAAAAAATGAAGCCGTGGCTCTGAGCTATGTCTCCGGACACAGTCGCGCAGAAAGCCACCAGCAGCAGCTAAAATAGTGCAAGTTGGATGTCCTTTGCTGCGTAAGTTTAAGAAAATCCAATGGAAAAAAAAACGAGGTAGGATAAATAAATAAGGTAAAAACACACGAAAAGGCTCACCGGTGACCCAGAGCTGCTGAAACAGGCTGCCACTCGCGCGGCGCCGGAAGTAAAGTACATGTCGTCAATTGAGAATTGCAATTGGTCTTCCTCTTAAAATAAGAAAAAAAAGTCGTACTCTTCTGCTGGGAATTCATTCAAACCATTATGCAAACCATTATTTGAACTTATGAGTAATTTTATCTTAATATTAGATCTTCCTATAAAGAAAAACTTAGATAATTTTCCTTAATTTAAGAAAAATTTTCCAATGCAAAATTTGCTTTTCAAAAGTTTATTCTTCTTGGGCAATGTTACGACCCCTTCTCAAGATGGCAAGGAGCAGGGATCCAACATAGGTGTGAGAGTTGGAAGGGGTAAATGAAAAACATGCACCAACACAAAAGACAACCATTGCAAACAAAAAAAAAAAAAAACAACGACTGGCTACACCACCAGTAGCCAGCCCAAAACACACAAGGACTGGCCACGCACTCACAGCCAGCCCAGGGACTGGCCACGTCACTCGCAGCCAGCCCCCATCACCAGCAACCCAGTCACACACAGGCATGCACACATACACACACACACACACAAATAAAATGGCCACGCCCCAACATGGGCCGTAACACCCTCCTACTTAAAATACAAACCATAAGAAAAACAAAATGGTTTGTATCAAAAGACACGTACCATGCACACACCAAACAAAACAATCAAAAGAACAAAAACAAAGCCTAGTCTTCAGGGGCTTGCCGGGCTCGAGGCGTGCAGCCCTGACCAGAGAATCCACTCCGCCCGGGATTCGCCCCCAAAAATAACAAACCAAGCTGGACACCATCTATCACAAACTGCAAAAAAAAAAAAAAAAAAAAACACACAAAACACATCAAACCACAGCACACAAAAAATAAAACACAACAACCCCCACCAACCCTCACACTGTCCGTGGCTAATTTTTCAGATCCCGGACGAGCCCCCATTATGTTACGACCCCTCCTCAAGATGGCAAGGAGGAGGGGTCTAACATAGGTGCGAGAGTTGGAAGGGGTAAATGGAAAAACATGAACTAACACAAAAGACAACCACTGCAAACAAAAAAACAAACAAACAAGGACTGGCTACATCACCGGTAGCCAGCCCAAAACACACAAGGACTGGCCACGCACTCGCAGCCAGCCCAGGGACTGGCCACGTCACTCACAGTCAGCCCCGAACACCAGGAACCCAGTCCCTCTTAAACTGGTGCTGGTGTCACACCTGAAGAAAATTAACTAATTAGGTTACTCTGATTGGGTGGGTACAATCAGGGCAGAGCAGGGGAGAGAACACACACACGCACGCACGCCCCACACACACAAATAAAATGGCCACGACCCAACGTGGGCCGTAACAGGCGAAAAAAAAAGGGGAAAAAAGGGCTTTTTTTTTTTTCTTAAAAATCTTTTTTTTGCAGTGTCCCTCATCGGCAACAGGCAATCAGTGATGAGAACTTAATATCGCATCACACACAAGCACCGCACAAGCCAAATAAAGAAAAAATTAAAATGGAAAAATCACACGTGCACAGTTTGGTGATAGGTGAAATAAAAATGATTCGGAACACATGCCATTGAGGTCTGTGGGACTGAAAGGTATACAACACTGTTTTTAGTGTTTTATTTTATTTTTTTTCAGTATTTGGCTGCATGTAAGGTAGGCGGCACCTGTGTGCTACATAGTACAGATAAATCCATTCTTAACAGCATTTGGCTGTCGCCGATGACTCGGAAAGACTCCGCCGGCCTGAAATACAGACTGAAGCTCACTGACGGACTCACCAGACTGGCTATGCCCACCAGACTGACGATGCCCACCTATGCAGTTTGCGCACAACAACCGTGTGAGTTGAGTCAGGCGTTGAGTCATTGGACTAGACATATTGAGACAGTTCATCCACTTGCAGCGCTGAGGGCTCAACTAAACAACTAGGCCAGTGGCATCTCTCTATCTCTATGGAAATTGTAATCCTGCAAAATAATCTTTTTTAATAAATGTGCCGGTAATCTGACTACTGCACATGTTTTTTTTTTTTCTGTAACTGCAACAGAATGCAATTACATTTTTTAATATCCTGAATACGTAATGCTGGTACATTCAGTTACTCCCCAAACCTGTGTACCACAAAATGCAAAGCAGGTTCCATTAATGATGTAATGTACTAATGTACTATAATCATTTGGAATGAATGAGTTTCATTTTGTGGTTGGATGAAGTTAAAGTTGCTTTGCACCAAGTGATGATTATTTTCTGAGACCCATAGAGAGACCAAATGTCAACATTATACTGTGTTTTCCTGAACAGAAAAAGCTCCCATTTAAAGTGAGTCTGTCATGGAAAGTCTGAGGGTGTCATAACGGAACGGACAAGGCCTGTTTAAGGACCAAGAGTGGGTATGTTACAGGCTAAAAAGAGTGTGTGTGTCCGTGGGTGTGTGCATGTGTGTGCATGCGTTTATGTGTGAGTGTGTGCGTGTGTACGCATGTGCGTCTGTGCGTGTGAGCATGCGCTTGTGTGTATAGCTCCCATCTGGAGACAATCTCTGCCCCATTGTCCCACCAATATTGCTTCGTTTTTTTTTTTTGTGACTAAAAGAAGTAAAAGGAGAAAAAATATTTGCAGGCATAATGTATCCAGAAACATTATTAATAATGAGACTACAAGTAGAAAACAAGAGAGGGAGAAAGTGAGATAAAAGCAGCATATTGGCAGGGATGTGTGAATATCAAATAAAAATAGTTTTATATCAAAAAAGGGATATTCCGTAAAGAACTTTAAGAGTGCCCCAGATCACAGGTAGATCATAGGGGAAAAATATTATCTGAGCCAGTCAGTAGATACATTTACAAGACAATAGTACATTATACTATTTAAAACATTATTTTACATTTTTGTTGCAATCAGACGGTGAAAATGTGGATGATGCTAATGCAAATAAATACTTTATTACTATCACATAATTTACTCTGTTTGATTTTGCTTTTTTTTTTTTACGGTAACATCGTGTTTTCGTTTAATTCGTGGGGTCGTATCCCAGTAGCTTTAGAAAAAAAAGTTATGATTCCGACTCAAGAATGTTTTGCAAACAGTTACAAATGTGCTCTGTGGAAATGTGAGCCTAGACGGGATGTGTGTAAACATTAGTGAGGCTGACATTCAGCCACAGCAACATGAGCGAGTTTTCTGTTCAACACAGAAAGTGATCAAACAAAGGGTTGATTCAGATGCTGCTGTTAGGAAGCCTTATTCCTGCTGGTTGGGCAGGATGTTAGAGCAGTAGACCGTGCGACAAACAGACGAGATAGAGTGAACCCAAGAGGAATGATTTTGGTGGTGAAGAAAATGAAACAGAATTAAGAGGTCTCATATGAAGCCGGACAGGAATTCAACATGAATGGTCAACATTCTTATAAAAAAAATGTACATATAAGACAGGAATTATTTGGCACAAAAGAGATGAGGTGGAGGGGTTGTGAGGGGAACCAGACAAAGCAGTTAGAGAACTTATAAATACAATACACATGTACTAAGATAATGCACAGCACCTATTCCACGTTTGGGGTATGACGGCGCCATAACTTCCGGTTGCTAGGCCAATGCATAGATATATAAATGTCAGCATCAAAACTTCAAATAATATGAGATACCTTTCTAACCGCTCCAGTTATCCAAGTGTCAGCAAACGATCAAATCATACCTATCTGATCGAATGAGACATTCTCTGTTTCCAGTACACACAGGTCCGTGTGTACAAAATCTCACATGGCTTTTTCGAGACGGTCAACTCAACTTTGTTTGTAGAGCACATACCAACTGTAACAAAGTGTTGCATACAAAGAGTGAATGCTTCATTAAAACCTTCTAGGGATGGCTATTTAGCCATTGGTTTAAAGCCACACAATAAACTGATAAAATATTTTTGCAAGGCGTGATGTGTGTAGAAAGATTTAAGTTTTCACGAATGTTTAGACCAGTGATTCTCAACCAGTGTGCCGTGGCAATTTGGTGTGCCATGAGAGCTCATTAGGTGTGCCGTGGGAAATTATCCAATGTAAATTATTTTGACAAAAAAATATATCTATTTCCTGATTTTTTAAAAAAAACGGTTTTGTTAATTTATGGCAACCATATAGTAACAGGCAAAACAATACAATTTTCTTCCACGAAATGACAGAAGGTACATAATGACCCTGTTTAGCCACTTTTTGTGAATTGTTTTTGCTCAGTGATGTGCTGTGAGTTTTTTCCAATGTGAAATATGTGCCTTGGCTCAATAAAGGTTGAGAAACACTGGTTTAGACTATCAAAATCAGCGTAATTTTTCTTGGCAAAAGATTTAAAAAAACATTTGTAGATTTAGGTTAAACGTGCAACCAGGGATGCTTTGTTAAAAATTTCGAGTGTGCTCGTGATCCAAAAAAACAAAAGAAACACTGTATTTTCCGGACTATACGTCGCTCCAGAGTACAAGTCGCACCAGCCATAAAATGCATTATGAAGAAGAAAAAAACATATATAAGTCGCACTGGAGTATAAGTCGCATTTTTGGAGGAAATTAATTGTGCGCTTAGTACACATCATTTCCATCGAGCTACGATGGTAACATTTAGCAACATGTAGCATACAAGAAAGTTATGGTAAGATAACTCACTAAAACGGTTGTAGATCGATTAAATAAGTCTTTTATTTATCGTCCACCATGTAGAATGTTTCAAAGTCTCAAAAAGTATTTATGTATTCGGTTGTAATTATCTATGTTAGTCTCCTGCGCTCTGCTCATTACATGTGTGGCTGCATGATGACACACACACACACACACACACGCACACACGCACACACACACACACACACACACAGCCATAGGCACAGCAACTGCCTGTTAGTGGTTCATTCTTGTTCAACCATTGTCTGTAAGTAACTTAGACAATTGTGTGTAATAAGCACGCAACACTTATATACGAGCTGAATTGTGGATGCTTGTGGGTTGTTGACTGAACATACTAATCGCTATCGCTAATGCTAATCGCGATTGCTAATCATGAGCATAGGCTCATCTTGTTCATGTCTATAAAAATACATGTGAACATAAACATAAACATTCAACTTTGCTGCACACCTGGAGTCTGTTGAGTTTGTTTGTGAATGTTTAGCTGTTTGTATAAGCTTTTAATTACTTAACACAATATTAGATTTTGCTGGCAACCAATTCAGGGTGTCCCCCGCCTACTGCCCGAAGACAGCTGGGATAGGCTCCAGCACGCCCCGCGACCCTTGTGAGGATAAGAGGTATCGATAATGGATGGATGCAATATTAGATTTTCACCGTTTAAATTATTCATGCATTTTAATAGCTTTTAGGATTTATCTTTATGTTTCTTTATGTGGGTTACAATAACATGTGAAATGATATACACTACAGGTTATCCTGCCCGTTGTAAAGCCAATATGTAATGCAGGTTTATATGCAGACTTAGAACGCCCTCATGTGGTTGTTTGGTGTTTGCTGATCTTGAAAAGGAAAGGGCTACGATATAAAGTGTTAATAATTTCACACATAAGTCGCTCTAGAGTATAAGTCGCCCCCGGCCAAACTATGAATAAAACCGCGACCTATAGTCCGGAAAATAAAATGAATCTTAAAATAAATAAATTTGGCTGTAATAGAAGTCGTATAGTTGAATACTTTCATATTATTCTGCCACTTGTTGAAATTTCATGTCATTCACTTGCCGCTGCAGTACACGAAGCCCACTCAAGAATATGCATTACACATTTACTGTATGTAACGGCATTACACATTTTTGGTCATCACACATAATCAGTTTAATGTTTTATATCAAGCAGGAATGGAATCAAGAAATCCTTTGTGTCTGTGTATTTTCTGTTTGCGCCAATGTGACACACATCCACACTCACCCACACACATGCATAAACACTCATGTACTCACACATGCATTCACATAGTCTTCACACACATGCGTTCATAAAGTCTTGTGTATTGGAATATTAGTTAAAGTTCACACACATGCGTTCATATAGTCTTCTGTATTGGAATGTTAGTTAAAGGATGTTTACAGGAACAAAGGGAGTCTTTGTGATGAATGGAGGGCTGGAGTCATTCTTTGGGGAGAATTTGGAGTCAAGACGCCCTGGTCCACCAAGGGATGCAGAACCAATTTGTCAGAATTAGAAGAAGGTGGGCAGGAGCACAAATCAAAGGCTTTAAAAAGTTTACAGACCATTGTGCAGGAAGCACAGTAGTGTGGCTTCTTCCCTCGTGATGAGGAGGTTAACTTGTTCAAAGCATTGATAAAGATTTTGGCCATATTTTACAAATTGGCAGAAATTGTGGCCGAAGATCAAACAGCTAATAAGAATGTGTTCAAAAACCGCACTCTAGAAAACCGACGAGGTGATGTGGCTAAATGTATCACCACTTATTGGATTACAATGGCTTTAAAAGTCCAGCACAGCTGACAAAAACGAAAAGAGAAAATCAAACTGAGGGGTGCGAGCTAGTGTGGCCCCAACTGCCGCGGAATGTGGACTGCTCCGTTAATTGATTTCGATCAGTCGGTGGACATACAGGCCCCCACTGCAGAAGTCATAAGGTTCACGGTGATGTAAGTCATCCAAAGAGAGCCACCAAGGTGTGGCGAGCCATTTGCGGGCCACAATAATTCTTTGGTGACTGTTTCTTCCCTTACAGGCCCAATGGGACATGAACTCTTTGTCGTTTGCCATGGGAATCTCATAGCTGAGAGTTCATGTCCCATTAGGAGAAGAGGGAAGCCCGGGAGGCGAAACCATCTCTCTCCTCTTGGCCTTTCAGACGATGTGCTTCTCACCCAATATGTGGATGATTCGAAATTATGAAATTGCAATGTTGCTGCCCCACGGTCACTTTCCTGGGCCATGTGGTGTCACGTACCAGACCTGCTGTTTCAGCAGCTCACCGAGAGTCCATTTTGTCAACATCCAGAACCACACACAGTCAAAGAAATGCTGTCATTTTTGGGACTCACGGGCTATAGTCGCAATTACGTTGTTGACTATGGGGAAAAAACAGCTTTCCTACGTGCTCTGGTTGCGGTTCCTGGAATACACAACCGGACGTCTCTCCCTGCTGCGGCATAATTGCACCAGGCTCTAATATGACCTTCGGTAGCTTACAGCTAGAATTCTAAAAGAATAATAAAGACAATTAAGATGAAAATACATTCAACTTGTATTAAACTGCGCAGCTTGGACCAGTATTCACTAAAACTACCTAAAATTACAAAAAAAAAAAGAAATACATATTTCACTTTTCACCAAGTCTTTTTTAAATGTAGAAAAGATCACATGAATAAAGTTAGGGAAAAGCACTGTAACAAAGCGCGTGTAATAAAAGCAGAAATATGCATTGATAAAGTCCATCAAGGGCGGCACGGTGGTCGACTGGTTAGCACATCTGCCTCACAGTTCAGAGGTCGTGGGTTCGATCCCGGCTCCGGCCTCCCTGTGTGGAGTTTGCATGTTCTCCCCGTGCCTGCGTGGGTTTTCTCCGGGTACTCCGGTTTCCTCCCACATTCCAAAAAGGCAGGTTAATTGAACACTCTAAATTGCCCCTAGGTGTGATTGTAAGTGCTGATGTTTTTCTCTGTGTGCCCTGCGATTGGCTGGCAACCAATTCAGGGTGTGCCCCGCCTACTGCCCGAAGACAGCTTGGATAGGCTCCAGCACGCCCCGCGACCCTTGTGAGGATAAGCGGTATCGATAATGGATGGGTGGAAAGTCCATCAAAGAAAATATCAAAATTCAGTTAGTTGTAATGACCACTGTCTCACGTCCTGCGATTAACGGGACTAAACTCATTCAAACCATATCTAAAAGCACGATAACTCTTATTTGTTAGCAATCTTTCCGTTACTCTTTACTTTGAATTGCTTTCCATCTTATTTCATGAAACCACGACCATAATTTGTGTCAGGAACAATAACTTCTCAGCCATTAACGCTCTTGTCTGTCGTATGAACACAAACAAAATCATTGAAAGGGAGCCCAACTTCACTGTGACGTTCACAGACCTACAAGCAACTGTGACTGCAGTGATTGCTCAATCCAATAGCCCCTTGCACAAGTGAGGCAATGAACCGCCCCTCTTGACAAAACATGAAAAGATTGAAACTATTGTTCCAGAGTTTGCCACGCGCCACCAAACTCTGCAATTGTAATAAACGTTTTTAGTGTAAAGCGTGTACTTCAGTACTGCTGTATTGTAATATGTTACTGTGGCATGTTACTTTTGCGCACGTTACCCCGAAACCTGGTAGTTTATTCCGAATCCGTATCATCTGAATCGGTACACCGTAACATAGTTGAAGGTCCCACTGTAGCTAGTGGCATTTGATACGCGGGGACCATTCCAAGTTTACCTTCCACTACAGTAATAATGACACGATTACAAAGAGAGCGAATGCACGGAATACAGCAACACCCGCAAAGAACAAAGACGCCCATAGTCACAATCAGTGATCCCAAAACCGATGCTACCAATCCCTCATATTTACCAAAACCAGGAAGACATCCATCTTTTCCACGACTTTTCGTCCAGCCCCAAGTGTGATGCCATTTCTAAAGAGAGGGTCCTTAGCCCCTGGAGTGCACGAGTGAGGCTGCCATCCGGTGCTGTGTTATTTGGAATATATGTGCAACACTCGTCCTTAAATATGGAACACACTCCACCCCTCTCAACCAGAAGCATGTCCAGCACCATACGATTCTGGAGGGCCACCAGGTAAGTCGCAGCCAGCTGCCCATGAATCGGGGCCACTGCGTCTGCCGTGTAGTTGGTCAGCCTCTGCTGATTATAATGGAGATAGTTAATTCGATCCACATTTTATATTAGGGGTAACCCATAAGAAGATAGTTTCAAATCTGGCCGCAACTTGATCAACTAATTTATACTCATCTGGAGTATTTGAACCCCGTGGAACCCCAATTGCATCGATATAGACCTGCGAAGCAACCCGGGTCGCATCGGAAAGATAATCCCGGGGGACCCTTCGGAGGTTGTTCCACCCGGGGGTCAGAGCCCTATCTTGCAGACTCTCTTGTCCTTTGGAATAGTGACAGGCAAAATTAGGGAAATCAACGCACATACACCTGTCCATGTCTTAACCAACCACCCATACAACCTATTCCCCCACACCACCACCAGATGTGCACCCTAGTTATACTGAATCTCTCCGCACTAACATTGCCTGTCAGATTGTACACATGAGAACAAAGTTTGAGGGGAACCCGGCCTACCTGGACAGCTTTCTCCACCTGCGTCCTCCCCAAACAGTTCCTCACTATACAAATATGATTACTCTGAAACTTGGATGATCGCAGGATCGACATCGGGGATTACAAGATTACATCGTACGGATGGCAGGCTGGACTCACCGGATCTTTAGTCATTACTTCAAACATGCAAAACCAATTGGGCTTCGGTGATGGCTTTATGAGATTAAAGAGAGCGATAGTTGATCCAAAAACCGAGGGAACAATTTGGAGAAACGGTCTCGGCTGTGCGCAAACAATGCAATTAACTGCTCTGGTGCGTTTAACAACATCCACGGCTGCTTCTACCCACAAATTGGTCCGAGCATCCACTCCTGTGGATGCAAAATACCTCTGCGGCAATGTCAAAGTCTGGGTGTCAAACATTTTGACCCTTGGGGGTTGTGGAAACATTTTAGGTTCACCTCTTTCTGGTTTATTTAATTTAAAGTTTAAAATTCCCAACGGGTCCTTTCCTGTTACATCAGCACCAATCAAAACATAATAGCCGTCTGGGTCCCCCCTGCATGCATCCCATTTTTCCACTTCTTTGTAATTAGAAGGGCCACAAAATGAGGTCACCGTAAGCAAGAGTTGGGTGTTTGTTCTAGAAGCGGCCAATCGTCCCTTCACTAGTTGAAACATTTTTAACTTGTTGTCAAGTCCCTGTATACGCAATCACAGACCCCCACCCATCACAATCGGACTGATCATATATACACAAATACAGCGCGATCGACTTAAATGATTCAGTGTCACAACCCAAAGCGCTACAAACATCAAATTGGTAAGTGCGTGTAGTACCGATGGTGTAATTCAAAGTCAAACATTGAGAATAAGTTGACATACAAACGTCTGTACCGGCGCGTAATGGGGCCCTACGTCGACCCCTGAACACTAAGCGACTTTCTTCTCCGGCACGTTTAGATGCATTCTAAATTCTAGGGTGGTGATCAAGGCAAAACAAAAGTGGGAAAACAATCATCATTGTTATCGCAGCCGCGACACAGGATGTTATTTCCCAACGGATTACTCTCCCTCTGGTTCCTCCTGATGTGCTGGGGCGCACTGTCCCGTATGGAACCAGGTTGTTCCTTTCCCCTTCAGGCGGAGGGCGTGGGATGTCCTCTCGACAACCTTGAAAGGCCCAGTCCACCGAAGCCCCGTCTACTTCCTTTTTAAGGCCTTCAAGTACACCCATGGTGCCGTGAAGATGTTGTCGTCAGATTGGTCACCTCCTTTCTCCTTGACTGATACCTGCTTGGAGATCAATTGGACCAGGCGATTGAGAGACTCAAAGTACGGCTTATACCTGAGTGGCTCCATTTCTTCTTTCGTGCCAGTCACTGCCATCGGGCCGGGAAACTGGTGTCCCCTCAGCAACTAAAATGGAGTGAACTGCGTCTGTGGGTTCACTGAGCTGCAAATGGACATTAACGCGAGTGGTAGCGCCTCCACCCATGTTAATTTGGTTCCGACCATGATTTTGGGAATTTATAGACTTCAAACTTTGATTCATCCATTCCACCTTCCCTTGTGACTGGGGGTGGTAAACGGCACCAAAGGTGTGTTTCAGGCCGAGCACTGTCTCAACGTTTTGAAGGTGTTCATTTTTTAAGTGCCGGCTGTTATCAGAGCGGATGCGCCTGGGAAAGCCATGAGTCGAAATGTACTGATTGACTAGTACCTTGATGACAGAGGCTGCATCAACCCTTTTGCAGGGATATGCCTCAGGCCAGCGCGCGAAAGCATCAACAATTACCAATAGGTAACGCTGGCCATGAACTTGGTCAATCATGTCAGTGAAATCAATTTGAATTTCTTCTCCAGGATGTCGAGGCAGAGGAAATGTGCCCTGGACAGCCTTCATGGTGGGTCGAATATTGTACAATTGACACACCTCACAATTGATGACAATACTCTCAATGGTGTCACGTATGTGTGGATGCCACGAGTGTGCGAGTGAGCGTGTGACCTGTGCTTCACCTATATGGGTGGGCGTGCGCTTCCTCCACCAGGACACGGAGCCGGCGAGCCGAGGGAATTGGTCGTCCGTCTAAAAAACGCCACAAGCCTGTGGCGTCCTGGTAGGCTTTGCTAGCCTTCCTGATTGTTGTCTCTTCAGGTGACGCGCAGTTTTGATCATCCAATAATGTTTGTAGCGTGATTTTTGGAAATAATGTGATAGGTTCTATTTCCGCACTCACCATTTGACATGCGAGATGATACCCAGGGTTTGTTTAGCTGCCAAATCTGCTGCTTCATTTTCTTTTTCCACCTGGCCTTCACCTTGGCCAGGTGAAGGCCAGGCTATGTACCTTGCATTTTATCACGGCCATTTTAAGTGGCTTCATCCGGAGATGCATCATCCCTTCTTGATGTTTTATTGGAGTCCCTGTTGCTGTCAGGAAACCTGCCCTCAGCCACTGAATTAATTCAACATGCACTGCACTGCAAACGTATGCCGAATCTGTAAAAATGTTGAAAATTTTTCCTTCGGCTAGCTCTAGTGCCCTTACCACTGCTTTCAATTCTGCCAACTGTGCTGAGTGCTTCCCCTCCATCTTTTCTGCCTCCACCACTTCCATGCGTCCCTGAGCGTCCTGGCTCACCACTGTGTAGGCCCCCCGTAAACAGTCAGTGCTGGGATCCCTGAAACAACAACCGTCTGTGTGCAATGTGATCTCAGCGTCTGGGTGTGGGGTACCTTGCAAATCTGGCCTGATCCTGGACTGCTCTACTGTTCTTGTTGCGCACTCATGTGGCTCTCCCTCCTGGATAGTATCTGCCATGTTGATTCCTTCATGTGTGTATGTGATGTTGGTGCATTTAAAATTTTCTCGAAGCGACTTTGTCTCAGAGAAGACAAAGTGAATGCGGTTGAAGTGATGAATGCCATCACGCCGTGTGTTGTGAGAACAATCAACGGGTGTGACATCACGATATGCGCTGTTTTTTTGCAGTATTTTTGCCAAGCCCACCATGTAACGTGTACAAGGTGGGTGTCGCTTTTCCGTTTGACCCAGTTGTACACTTATGTACATTAACACGTGTCTCCCCCCCCCCTTTCTGGAAAAAAACACCACACATAATGGTGATCTTTTCACAAACATCGAGGTAAAAAGGTTTGGTGTAATTTGGACAGTGCAAATCTGCAGCAGAGGCGAGGGCTCGCTTGAGCGAAATTAAAGTGCTCTCTGCTTCCGTGTTCCAACACAAAACGGCCGTCCGGTTGCGGTTCCTGGAATGCGCAACCGCGCAGGGAGTTGTCAATTCCCCATAGTCAGTGATATATCCCGTGAGTCCCAAAATTGACAGCATTTCTTTGACTGTGTGTGGTTTTGGATGTGACGGAATGGACTCACGGGGGGCTGGTGAAACAGCAGTTCCAGTCCGTGACACCACACGGCCCAGAAATATGACCGTGGGGCGACAACATTGCACTTGCGCCCTGGAGACCTTGAAGCCGCACGTGTACAGGTGGCACAAAAGCAAATCCGTGGCCTCAAGGCAGACCTTGTCAGTGGGCGTGGCTAACAAAAGATCATCCACATACTGGATGAGAAGCGCGCCATCTGGGAGGGCAAGAGGAGAGAGCAGGTTTTTGAGTTCATGATTGAAGATTCCCGGTGACAACAAAAAGCCTTGAGGCAGCCGTGTGTAACAAAGCTGTTCGCCGTCATATGTGAATGAGTAGATGTTTCGCACTTCTTCAGGCAGTGGCAGATAGAAGAAGGCATTTGCCAAATCAAAGAGGGTGAAAAATTTGTGCGTGTGGTCAAGAAGACTGAGTGCTGTGAATGGGTTTGGCACGGGAATAGTAGGTGTGGTAACTATAGCATTTATGGAGATCATGTGCCATGCGATTCTCCCCCATCACTTTTTCCACGGGTAGGACAGGAGTGTTCCAGGAGGACGACGACGGCTCCAAGACTACCGCAACCTTCAAGCCTGCGATCGTCCCCCAAATGCCCTCCCCAGCCTCCGGACTGCATCGGTACTGGTTCTGCCAGATGGGAGGAGTGAAGAGACAGCAAAAACAATCGGGGTGACTGTGGAGCAGAACCCAACATCCGTAGGGCCCCAAGTCCACAGCCCCGACAAGAGTGCAAATATGGCTTCCGCCCCGGGGTGATCCATCTTTTCTCTACCGTGATTGCGTGAAATTTGGTGGTGTTCCAAAACAGACGAATTGTGTACACACGCCGAAATGCGATATGCTGACAATGAGGCGGAATACTCAAGATCAGGATTGGCAATCGGGACCAAATCGACAGCTTCAACACACTGCTTCAACATGGGTCCCAAATCCTTGGCCTGATGGTGAGCCCCGATGGCCAATGTGATGTGTGGTTCAGCCGTGGTGGTCATCTCATACCACTCGCTTTGCTCCGGCGCAAGGCACACATGCGAGGCGATGCCTGTAGGTGTCACAAACAAGAAGTCAGATTGCAAATTACACTCATGACCCTCAAATTTGGAAAAAAAGCATCTTGATAGACCAAATCGTGTGTGCTATCATAGTATAGTGTGCAATGAAGTGGGTCAATGGGTGGATTAAAGGGGTGCAGGCTGCTAAGCCACGCAGACCAGAGTTGGAAGAGGGCACACACGCCGTTTGTAGAAGGGGACTCAGGGTTCAGCGTACTCATCATTTTCGGCCACAGGAGCTGTGGAGAGCATGACGTATGCCTTTCCCGGTGGATGAACACAGTCCATTTCAATCCCATCCGGAAAAGCAATTCGGAGCCCCCTTGGCCCACAAAAGATGCTTGCTCCACACTTATGAGCATGTCCCGTCCAAAAAGATTCACTGGACATTTGGGTGAGTAGATGAATGCATGAGTCAATGTTTGTTCCCCCACTTTCACAGCAGCTGGGTCACTCAATGGCAGAGATTCAGGCAGTCCCGAAAAGCCCACAAGGGTGACAGACCAGTCACTGACTGGGAGATGTGGAGTCAGTTCACGCAGGCTTGAGTATCGTGCCCCCGTATCGATCATCATGGATAGTTGTTGTCACCGGAACGCAGGGTCTCCGCCAGACCCTGCGCATCGAGGCTCACTGGCACCCCTATTGGCGGGCAGGGAATTGGCCAGAATATTGTGGCAGCAGATCAGCGTTAGGAGGCGTATGCACGGGTGCCGGCAGTGCCAAACGAACTGGTGGTGCGGGCAGCTGAGGCAAAGATGGCTGCTGCTGAGATGGCAGCGTTATCTGCGGCACAGGTTGAGTTTGGATGTAGACGGGCGTGGCGCCTGGCTGTGGTTGGGCCTGCCATGTCGCCACTTGGTTGGGACAGTCCCTTGCCCAGTGCCCCCAACCACCACAAGCGTAGCAGCACCCACCTCGTCTCCCTAGTCTGACCCCACCCCTTCCTTCGTATCTCCGGCCCCGTCCTCGTTGTGGGGCCTGGCGTGTGTAGGAGAATTGGGCAGGCGCAGCACCGCCATAACCTTGGACCGGACCACCACAGGCGGAGCAGGAGGAGCAGAGGGCATGGATGCAGTCTGGGCCTCCTGTTGTACCATTTGTTTTTCCTTTTTGATGTTCGCGATTGCACGTTTCGCCTCCTGGACTTGTAAATGCAACAATTTTTTTTTTAACATTTCATTTTAGCTTGTATAACCTTTTCTCTTTCTGAATATCTGGCATAATGGTGGAAAAAGTGTGTGCGCCACTTGGTTGGATTTGCAGTTGACATTGACGGGTTATCTCAGATGGCATTTGCCACCGGCCGAGGAACTGAGGGGGCGGGAGTTTCTCCGCCAAGCAAACACGATCTGTTATACTGAAAGGTGTATAACCACGAATATTGGGATCATTAGTGGATGGGAGTAGTGGTGCTTGAATGGATGAATGTGTTTGTGAGGGGGCAAGGGCAGCATGTTTTGTTTGTCTGGTTTGATAAGGTTCCCTAGCTGTCTCCTTCTCCAAAGGTGGGGGCTGCTGTGGCAGTGTGTGTGTGTGTGTTTGTGCCACCTGCCCTATGATCAAATCTTCCTCAGACTCGCCTTCTGTCTCCGCTTCCTCCCTGAGTGGGGCAGATATATGTGCAAAGGTCATGTTTTTAGAAAGTGAAGTGTTATCTTTTTGTGTGTGACGTCTGGCCCACGGTCGTCCCTTCGCTGCACTCTGAGATTCTATGCGCTGCTCATTACTAGCAAAGCCTGTACCGCAATCATCCAACTTCACCCCTACGCGGTCCCTAACTTCAGCCCTTACGGAATCCTGCATAATGTTCCCCATTCGTCCACAACAAGGTGGGTAAATGATCCCCGTAGGGAGGTGAGAGCGAGGTATTTCTCTGGCCTCTCTCTCCTGCCAATGAGACATCAACACCTTGTCGTTTGCCGTGAGATTCCCACGGCCGCCCAAAAGAAGAAGACACACTCACCATTGAATTATCATGGCCTGTAACTGGCCCTGGACACGGCCTGCCTCCCCTGGGTGGCTCGCCTTGGACTTGATACTTTACTGTGCCGCTTATTATCTCAGCCATGGGGGCATGAACGCCCGCTTGGTGGTCAATTTCAATCATGGGAGGCATGGGCCTTACTGGTCCACCTCTCGCAGTGGGGGCCACAACTGGTCCGCACTCCTCCGGTTGGATTTTGTTTTTTTTACTTTTACTGCTGCTCTCAGCCGATAATAAGTGGCAATGCAGTTGTCCACGTCACGCTTTGGATGGATTTACCTTTTCTTCATCTCGAGGGAAAAAGCCACAATCCTGCGTGTCTTTCACAAAGATCCGCGCATTTTTTTACCGCATAGTTCATATCTTGAATGGCTATCGTCTCTCCTCTCCTCCCTGCGCTCGCTTCCCACAGCTGTCTGACTCATGTTTTCGGCTGTGCTGAAAATTGTACTAAATATGAAATCCGTCCAAGCTTCGTCAACCAGCTTGGTATAAGGCACCAACTGTAAATCAAACGTTCCACAGTTACAGGAATAAAAGTTATGTACACAACTAAATTAACCAGGAGGCCATACGTCGACCGCCGAGCCTCCGTCGTTCTTACGCTACGCGGGGAACCATTTCACCCCACCGCTCAGCGGAGACAATAATCTAATATCCCACAGTTCACAGACAAGTTACCAAAAATCAAACTCATGCGAAACGATTACACATCGCCAAACAGCAAGTCCCGAATCAAATAAAACACCATCAAATGACACTCCATATGCATGCGCATGCGCAATCCACACACAAAAGGCAACGCAACTTCAAATAGACAATTTAACATGCAAGATCACAATTATTGACAAAAGCAGATAATCTTCAAACACTTAAATGTTGATTATAACTGGCGACTCGGACAATCCTCGATTGCCCTATCTCGTGAACTCTGTATATACGTCATGAGCCGTAGTTATTTGAGTCGCGTGCAACACGCTGCTAATCAGCTGTGCGTCTCTCTTAGGCCCTCAGCGGCACTCAGGTGCCCTCTTCGGCACAAGGCCCCCAGGCCTTTCTAGTGGGTACCGTTGGCCAGACGGTCACACCCTCGTCTTCTCTAAACTACGTTAAACATACTGTACAGCAATCGCACCAACAAGCGCCAATAGAACAATTAAACAACAACACTGCTCAAGTAAATATCGCCAGTAACAACACACAAGCAACAAAAAATATTATCAACACAGCAAGAAACACTTAAAGCACTTTTTACAACGCTGCTTAAGTAAATAACGCCAATATCAACATGCCAGCAACAAAAATAAAATCAATCAATATACAGCAATAAATCCTGAAACACTGCAAGCACTTTATATAACACTGCTTAAGTAAATTATGCCAATATCAACACGCCAGCAACAAAAATATCAACAATATACAGCAACTAGAGAATGTAATTTCTAGATAAATTGCGTGTATAGGCGAAGAAAGCTGAAAAGAAACTGCAAAATGCGTTGGAATGAAGTTGAATAAAGTGGAATAAAGTTGAATGATACTGAATAAAGTTGAATAAAGTGGGATGAAGTTGAAGGAACTCTATGAAAAATTGTAGAATATTTTGGAATGAGGTGGAATCGATCCAACGCTGCCTGCACACAACTCAGCGTGTGCACCACTAGACCATCAAGGACCTAACTGGAAGGCTGTAAAACTGAAATGTTGAATTTGGAAAAGGGACTGAATGGCGAATTTAATGTTTTTTTTAAGGTTGAATAATTTGAATTTTTGGGAAGTATGAATTGCAGGTGTGTTGAAAAGCTTAACCAATGTGAGTTGAATGAAGTTGAATGAAGTAAAATGAAGTTGAATGAAGTTGAATGAAGTGGAATGAGGTTTAATAATACTGAATGAAGTGGAATGTAGTTGAATGAAGTTGAATTATCTTGAAGATGTACAATGGCCTGGACTGAGGACATAATAAACAGAAGGGGAGGAAGAAAAGACGAAGTAAGAAAACATTTCACTTCCGGGACACTTGGGTCACTTCCGGGTGACTTCCGGGTCACTTGGGAAACCTCCGGGTCACTTCCAAGTCATTTGGATCACTTCTAGGTCATTTTCGGTTCATTTGGGTCACCTCCGGTCCATTTCTGTGTAATTTGGGTCACTTCCGGTCAATTTCCGGTTCATTTGAGTCACTTCTGGTCCATTTCTGGGTCATTTGGGTCACTTCCAGTCCAATTCTGGGTCATTTGGGTCACTTCCAGTCCATTTCCGGGTCATTTGGGTCACTTCCGGTCCATTTCCGCATCATTTGGGTCACTTCCGGTCCATTTAGGAGTCATTTGAGTCACTTCTGGTCCATTTATGAGTCATTTGAGTCACTTCCGGTCCATTTCCGGGTCATTTGGGTCACTTCAGGTCCATTTCCGGGTCATTTGGGACACTTCCATTAAATTTCCGGGTAATTTCAGTCACTTCTGGTCCATTTCCGGGTAATTTGGGTCACTTCCGGTTCATTTCCCGGTCATTTGGGTCACTTCCTGTTGATTTTGGGTCCTCCCCCAAGATGGCAGCCGCATTGGGGAGACCTCGAGGTAAGTATCCCCAGTCTACCTAATGTCCCTGCCCAAGATGGCCGCCGCACTGGGGAGACCTCGGGATGTTTATCCCCAGTCTAGCTAATGGCCCTGTCCAAGATGGCCGCTGCACAGTGGAGATCTCGGGGTGAGTATCCCCAGTCTAGCCAATGTCCCTTCCCAAGATGGCCGCCGCACTGGGGAGACCTCGGGGTGAGTATCCCCAGTCTAGCTATTGTCCCTGTCCAAGATGGCCGCCGCACTGGGTAGACCAAGGTGCAATAACACCGGTCCACTGGAAATGAATGGTCAATTTTTGTGGGTTTATTAAGTGTGAATGAGTTGAATGTGTGGAAAGTATGAATTTTGGGGTTGTTGAAAAGCTGAATGTGAGTTGAATGACTTGAATTTTGTGGAAATTGGAATGGTGTAAATGTGAAAAGGTAAATCTGACAATGGAAATGAATGGTGAATAGTTGAATTTTTGTGGCTTTTTTAGGTGTGAATAAGTTTTAGGTGTGGGAAGTACAAATTTTGGGGGTGTTGAAAAGCTGAATGTGAGTTGAATGAGTTGAATGACTGGAATTTGTGGAAATTGGGGAGGTGTAAATTTGAAAAGTTGAATGTTCCAATGGAAATTAATGGTTAATAATGGAATTTTGTGGGTTTTAACGGCCGTGACCCCCCGAATTCATAAAAATTATCACCCCCCCGCCTCATTCCACCCCCCGGTCCAAAAACCCCAAAAAAGTGTCAGTGATTGAGATGCTAACGGCAGAGGCTTTTTAAGGATCATCACCTGGCTAATTTTCTATTCGAACCCGCTGTGGACATGCTTCAAAATGCGCCACTGGTACTTTACTACTTACCCAACTGCGTGTGCTTACTTCCCTTGCGAGCCATGGGGTTGGTTTTGTCGTATTGTATAATTACTTGGGTCCAACAGACAGCCAGAAGTCACATTCAACAAGTTACTTATTTATTTTCCATACTTCCCTTCATTCACGGCCTTCAAAATAAAAGCATACCAGCAAACCACTACACACAGCAGGTTTACTACGGCGTATTTCTGAAAGTAGGAAAGACGCCAGAAGAAGTGTATGAACTCCACCTTAATGTTCCAGTGTCATACTTGAGTGTTGCGCGCAGCTTAATATACTCCCGGACACAGGTTGTTTTGAAACAGTTGACTTCCAAGTCGGGGGGCATCGCTTCAAAAGACAGCGACAACAATGACTGCTACAACCATAAAGGGACCGAGATGACTAGACTATGCATTTAATTTTATTGCCAAAGTATTTTTCTTTGCAGCAGGAACGAATCTGCGTGCTGCATCCTCTCTCTCCTCCTCTCCGTGTGGGAAACTGTATGTCATTGCAACATGTGACATAATGACCGATCAGAGCAGAAACAATTCCTGATGGGTGCGTGGCATGTGTTGCAGACCTGTCGCCAACAGCACAATGCGTTGGTCACATGAATCAATGCAGTAGTTGTCGCTCGCGCCGACGCGAGAGTACAAAGAAGCCTAAAAAGAAGCCTTTCACTGAGTAGGCTGAGATTAAATTTGGCCGCCTCGTGACCACGTCAAACGCATGAGAGCTGATTCGTGGGCCGGACTTCCACTTCCGGCCATGCTTACTCCAGACATTTTAAAAAATTTGTCAGCCCCCAACCCCCGCCCCGCATCCGGCCGGGCAGGTGGGTCTGACCGGCCCGGCCCAGGGACGGACTGCCCAGCTCTGGCCATTACCAAAAATGTGTAACACAATTACTATCTGATCCATGTATCACTAATATACTAATTCACATAAAACCATGATTATCCATATGCGATACAACTAACATCTAGCTAACATATTGGCTAATATGAAGTCCCCCATATCCTTCAGTAGCTATCTCTCGCTCTCCCCATCGTTCTGTTTTGTTTGTCAAAAAAGTGTTTGTCCTAAGGTTTTTCCCTTCAAACTACAGGAATACGAATACAGATTTTGTTGGACATTTGGAAAAACAAGATTTCCAATGTTTTTGTATAATCAAAAGCAGAGACGCTAAAGGAACTCGGATAACTCTGCCAGCCTGCCACAACTCTGGACTTGCCTGCTACCCTACTCCTCCCCAAAAAAGAGGAGCCGAAAGTGGTCTGGTAGGAAGGAGAAGAGGGACAAGCGTGGAGGTATCTGAGCTAGGAAGAGGCTAATCCAACTCTCCCAACCTTACCACCTATCCTCCTGGCTAATGTGCAGGCAATGGACAACAAAATGGAACATATACGACTGCTGAGATCAGCGAATCGAAAGTTGAGTAATTGCTGTGTGATGGTTTTCACTGAGACATCGCTATGTAACAACGTTCCAGACTGTGCCGTGTACTAGAGCAGCTGAGCATTCTACGGCTAAGGGAGTTTACTGTGATTCTGCTAGTTGCTGTTTACATAAAACGCAACTCCAGCAACAGTGACAGGAACACAGCAGTCAATGAACTGTACTAGGCCATCCATGAGCAACAGACAGCAGCACATTTTGGTGGCTTTTAATCATACTGATCTCAATACAGTGGTACCTCTATTTACGAAATTAATTGGTTCTGGAAGAAATTTCTTAAGTAGAAAATTTTGTAAGTAGAGACGCATTTTCCATGTAAATGCCCTAATCCGTTCCAAGCCCCCCAATATTCAGACATAAATGTTTTATAAAGCATAAAAATGAATCAAAACATGTAACAAACACATGTTACAATTAGATTATTGCACAATAACTGTTGTGGATAATGTAAAAAACAAAGAATAGAGTTAAAGAATAAAAAGTGATGGTCGTTTACCTTTTAATTGCTGTCCTCATCGCTTTTTGCCCTTTGGTTCATGTTCTCTCTCAGAAGTGGTTTTTGCCTGGCGTTTTGTAAAGAACTGATTTAATAATGTGGCGACTGTCAATACATTACGGTCATATTCTTTGGCGAGATCAACCAAATGCATCCCTTTTTCATACTTTTTTATCATCTATTGCTTTGTTTCTATGGAAAAAAAAAACGATTTTCTCCTTTTTTTCTTTTCCCAGTTTCTAATTCACGTAAAACTATTGGAACACCTCATGGCCCGAGGGGCGACTGAGGACGCTGCATAGACATATATATCACATATATATCTATCTACCTGTCTATCTCCACACATCACAGTCACTTACGGCAGAGGTCCCTCTTAGCCAATGGGATGCCAGGAAGATGCTACGTAATAGCCAACGGCAGAGCAGCTTTGAGTATGTTGCGATCAGGAAACTCTGGAGCTGTGAGTAGCAGACCATACTGTATTTTTACCTTTAGTATCCTGAAATTTCTTTCGTAACAAGAGGCAATATTTTCCTGTTGAGGCGTTTCGTAACTTGAACATTTCGTATGACGAGGCGTTCGTAAGTAGAGGTACCACTGTACTGTCCTTCAAAATGTCATCAACATGTACATATCCCAACAAGTAGAGACAACACCCTGCACCTCTCGTCTCCACCACTCACAAGGGCAGACATAGAGCCTTCCCCCTCCCCCACATGAGAATCTCTGATCACATCACCGTTGTGCTAATGCCAGCATAGAGAGTTGCCAAACCAGTTTTGAAGCAGCTAAGAGTGTGGCCAGAGAGGGTGTCATCTGCTCTTCAAGACTGCTATCGTACAACAGACTGGGAAATGTTCAACCATAATAATAATAGTAATGATAATAAGAATAAGAATAAGAATAAGAATAAGAATAAGAATAAGAATAAGAATAAGAATAAGAATAAGAATAAGAATAAGAATAAGAATAATAACCTCAAACCATGACCTTCAAAATCACCACGTGCATTGATGAAAAAAACCCATCACCACCCAGTCTAACCAGAAGCCATGGCGGACAGGGGATGTACACAGGCTGTTGAACGCCAGAGACATTGCCTTTAGAGTTGTGGATGAATCTGGTCTACGAACAATGAGAGCCAATCTGTCCCGTGGTATCAGACAAGCAAAACAAGACTACACCTCCCACTTCAAAAACAGCAGAAATGCTCACAGTCTACGGCAGGCCATCCAGGCCATCACAAATCTATGAGCAACTCTTCTCTGCTCAACATTGTTTTTTTACATATATTGTCCTATTTTTTATACATGCTGTATATTTTTTACATTTGATAGCATTCTGGTACTTGTAATTTTGTTCTCGGTGTATTCCTAAAAAGAAACAAAATTGTTATTGGATTGACTTCAAATTCCATTTCTTTGTATATGCTGTGTCTGTCAGGTAGTTGCACACTATTTTAGCTCATCAATAAATATCAACAAGAACAGAAAAAAAAACCGCGTGTTGATTTAATCTAAATTTCTCAGTGGCAATTCATGCAGTAACTCAAATTCAAAGACAAAGTGACTGCCCAACTAAACTTTACTCCAAATGGGCTGGCGTAAACCACCCCCACCCCCCACCAACTCCTCCGTGTGTAATTGCCTTGTTTCCAAAACAAGGTTCACGCCTTGATGTGGAATATTAGCTAAAAGCCTTGGTGTCAATTGACAGCTCTTTGGGCACAGTAGGTAGAAGTGTCAAATGACAGCCTTCTGGAAAGAATGTTTTCAAACCCGACAGTATTGGTGAGCTGTACAGAGTATGAGTGACTCTCTGTGAGGATAAGAGTGCTGGAGAAGAAGATTGAAACACTGCAAGACTTTCGTGGAAACAAGGAATTTATTGACTGTTTTGCAGTGCCTGAACAGGCTACGGAACCTTCTAATATAAACGGACTAAGTGAAATCTTCGTTGGTGGGACCAAATCTGGTGCCAATCCTCCTGCTACAGACCTGGCTGACACACTTTCTTTGATGTGTCCAAATGAAACGGTCCATCTGATCCCGCCTGCTGGAACAGTGTTGGCGCCAGACCAAAGTCATCAACACCAGCCAGGACCTGGTCTGAAGTTGTCCGTCGCAGAGGTAAACCCAGCAGAAACGTTAAAGTTCCAGCACTCACTCCACCAGCTGGAGTCTCACTGCACAGCCAAAATTCCACATTCATGAAGGCTCGAGCTACCACCACCTCCACAAAAAAGGAAATAGACACAATTCTAATTCTAATTGGGGTCTCAATAACACAGCATATAAGAATGGCAAACACGGAAAATCTAACACTTTTGATATATCAGTCAAGGAACTGACAGAGATCCAGCCGAACATTCTGTCTACACATCCAGATGGCATCAAGATCATTACTCACACAGGGTCTTTTGATATTCTCAGAAGAAAAACTGGCTCTGAGATCCTGAAAAAATACTTTTCTTAGCTGTTGGAGAGCCTGTGTCAGTATGGAACACACCATGTCTTCATTTCAGGCCTATTCCATCAATGGGGAAAGGAGCTTCCCCGGGCCCGCCAATCGGAGGTGACATGCGTATCTGCTGCTGCTAATGCTCCCACAAGGATAGCGTTGTTGAATGCCCGGTCGTTGACGAACAAATCGTTTATCCTGAGGGAGCTATTTCTTTCCAACAACTTGGATTTCCTCTGCCTGACAGAGACTTGGACTGGCGGCGGTGAGTGCAGTGCGATGCTTGAACTACTACCACCTGCATGCTCTTACTTGGATGCGCAGAGAACTTCAGGCCGAGGTGGAGGAACAGCGATTGTTTTTATAAACAAATTTAAATGTGAACAGTGTATATTCGCCACAGCGTTCAGCAGTTTTGAGGGCACATTCTTTGAAGTTGTCAGTGCCGTTCCCTGTGCTCTGCACTGTCATATACCGTCCTCCCAAATACAACAAGGGGTTTCTGAATGACTTTTCAAATCTCCTCGCCAAAATCATGTTGCGATATGATCGCGTCCTGTTCATTGGGGACTTTAATATTTATGTGTGCTGTCCTGAAAAACCACTGGCAAAGGACTTTTTAAGACTCAGTGACTCTTTCAATTTGGTGCAGTGCGTGGCTGGCTCCACTCACAAACAAGGACATACTTTAGACCTTGTCGTTTCTTATGGTCTATCGGTCTCAAATTTGAAAGTTTTGGACAATGTGTTCTCTGATCATAAGAGTGTGCTCTTTGATGTAATGTTTTCCAGTGCTGACAGACCTAATGCTAGCGAGGGCAAGGCCCGGGTTTTTAACCACCTCACTGCTAGTCAGTTCTCTGATGCCTTTGACCAGCTTTGTGTTCCCGCTTCAAACACAGAGGAGCTCAGCACTTGGTTCCCTTCATCTTGCCTTAATATTTTGGACTCCGTGGCTGCATTAAAAATTAGGCGGCAAAAAACTAGACCGGAGCCATGGTTTAATGAGAGCACTCGCACAGCTAAACAAGAATGCCGCAGAGCTGAACGCAGGTGGAAAAAAGACAGGCTGCAGGTCTCTTATCAAATCCTAAAGGACTGCTGGCGTTGGGAAAGGTGAAGGAGTCCAAGAGAGACCATTTGTCATGTCTGATTCAGGCAAATCGCCAAAATCCACGTGCCCTATTTAAAACAATCGACTCTGTACTCAAGCCCCGTCAACCGACTTGCATGGACTCGTCCCCTGAAATGTGCGACAAATTCTTGCAGTTTTTCATTGACAAGGTTGCTACAGCTAGGGCTCTTGTTTCGAACGCCACATTTGACCCCTCTGTCCAAGTTCCTTGTTCAGCAGTGTTTGATTCGTTTGAGCCGGTTTCTTTGACATTTTTGGAGGAAGTGGTTTGTCATATGAAACCATTGGGTAATTAATAATTAATTAACCAACCATTATGACTCCATTCCTCCACACTTCTTTAAGGAGATTGTCCCGACAATTGGTAAATCGGTTTTGGCCATTATCAACAGCAGCCTGTCTTCTGGTGTGGTCCCCCAACAGTTTGTTGTAGTGCAACCCCTGCTGAAAAAAAATGGCCTTGATCAAGCTGGTCTTTCAAATTTTAGACCCATTTCCAAGCTCCTTTTATGTCTAAAATTCTGGAAAAAGTGGTGCACTCACAGCTAAGATCAAACTCGGATAAACACAATTTCATGGAAGTTTTCCAGTCAGGCTTCAAGAAGATGCATAGCACAGAGTCAGCCCTGCTATGTGTTTTCAATGACAACACTGGCAAATGACACTGGAGACCACGTATGTCTCGTTTTGTTGGATTTGACTGCAGGTTTTGACACGGGAGACCACAGTATTCTTTTGACTCGCTTGCAACACCAAGTGGGCATTAGTGGATGCACTCTAGAGTGGTTTAGATCCTATTTGGGTGGCAGGACCTTTTCTGTTAGCCTATGTTCCTCTGAGTCCTGCTCTGCCCCTCTATCGTATGGTGTTTCACAGGGTTCTATTTTAGGGTCATTGCTGTTCTTACGGTATTTGCTGCCCCTGGGTTTCATCCTTAGAAAACACAGCATTTCCTTCCACTGCTATGCGGACGACTGTCAAATCTATATCCCGTTAAGCAAAAAAGAGGCTTCCTCCTTAAGACCACTTTTGTCCTGACATCAAAAATTGGATCTCACTAAATTTCCTAAATTTCAACGAAAAGAAAACAGAAGTTATGGTGTTCGGTCCCAGCGGCTCGTCTCCATCCCACCCTGTTGTCCTGGGCCCCCTGGCTTCATATCTAAAGCCAACAGTCTCAAACTTGGGTTTTAAAATGGACAGTGATCTTAAATTGGACCAGCATATCAGCGCTGTTGTAAAGTCGAGCTCCTTTCCCATCAGCACTTAGAAACAGTCATCAATGCCTTTGTTACATCTCAGCTAGATTACTGCAATGCACTTTATTTCGGAGTCAGCCAGTCCTCCCTCAAACGTCTCCAGTTGGTCCAAAATTCTGCTGCCTGCCTACTAACTGGAGCTCGGAGGATGGAGCACATAACACCAATTCTGGCCTCCCTTCACTGGCTCCCAGTGCATTTTAGGGTTCAATTTAAGATTCTCTTATTTGTCTATAAGTCATTAAATGGCCTGGCCCCGGCGTACCTCTCTGAGCTCCTACGCACCTTCCAGCAGCCTCAGGTCTGCGGACCAGGTGCTGCTCGAGGTGTAGAGGACCAAGAGGAGCCTCAGAGGGGATCGAGCCTTTTCAACTGCTGGTCCTTCCCTCTGGAATGACCTCCCATTGGTTGTTAGGCAAGCCCCCTCTCTGTCCATTTTTAAAACCCGGTTGAAGACACATTTCTTTTCTCTGGCTTTTGATCAGACCTGAAATTTTCGGCTCTTTTCCGGTGTCGATTGTATATAGTGTTTTATGTCAATTTATTGGCTTCATTATTTATATTTTATTCATATATTTATATCATTTATGTCTATATTTATTAAAACATGTATCACAGCCTTTTATTGTTTTTGTTCTAGTTATTGTATTGTTTGTAAAGTGCTTTGTTACAGCTCTAGCTGTTATGAAATGCGCTATATAAATAAAATTGTATTGTATATTGTTTCTCCAGACTTCTTGGCCTGAATACATGGTTGTCACAGGCATCATCGCCAATGGGATTAAATTCATCGATAACTTTAACATCTTTTGGAACTGCAGGGAATGCTACAGTCCTGATGGTGTATGGCGTTAGATCGATGACACAATTACGAAAGCATAATGTCAAATACCGCGTACAAAAATGTGTTTTGTGTGTCTGTAATGTGAAATACCAGGTACAAAAGTGTTTCGCTTGTATGTAATGTCAAATACCGCGTACGAAAAGCATGTTTTGTACGTTCTAAAATGTGTTTCGTGTGTACAAAACCGTCCACATGCATGCACAAGATTGTTTTTTACGCTTGCTTCTTATCTCTACTACACGTATAATACGCTCATTTACCCTTGCGAAACAGGCGCTATAATTGTGCCACAATTCTTAGCCAATCAGGAATCGGACAATAGGGCTATTTCTGATTGGCTGTTTGCTATCCAATCGCATCTTACAGCAGTAAGTACGATCCCGGGAAGCCTCAAACTCAAAACAGACGGTGTTCTTCTGGTTCTAACACAATTTGCTGTTCTTATTGTTGTGGTAATATTTCAAAATAGGCTTGTGTCGTTCGCGAACGTAACGGCTCTATGAGCCAGCTCTATGAAGTGAACGACGGGAGCCGGCTTCCACCAATCAGAAGCCGGCTCCCTTCACGACGCCTTTTTTCACTTAAAGGCGCACGTGATTGGTCAATGTGTGTGGTGTCGTCTCTGTGTCTGCGCTGCTTCGTGCGCTGAGCAGTAGGGGGGAGGGGTGGTAGTCTGGTACACAGCACAGTGAGCACACGGAAGGGTCAAGAAAGGAGAGAGAGTGCAACACGGAGGACAAAAAGAAAGAAAGTAATAAAGAAATGTGTCAAAGCAGGAAAAAGAGCCAAATTTTGACTCATTTTAATTACATTGATGGCTCTACTAGAGACTGCTGATCTTTTTCTTTTTGTTTTACACATTTTAATTTATATTTTTGGGGTATTTCTCAGGGATTATGTGCTGTTTCAGTCTACATTTGTTTAATTAAGGTGAATTATAGATAGTTATAAGTTCTTGTATTTTATAGTTTATTTCAGGGGCGGAGCCATGGGTGGGCCTGGGTGTGCACAGGCTCAACCGGATTGACAGACTGCCCACCCAATGAGATTCATGAAAAAATTAAGAAATTATGAAAGAAATTATGAAATTATTTGTGTTTTTTTATTTTATTGAATATTGAAAATGTCATAATTGTGGTTGTCTAAGGAAGATCTGAACTTCATATTTAGGGCCCGAGCAGCGACCGCTGCGAGGTCCCTATTGTTTTTGTAGAAATTATTTATTTGTTATTTTTCTGACCAAATGATCGCATTCTTGACCCCACTAAACATGCACGAAAACTCACCAAACTTTGCAGTCTCATCGGGCCTAAAAGTCGCCTTTTAAAGTCGCTGTAAACGAAGCAAATGAAATGGCTCTGTAGCGCCACCTAGAGTAGGAAAACAAAATAGAATTCCAGCCCGTTTGACCTCCTAGGCCTACGAAAATTGCCATGCACGTGTAGCACTGCGAGACGTACAAAAAAGTCCATTTTAGCCATAGTCTAAAGTGTACAGGAAGTGAGCTATGAATTTTTGAATGTCCAATTTTGGATAATTTTTGCACATTTACACATTTACAGAGTGCGTACTTTTGCACTCATGTCCCGGAGGATTCATCTGATTGACTTCAAACTTTGGATTGATCATCTTAAGACCTGGGGCAACAACTGGGAATTTTTTTTTCGAGTTTTCAATAAACTATATGACAGGGCGGGGCATCAAATTTGGCGTACATTCTTTTCCTTCGCCATACAGGAGAAAACCCTTAATAACTCACTGCACATGCTCCAAAAAATCCCCTACTTCATCTGTATGTAAAGACTCACAACTAGAAGACATCTATATGATAATATTCTGTTATATATATAAATAACGCCACCTAGTGGTGACCAAAATTTTCATTTTTAACATTTCTATTTATTGCACGGAGCCCGTTAAACGAATCAGACTGAAAATTTGTCAGAAAAGCCTCAAAACCTTACTCTACGCCGAATATTGTGACTTTTTGGCAAAGAAACACTGCGTGGCCATGATGGTCCCGCAAAGTCTGATTATGTAACGTGACAATAAATGCTGTTTTAACTTGACTCAGGTCATCCAAACTTCTCGAAATGTTTTAGATTTGATGATAGCCAAGGGCTGAAGACACCTACAAACTTATTTTTCATCGTAGTGGTAGCAACATCTAGTGGCTGAAGGAAACACATGTTTTTTTCGTTAATGTTTTTATCCTAGCAGGTTAACCGCGTCCACCTCATCTTTGCTCGAAAGAGTGTTCAGGACTTCCTAATATTAAAATACGAAATATGTGATTTTTCGTGAAAAGCTGTTGCCATGGCAACACACAGTTCGCCAAAAAAACAACGCCCATTTTGAGGATCTGAACATGCACAAAATCTCACAAAACTTTGCATGTACATCAGGCCTGGCGAATTCATCAATATTCTTTCTTTTTTTTTGTGTGCAATTTATAAAAAATGGCTCGCTAGTGCCCACTAGAATGTTTTTTTAAATTCAGCCCCGGTTGTACGTTTTTTCTAGATCTACCAAAAATTGATGGCATATGTAACAGTTCAAGGCCTACAAAAAAGTCTCTTGGAGCCATATGCTAAACCAAATAGGAAGTCGGCCATTTTTAATTAAGTTTAAAGTATGAATTTGGTTTGATTACAATAGCTACTGGAACTTGACCCACATGATAATTTCTTCTAAAAACCTACTGACATTTGATAATAGTCGAAGCCTGAAGACATCTCCGAACTTATTTTTCATCGTAGTCATAGCGCCACCTATTGGCTAAAGGAATGTTTTAGTCTTTGATCTTTTTCTCCTCGCATGTTGACCAAGATGACCTCAGAAATGCTCTTTTGACCTTCCTGATGTTAAAATATGATATTTGTGACTTTTCATTAAAAGCTGTCGCCGTGGCAGCGGGCTGTTCGCAAATAAAGCTACGCTGATTTTGAGGGTCTAAACATGCACAAAATCTCACGAAACTTTGCACACACATCAGGCCTGGTGAAATCATCTTTTTTTTTTGTTTCACGTCACAATTGTTTAAAAAATGGCTCGCTAGCGCCCCCTAGAATTATTTAAAAAATCTGCCCGGTTGTACTTTTCATCTAGATCTATGAAAATTTGGTAGTATATGTAAGGCTTTACATTTACCTTGTTTTCCATAATACACAGCTAATCAAAAGACTGCAATTTAAAAATAAAGTTGAAAAATAAATATATACGTATGCATTATATTTAACAACTTGTATTGTTTTATTACTAATTTAGCAAAAATACTCATACTTCATCACTCATTTCATCAGAGGACACATTTCCTTTTCATATCTTGATGTGTACAGCATGCATTTGCAACGGCATGACCTTGTTACACTGGTAACAGGTATTTTGGGGCATTTTTGTAAAGTGGTGTGAGTCAGGAGGCAAGGGAGAAGTGTCTAATGTCTCCTGAAGGGGTACTATATAAAAGGTGTTTCTTCCACCTGCTGACATAGCACGTAGAGCTTTAATAGAGTACCCCTCTGTTTCTGGTGGAATGACTGTGAGCTTTCGTCGACCACCAACACCTTTATTGAAGAGGAGGAAAATTATGTGCACAGCAAGATCTCAAAGCACTGTGTAAGTTATGTATGGGAAAAATAGGAAGGACATCAGTAACTGTGGAACACCAAAATTAAACCAGAAGAAAATAATAAAATGGTGTAATTCTTACTAACCTGTTGCTTTATGCAAGAGCCATCCGCCATAAAGGTTCTCCATTTTGGGAAATGTTTCAGCCAGCAGTCTTGAAATCTTATTTTTAGGTCAAAGTAAAAACAAACAATGGAAGAGAAGATGGGAATTATAAAACGGCAACAATGTCTCAAGATTTAGGGTTCAGTGTTTCAAAAAACTAACTCTACAGGTAATTTAAATAATCTGACTGACAACTCATTGTGGTCACCATCTTCAGGTAAAGACACTGTTTGTCACCCCATGCCTGCCTGGAGAAGTTCTAGCTCCTCTGTTGGTAATGGTGTGTGAGATGTATATTTTGGCAGGAGATAAAAACTAAGAGCAGTTTGCTTGATCTGTGTCTTAACAAGATGCTTTTGGGGAGTCAAACACCTTTTTTTTTTTTTTTTACCCCTGCTGAATTTGGGTTTAAAATATCCTGGAAATGACCTGTGAATTGAAATGGCAATAAGTATGCTAGCATAAAACTTACATAGCTTTAAAACATTACAAGTACAACAACAAACCTTGTCATTTAATGTTGGACAGTTGGATTCGGAGGTGCTGACTGCCCTATCGCTGTTGGTCGTGTAGAGTTATTGGATATAGTTTTGAAAAGCAAAGACACCATTCCTGGCTGCTGATTCCACAGTACCTTGACCCTATACCATACCAGATTATATACACATAGCATTATGAATGTTTTTTTTTGTATGGTTTAGTGTACCAGTGAAAAATCGGTTTCTTATCACCGTCTGCCATAACATTACCTGTTAGTTACAATATCTAGCCAGGGGAAAAAAATGAAGAGACCACCCTTTTTTTCTTCAGTTTTCTGTCCATTTTAAATGCCTAAATAAACTTTGCTTGGACCAATATAACAATGACAACAAAAACAGCTTAAGAGTTAGAGTTTAAGAGCTGATTGAGTACTGTCGCCTGGCATGGACTGGGATGCGAGCAACCTGCCCGAAACATGGCAAAAATTCAAGCTCCATGTGGATTTGATGTTTTCCGGTCCATGAAAGACGAAAAGTGTAGCTACCTTCTTCTTTGGGTTGGTGAGAGAGGCAGAGACATTTACAACGCATGGACGCTTACAGACGACGAATGAAGGGTACTGAAGACGTATTACGAGCGCTACAAAGCATACGTTATGCCAAAGTCAAACATTATATTTGCTCGTTATAAATTCCATGAAAAGGTTCAAGGGGCTAATGAGCGGTTTGAACAGTTTTTGACGGACTTGAGATTGCTTGTTAAGGACTGTAATTATTCAAACAGCGATGAGATGGTGAGAGACCGTGTCGTGTTTGGAATTTACTCACCTAAAGCGAGAGAAAAGCTACTGAATGTTGGATCTGAATTGACACTGGATAAAGCTATAGACATTGTCAGGCCCCACGATATGGCACAAGCACTGCTCAAGACGATAACTTGTGGCAACAGCGGCCAGCACAAGCAGACTGTTCAGGCTATCAGTCATCATTTTTCAAAGAAGAAAACTTGGAAAAGGCACCAAGACAGCGAAACGGGAAATACGGAGAACACTCATAGACCTGGTGACAAAGAGCGTCACAAGACATGTGGATATTGTGGAAACAAGTCACATAGAGAAAAAGACAGATGTCCAGCAAAAGGTAAACAGTGCAAAGTATGCAGCAAATGGAATAATTTTGCAAAAGTTTGTCGCTCCAAGCAAAATAAAGGAGTGCACATCGTAAGTGATGTTGACGCACACAGCAAGACAGAGGATGAAGACTTATTTATTGATGCAGTTACACGAGAAAACGACAACAAAAAGAAGACTGAGCAGGCATTTGCAGATGTGTTGGTTGGACCAAATAAAACTATTGTCACTTTTAAGCTCAACACTGGACCCTCAACTAATGTCATTCCCACTAACGTCTTCAAATGTCTGGGAACACATGACACATTACAACCAACAACACGTCCCCTCTATGGATATGGGGGTGAAAAGTTATCTGTCAGAGGAAGGTGCAACATGAAATGCCAGTACAAAGACATTCAAATGACACTAAAGGTCCATATCGTTGACACACTGGCTCCTCCTGTTTTAGGACTAAAAGCATTGCTGGATTTTGGACTCATTAAACTCATAATGTCTCTCCACAGCTCAGGTGAGATGTCAATTATGGACGAGTTCGCTGATGTATTCACGGGAATAGTCCTGTTTCCTGGAGAGTGCACGATTCACATTGACCCAAATGCAGTACCTGTGGTTCATCCACCTAGGCAAATTCCCTTGGCTCTCCGTCATTGCCTCAAGGAGGAACTGACAAGCATGGAAAAACAAGAAATCATCGCTAAAGTCAACGAACCAACTGAATAAGTTAACTCGATGGTGGCAGCAGAAAAAACACGCACAGGAAAACAGAGTCTGTCTTGATCCACGGGATTTGAACAAAGTCATCAAACGGCCACACTACCCCTTACCTACCCTCCAGGATACATCCAAGTTGGCCGGAGCATGTTTCTTCAGTGTAATGGATGCAGGTCATGCTATTGGGCCATCACGCTCTCAAATGAGTCCTCAAGACTGACCACTTTAAACACTGTATTTGGACGATACAGATTCCTTCGCTTACCTTTTGGATTAAACTTTGCTCAAGATGCGTTTCAGCACAAAGTTGATTTACGAAAGTTTGCAAGGTGTTACGGCAATAGTTGATGATATCCTCATCTATGGCAAGACAAAAGAGGAACATGATGCCAACCTCCGCGCCATGCTGCAACGCTTCAGAGAGCGTGGAGTAAAACTGAAGCCTGAAAAGAATAAAATTTGTGCCACAGATGTCAGCTACTTTGGACACCGAATCACCAAGGATGGAATCAAGCCAGATCCAGCCAAAATTGCAGCTGTGAGGGACATGCAACCACCAAAAGACAAAAGTGAACTAGAAACAATCCTATAACTACTACTAGGATAAACTATTTGTCCAAATTCGCCACGGGATTGTCTGAAGTCAATGCACCTATGTGTCACTTGCTGAAAGAAACAAGTGAATTCAGATGGGATGCACAACATGAGAAAGCATTCAAAAAATTAAAGGTCCAGTCCTAAGATATTTTGTTCCCTGTAAGGAACTCAAGCTTCAAGTAGATACATCAAAACATGGATTAGGTGCAGTCCTGTTACAAGAAGAAAAGCCCATAGGCCATGCATCTAGATCACTGACTGTGAAATCAATTATGCACAAATCACACATAACGGTGGAAAGTGACCACAAAACGCTTGAATCCATATTGAGAAAACCACTTGCAGCAGCGCCTCCAAGATTACAGAGAATGATGCTTCAACTACAGAGGTACGACTTTAACATCACTCACAAACCAGGCAAAGACATTCCTGTTGCTGATACCCTCTCTAGAAAGCCGCTGCCTGACCCGGACACCAGCCTCAGTGAAGGTATGGACATGCAAGTACACACTGTGTATAGACACCTGCCTGTCAGTGGCAGCAGACTTGAAAATATAAAGATGGAGACTGAAAAAGATGCTCAGCTCCATGGAAAAGATAATTAAATCGGGATGGCCAGAGAAGAGGAGACTGTGCCCTCAAAACATAGCAGAATATCAGAACCATCGAGATGAGCTCTCGTTAATTAATGGCATTTTGTTTAAGGGAGAAAAAATTGTCATTCCAGCCTCGCTGCATTCAGAGATGTTACTGCGTATCCATGCAGGCCACATAGGTGCGGAGAAGTGCAAGCAACAAGCATGTGACATCATCTTCTGGCCTGTGATGAACAGGCAGATTGAGGAATTGGTTGGAAAATGCCATATTTGTAATGAATACAAACCTTCAAACACTAAAGAGCCAATGATCAGTTACGACATCCCCGACAGGCCATGGCAAACCATTGCTACCGACCTTTTCACCTGGAACAATGAGAACTATCTAGTCACAGTGGACTATTACAGCAGATACTTTGAGCTTGACCGATTGCACATCACCGTAGCCTCTACCGTTGTACGCAAATTAAAAGCTTCATTTGCTCGACATGGTATCCCTGAAACTGTGATATCAGACAATGATCCACAGTACACATGCAGGGAGTTTGAGGATTTTTCCAACATGTGGGGTTTCACACATGTAACCTCCAGCCCGCACTATCCACAAAGCAAAGGCTTAGCAGAAAAAATTGTTCACATTGCTAAATCCCTTATGGAAAAGGCCAAAGCTGATCAGAGAGATCCCTACTTGAGTCTACTTGAGTATCGCAATACCCCTGTGGATAACTTCAGATCACCAGTTCAGCTGTTAATGATTCATCGCTCACGCTCAATTCTGCCTAACACTCACCAGCAACTGCAAACCAAGATCACCAAACACAAAGACGTTCATATTCGGAGAACCCAGAAACAACAACAGAAAAAAATACTACGACATGTCATCTAAGACGATGACACCTCTACATGAAGGACAACACATCCGCTTCAGGAGAAAGGCTACTGGAGACCAGCAGTTGTCATGCGTTCAGCTGGTACGAAAGATACTACCACATCCGCGCATCAGGAGGACAAGAATACCGGTATGACACAGTTCTCACAATAAAAAACCTAGCTTCTCACAATGTCTGTTAACTCATCAATATCAGCAGAAGACTCTTTGAACATGTTCCAGTCAATAGCATCCAAGCAGCCAGGCAGCAAGATAAGGCAAAAATCTTCATCCCATGTTTTCACTCGAAGGTTTTGTACTTTGCCTTGCTTCAGTAGAGTCCGGTAGACGGGGATGAGGTAGATGCAGCTGTGATCAGAGGAACCCAGTGATGGGACGGTGCTGGATTTATATGCATCCTTTGTTATTTCCATAACAGAGGTCAAAGGTCTTATTGTGATATGATTTTACTTTAATTACTACATTTAGGCTATTTCACATACTGTATGTAAATGGGAGTTAAAATTATTTTATTAAATGTGGCGTATTATTTTATCTAGATTAAATGTTTTAGTTCGCTTTAGTTTTTAGTTTGCATCCATGTGCAGCTCATCCATCCATCCATTATGCAAACCGCTTAGCCTCACAAGGGTCGCGGGGCATGCTGGAGCCTATCTCAGTTTATCACAGGGCAGTAGTCGGGGGTACACCATGAATTGGTTGCCAGACAATCGCAGGGCATGCACAAATAAACATTCACATTCACAATCACACCTAGGGACATTTTAGTGTTCAATTTACCTCCCATGCATATTTTTGGAAAGTGGGGGGAAACTGGAGTGCCCAACAAAAACCCACGCAGGCACAGGGAGAACATGCAAACTCCACATAGGAAGGCCGGGAACAGAGTCTAATCCATGACCTCCGCACTGTGAGGTGGACATACTGTCGACTTCCGGCGCCGCGCGAGTGGCAGCCCGCTACAGTAGCTCCGGCTCATCGGTGAGCCTTTTCGTGTGTTTTTGTTCTTTAATATTACTCTACCTCATACCTTTTTCGTATAATTGATAGTCGTAACTTGCGTAGCAATGGACACCCAAACTGCGGTATTCTTGCTGCTGCTGATGGCTATTTTTTGCGCGATCATGTCCGGCGACTTGGCTCGGAGCCGAGCCCCCATTGTTTACAGCCGGAATCAGCTGTTAGCACTCCGTGCTAACCATGCGCCGGCTCCCGGGGCGAGACCCGATATCCCCCGTGAGCTGAGGAGGAAGAGACGGGGATCTCGCGCGGGGGTTAAACGCAGGGAAAGGAGGAGACGATACCATCCCGTCCTCCCGTCTGTTATCATGGCGAATGTTAGATCGCTCCCCAACAAGATGGACGAGCTAGCGGCGCTTACCCGGCACGAGAGGGACTTCCGGGAGGCTAGCCTGATGCTATTCACGGAGTCGTGGCTAACAACGCTAACACCGAACGCGGTCGTAGAATTGGACGGCTTCCAAATCATACGCGCGGACAGGACGCTGGAGAGTGGAAAGAGGAAAGGAGGAGGGCTGGCTATGTTTGTGAACGATAGATGGTGTAATCCTGGGCACATCACGATTAAGGAGCAGCTTTGCAGCAGGGATATTGAGCTGCTAGCTGTTGGCATGAGGCCATTCTACATCCCGCGAGAGTTTAGTCACGTGATCGCGGTGACCGTCTACGTCCCACCAGCTGCCAGCAGCGACACAGCCTGTGATGTCTTGACTGCAGCAGTGAGCAGGCTACAAACACAGCACCCAAATGCCCTGGTACTCATCTCTGGTGACTTCAATCATGCCTCCCCTTCCTCCTCTCTGCCTTCATTCACACAGTATGTCACCTGCCACACCAGAGACAATAAAACACTGGACCTTTTCTATGCCAACACCAAGGAGGCATACACATCACTGCCCCTCCCCCCGCTGGGCAAAGCTGATCACAACCTGGTGGCTCTCCAGTCTGTGTACAAACCTCTGGTCTGCAGGCAGCCAGCTGTGACCCGCACGGTTCAGAGATGGTCTGGAGAGGCCGAGGAGGCCTTAAAGGACTGCTTCAGCACAACTGTGTGGGAAGTATTCAGCGATGCTCACGGGGAAGACATTAGTAGTCTAACGGACACTGTTACAGACTATATAAATTTCTGCATGGTGAACACCATACCCACCAGGACAGTAAGGTGTTTCTCCAACAACAAACCCTGGATCACACCAGACATAAAAGCTCTCCTGAAGGAGAAGAGGAGGGCTTTTGCGTCAGGCAACATAGAGGAGCGGAGGACTGTGCAGCGCCAGCTGAGGAGGAGGATCAGAGAGGGGAAAAGGTCCTACAGGAAGAGGATGGAGGAGCAGCTGCTGCAGAATAACGCCAGGGGAGTCTGGAGCGGCCTGAAGACCATCTCAGGCCATGGACAACCCAAGACCAGGACTGGGGGGGACCTGCACTGGGCAAATGAGCTGAACCTCTTTTTCAATAGGTTCGATCAGATGCCTGCCTCCACTAAATCTCTCCTGCTGCAGCCTACACCTACTCCTCCTGCTGGGCATGTCACCCCCTCTCCCCTTTTCTCCACAGTCTCCAGCTCCCAGCTACACCAGATAGCCACCACTCCCTCCTGCCCAGCCTTGGTCTTCACAACATCTCAGGTGAGGAACCAGCTAAAGAAGATGAAGGCGAGGAAGGCGAGGAAGGCAGCGGGTCCAGATGGCATCAGCCCCCAGCTCCTCAGATCCTGCGCAAACCAGCCCTGTGGAATTGTCCAGCACATGTTCAACTTGAGCGTGAAGCTGGGCAGGGTCCCCCAGCTATGGAAAACATCCTGCCTGGTCCCGGTGCCAAAGACCCCCCACCCGAAGGAGCTCAACAGCTTCAGACCAGTGGCGCTGACGTCTCACCTGATGAAGACCCTGGAGAGACTGGTCCTTGTCCACCTGCGCCCCCTGGTGAGCTCATCAATGGACCCACTCCAGTTCGCATACCAGCCTGGCATCAGTGTGGATGATGCCATCATCTACCTCCTCCACACTTCACTCTCCCACCTGGAGAAGGCGGGGAGCACTGTGAGGATCATGTTTTTTGATTTCTCCAGTGCTTTCAACACCATCCAGCCCACCCTACTGGGAGACAAGCTGGAGCGGGCGGGGGTGGCGCACCACCTCACCACATGGATCCAGGACTACCTCACAAACCGGCCACAGTATGTGAGGACACAGGACTGTGTGTCTGACGTGCTCCTCTGCAGCACGGGGGCCCCACAGGGAACTGTCTTGGCTCCCTTCCTGTTCACCCTCTACACCTCGGACTTCAACTACAACACCCCTACCTGTCACCTGCAGAAGTTCTCTGACGACTCTGCGATTGTCGGCCTCATCACAGGCGGAGATGATCGGGAGTACAGAGAACTTACTCAGGGTTTTGTGGACTGGTGCCAGCAGAACCGCCTCCTGATCAATGCGGGGAAATCCAAAGAAATGGTGGTGGATTTCAGTAGGCGCCAGCACTCTTCACCTGCACCAGTGAATATCCGGGGAACAGATGTTGAGAGAGTCTCAACTTACAAGTACCTGGGTGTTCATCTGAACAATATACTGGACTGGTGCGACAACACAGACGCCCTCTATAGGAAGAGGCAGAGCAGACTCTTCCTACTGAGGGGACTGAGGTCTTTTGGGGTTCAGGGGACACTCCTCAGGAACTTTTATGACTCGGTGGTTGCATCGGTCATCTTCCAGGGAGTGGTCACCTGGGCAGGCGGCGTCTCGGCCCGGGACAAGAAGCGGCTGGACAAACTGGTCAAGAGGGCCGGCTCTGTCCTGGGCTGCTCCCTGGACTCTGTGGACTCGGTGGGGGACAGGAGGATGTTGGCCAAGCTGTCATCAATGCTGGGCAACCTGGACCACCCCCTCCAGGGCACCCTAACAGCACTCCACAGCACCTTCAGTGACAGACTGTTACACCCTCGCTGTGCAAAGGAGAGATTCCGCCGTTCCTTCTTGCCTGCTGCTGTCAGACTCTTTAACAAGAACATTGTGTAGTCTCTACAAACTGGCGGTCATTAGTGCAATTGTGCAGTCCTGCACCTGAGCTCGTATCGTGCAATACCCAATATTCCCCACTACTGTAATACCGTGCAATACTCAACATTCCCCACTACTGTTAGTCTAGTTTTATTTTTATCCAATGCTGTTCCTTACATTTCACTACAGCACTGCAGCACTGTCACTTAGAGTATTTTTTCCTCTGTACTATGTACAGGCCGAAATGAGTGTTCCTCATATTTGTTATGTAGATGTAGGTTGGTGTGTATACACATGTGTATATACACATGTTACTGCGTATATCTACATAGGTTTGATTCTAAATGTTTGCCGTCAATGTTATACATTAATGGCCACATTATGCCGCCGCCCCTGTGTGACCTATATCTTTGCTACTGTAACAATGAAAATTTCCCCACTGTGGGATCAATAAAGGCATTCTTATCTTATCTTATCTTATCTTATCAACTTCACGCACAATTGGAGAAGATAAGTTGCTCCTATCGCTCTTTGCCACAAACTAGTAAATTAGCCAGCATTAGTTTGTGGTCTGTTGAACGTTATTGTTGGAATGTTATAGCCATTAGTTTCATGTTACGTTATAAACAAGTGCCACCAAACTTTTTAACTTACCACGTTTTAGCGATGAACTGTGATATGTCTTTAGAGGGTTGCTGTTTTCCTCGCTATCTTGTGCCCCCATGGAGATACAGCACAAGTTTTCCTCGTGCGACAACTGATGAGATCCAGTAGCACGAGCAGTGTCAGAGCCAGCACACCGGCGAGTGACACCAGCATGTCACTTGACTGTCCACTGCTGGTGGAGTACGTGCTGGAGGAGTACGTGCTAAAGCTAATGCAAACAAATATTGCCGTCTTGGTAAAGTTCAACAGCTGTAAAAAAAAATAAAAGAAAGTCAAAACATACCAGGTATGACGAGCTCCTCGCTCATGGTTCTCCAAGCCTGGTCTCTTTTTGCCTGTCCTGGTACTGGTAGCTGGCTGTGTCATATAGCTCCGGATCTCCACAAACCACAATAATAATGTTTTCCTTCATTTTGCGCTCTCCACACAAGACCCGCCAAATGTACAGGACACTCTGTAGTAGTACTCCCCGATGCTGATTGACTGCTGTGAGGCAAAGAGGGAAAAAAGTTCATTTTGTTTAGCTGCAGCGAATGGGCGGATTTTAAGTGTTTCCCTCCGCGTCCCACCACTCCAAGCATCCCGCATGGAACCGCGCCTGCCCGCGCTAACTGCACTGACTTTAATTGAATCACGCCACCAGAAACACCCTCAACAGATTTGTTGAGAACACATGCCAGCACCGAAATTGCTGGAGGGGAAACCACCGAGCCAATCAGGATCCTGAAGGGCTGACCAATGGAAGCTCTCCTGGACCGGGTGTCTCCGCCTATCTGTTCAGACTGAAGAATATCGCTCACGTCTGCTGCATTGACATAAAAACAATGCCCACTGTTAAATAAAGCAGTTACATGACAACTCTCGACTCACTCACATCGTCTCCTTACACACATTCAACGTGTGGTGGCAAGCGGTTCGTCAAACCGTTAACCCAGAAGTGGGTGCGCATAATGTAAGCGGATTTGAATAGTAAATTATCCAGCTAATGAGCTTTAAACAAACCTCTGCCGTTAGCATCTCTCCCGCAGCGGAAACTTTTTTGGGGGGGGGTTATTATTTTGGTGGGTCGGGGGCGTAAGGATGGAACCACTTTAAAAGGATGAGGTCGGAGGTCGGGGTTGGAGGACGATAATTTTTATGAATAAGGACGGAGGGACGAGGCCGGAAGGTACCCAGGTCGTGGACAGAGAATGGAGGACGGAGCAGCAAAAAAGGGTCAAGTGCCCAGCTTTGCTCGTCTATGCTCGTGAACTAAAACGTGAGTAAATTTTAGCCCCATTTTTATTTAATGAACTACATTTTCGCCTTGTCTTTATTCGTCTACAAAAATGCACACTGATTTAGGTCCCATTTATTGTTTAAAGCAACACTGTGTCATGTCAGTTTTTGTTGATTATGGCGGCGCCATGTGGACAAAAGCGGTAGTGTTTTGACAAACCTCAACCACATTTCCCATGCACACCACCGCGTAGTGTCGTGAAATCCTGAGCTCTCGCTGGCCTGCAAGTTGGACTGAATTGCATTTCTATTTCCATGTGAAAGATGAATAGTGATGAGGTAATGAATCTAATTTTGTTCAAACAATACTTTGGTGTTTTTGTTTGTTTTGGTGCTTACGCCATGACACCAGTAATAGCGCGTAGACTTTTGAAACGACTGAGTATGCCGTAAGCAATTCAGGACATTTGTATTATTTTTGGGTTGCTTCCATCCTCCTCAAAGTTGCTTAGGGCTAGTAAAAATGATACAGGCCCCAGTGACCCGGGCAAGGGAGAACTTGTCCAATATTTTTACTTATCATATGGGGTCGTGAGCCGTGCTTTGTCTGGTCCCTCACCTACTACCTGTTTACCATGGGTGTCCTTGCCAGAGGCATAAAGCCCAAGACAACTTACACCCTCGGATCATTGGGACACTCAAACCCCTCCATCATGATAAGTTCACGGCTCATGGAGGGGACTGAAGAACTGATTTATCTCAAATAACATTTAAATAGAAAAGTGTGAGCTTTCGCCCGGACTGCTACATAAGGCAGAGCTTCTAACACAAACCACCCACAGCTTTACTATTTATCCCTCCTATTATCCCCAAATATAATAGGAGGTATATAAAAAAACCCTTGGGGATAATTTGACCCCAGGGATATTTGCCTCTATAAAGTGATGTACATAACATTTTTGACACAATCTTTGTGTCAGGCACTTTAATTGTTGAATACATAAATACCCCCTTGATAATGAAACTTATCAGTGAGTTGACATGTCCTCTCACGCCACATCACGCCAAATTTTTAAATTAGAATTAATGTATCTTAAAAAGGTTCTATACAAATCTTCTCAAATTTTCTGACAACATTATTGGCCACAAGAGGATGAAACCTATTGTTTTGGTGATGAAATTGCCTTTTCTGTAGCGCCACTATCAGGTCAAACTTTCAGTTTTAAGGCCTAGACAGACCAAACCGATGTCGGAGGTCGTGAAACGTCGTGGCGTCTGAATGCGCAGTCTGATTAGTGTGTAGTGACCACCGTCGTAGTGTCGTAACTCGCCAGTAAGCGTCTTGGGGGCGTTTACGCATGTTAAATCGGCGTCGCCAGTCTTGACATTTCGTCACTTTGATTGGCTGTTGTCCACATGAGACAAAATTGGAATGAATTCAAAGACATGGTGGCGGGAAATACTGCCCTTCAAGTCTCAGCGTTCCAAAGGCTTGCTGTTGCTTCACCTTTTGATTTGTAAGCTCGTACCGAATGAGCAAGCCAATGGACGCTTCCAAGTCACCTACATCCAATAGTCCCCATACACACGCTTCCCCTCTAAATGGGTCATCCCCAGGACAATATTTTCAATCGATCAATCTTCAATCTTCATTCAAGCAAAGAACACGTGCAGAACAACGATTCGTTCTTTTCAACGTTCATTTGAGTTCAGCCACGCGCATGTCGTCAATCTCCGCAAACAACCAATCAGCAGCCACGTCAGATGGAGGAGGGATTTTATGAACATACTGCCACACTATTAGCGTTCACGAAGGAATCAGTAAGGTAACTTCCCGTTCATGAAGGAATCAGTGATGTAACTTCCCGTTCACGAACGAGTCAGTGAGTGAACGTGCAGCCATTTCCCGTTCACGAACGAATCAGTGATGGAACGTACTGCGTTTCCAGTTCACATACAATTCGATGAGTGAACGTGCTGCATTTTCCGTTCACGAACGAGTCAGTGAGTGAACGTGCAGCCATTTCCCGTTCACCAATGGTTCGTTCTCATTCATACATTATAGCTGCAACGTTTTTGATAGTAACAATAATGATAATGACAATACAAACACAAACACACAAATTAAAATTACTGCAACATCAGGGTGACCACAGTAGTTGTTTTTTTTAAACTCACTGCGTCCGTGACGGAGGAGAGGTAGCGTGTTTGTGTGCGGGTGGGCTGTGTGTGTGTGTGTGTGTGTGGGGGTGTGTGTGTGTGTGTGTGTGGAGGGGTGTGGGTGTGTGTGTGTGTGTGTGCGGCGGGGGGGTGGTCGGGGTTGGGGTTGGGGGGGTGTTTGGGGGTTGTTGTAGGGGGGGGCTGAAGATTCGGTGAATGAATCTTTTGAACGTTTTTTTTTTGATGAACTGATTCTAATGATTCAGTTCACTGAAAAGAACTGTTATGCCCATCACTAGTGTTGATATGTCTGTTCATCTATCTATATCAGTGATGGACAATTACCAGCCTACGAACCCCCTGTCAGTAAAAAAAAAAAAGTGGTCCACTCCCGCACTGTTGCGGTTCGGCACCTGTGCATTCACCTTATCGCAGATTTTTTTTAAAATGTATTTCAATATTTAAAAATGTTTTTGTTTTTATTGGGTGAGACAAGCCCTTTCGGGGAAAACGCATATTAGTTAGGTTTATTCGTGTTTTTAAAGAATTGTGGCAGTTTACAAATGTTCCCCCATAAGTTTGGTTTGTTTGTAACATACCTAGTCAGTAGTCAGGTTGATTAACATCTCATTAGCATGATAAAACATCAGTGGCCACTAAAGCCGAACAAGCATCTTTTCATTTACCATTTCACTGAGTGGATTTGTCTGGCAGGTGTGGGGGTTATGTCCTAACACGCGAACCTACACACTGAATGACTGTTTGCCATGAACAAACTTTCCACGTCTTGGCACACACAGGCTACTTTCCAGTGTGTGTGTGTGTGCGTGGGGGTGTGTGTGATGACAGGCTAAGTAAACCCCGTAGTGGTCCAGGACCAAAATGAATAAAAGTGCCTTTTGTCAGACTGCAGGTTAGGCTGAGGAAGCAGAGTGGGTGGGGCAGGGGTGAGCCAGTCTGGAACAAACATGAATGTACCCTCAGTTCCCTCAGACATCGCACGTCTCTGACAACTTTCACAGCAACACTAGAAGAGAGGAGGTGGACCTCAGTGTGGATTAAGGGGGTTGCCGGAGTGAAGGTGGAGGGGGTATGAAGTGTATCAGTGAGTTTGCGGGAAGTTGAGGGGGAGGGTTCAGCCATACAGGCAGTGAGCTCATTGGAACAGCAGTGTTGTTTTATCCTCCTACCAAGCATGTAGATTTTGGAAGGCATACAAGCCACTAGTGCACAAGAGCCCTCAGTCGCTCCAGACCAAGGGACCAAGGAAGAGACTGTCGGAATCCTAAGCATCCTCACATACTTCAGCCCACCCGACTTACCGAAGGTCATCTCTCTGTTGGCAGTCAGATCTCAATCTTGACACTCTGAGACTTGGATCGCTTCTTGAGTGAGTTTGATTGTCTTTTACTTTTGTATCATTTGATTTTTCTTAAACTATTTTCTCAACATTTTCTGATTGCACTTATAACTGAGAAGACAGAAAGATTACTCTGTGCTATAAATAGGCTGCCTAGCAATTGTGTGATAATTCACCTCAGAAAAATGATAGGTGAGATAGAGAAAAGTGCCTTAAGTGAATATGGTTTGTCTTTTTCGGTTTCTCCCTCAGCTGTCCATCGCTCCTGTGGAAAATGACCCTCTTGTCTCATCGCCCCCTGGATGGGGTATGTTTATCCTTCATTCTACTCTCACGACAAATTTTTATTTGGGTATTTAGCATTTTGTAAGTACAGTAAACCTCCCTCCACTATATTGTGGTTGAGTTTCCCTGGTACTGGTATTTCATGCTTTTTTAAACCATATGTATTCATTTAATTATTTAACCAGCTAAGGCTATTGAGAACAGTTTCTCATTGACAGTGAGGACTTGATTTCAGACAACAGGGCAAAAAGTACAAATACGTACAAAAACTGTTGTTTTTTTAAATAAAATGTATTTTTTTACTGTTTGTATTTTCTGTGTTATCCACTGCTCTTGCTCTGTTTCAATATATTATCTCTTGAAATGTGTTTGTATTGTTTTGAAAGTGTGTTAAAAGAAAAACAAAAAGAAAAAAAACGAAGTACCATAAATGTTATAAAAACATGCCTAGGTTGTATTTTAACACAGTATTTCATTCTGTGAATTTTAACTTTGCGGTGTGTATGCGTGTGTGTGTGTGTGCGTGTGTGCGCGTGTATGTGTGTGCGTGTGGTGAGGGGGTCTGTGACGTAACCCCCGCAATGGAAGGTGGATCACTGTATCACTGTAGATATGCTTCTGTTTCAGACATAAAGCTAAACCATCTGGAATACTAAACCTGAGCTGTTTTTCGTCACCTGGAACACCAAGTAGTCCAGATAGGTGTATACAAACAGTAGATGGACCGATAGATAGATGGTTGATGCATAGATAGTTGATTACCTGTAGATAGAGAGCCATACAATCTATATCAGCACCACCAAAACGTTGAGCCGATGTCAGCACTTCCTTTACTCTGAGATCAAACATAATGAGATATTATTATAGAAAGAGAAATATTATTGTTGGGACTTTACATCTTCCAGCATTTCCCCAAATGTATAACATACAATTTTATTTCGTCACAATTTCATGCATAAAATTTTCTGGCAGGTGCCATCTCATTCATGTTTCTGTGACCTCATCACTTAGTTATGTCCTATCCAAAAAGCCTGCTCTTATACCTTTTCAGCATGTTGTGGTATTTCGGAATAAAACCTCATATCTATAGCACTGCCTCAGTTTTACTTCTTCTCTACATGTTCTCAACTGTGGTTACTTCATTTTCCTTTTTATCTGTTGACTCAGTTTTAAAAATACAGTGTAAAGGGGGTGGGATATTTTAGGCAGCAAGAAAGAAAGTAGTGAAATAAATAAACTGGAACTAGAGTGAGGAAGCAGTTGGGCAGAAACCAAGTAAGGTTTTGCACTGCCAGCACTACTGTCTCAGAATGCTCCGCACACTCCTGTTAATGAAAAAATGATGTCAATATGACAAAGAGAGGAGAATATGGACATGTACATCGTTTTAGACCCCTGCTCTCCATTGCCGATACATTCACAACTGTACTCATTGTTCAACAGAGTATTTTTTATACAGTATAAATCTACTAAATACATACATGCATGTGCTCTATGCTCGTGAAAGTCGACCGAAGTTTACTGTCGCAATCGCTAACGGACGCTCCAGATTAGAGCCGAACTGGACAAGATGAGATCGGTCTCACAAAAAACGAGTTTTGATTTTTTTTTTTCCCCCCTACAAAAATTGTTATACGGCGTACACAATTTGAAATGATCAAAAAACGTAAAAAATACGGGGTAAACGTATAAGTTGACAGGTATGTAAATATACTAATGTCCTATCGTGGCCAATAATTGTGACTCACAAACACTGCCATTAACCCCACAGTAAACACATCAAGTCACAATGTTAGGTTACTTGGCTCTAGCTATGTGAAATACCACATTAACTTGTGAGCGTTGTCCAGTGTTGCAGTGAAATCCCCCACCCAAACATCCCAGGGAGGGTATCTCTAAAGAGAACGTCAGCCATTTCACTATGTTGACTTTTATGCCGGCGGCACGGTGATCAACTGGTTAGCACGTCCGCCTCACAGTTCGTGGGTTCGATCCCGGCCCCGGCCTCCCTGTGTGGAGTTTGCATGTTCTCCCCGTGCCTGCGTGGGTTTCCTCCGGGTACTCCGGTTTCCTCCCACATTCCAAAAACATGTCATGTCATCATGTCATCTTCCAAACCGCTTATCCTATATAGGGTCGCGGGGAGTTGCTGGAGCCTATCCCAGCTGTCAATGGGCGAAGGCTGACTACACCCCGAACTGGTCGCCAGCCAGTCGCAGGGCACACATAGACACTGTCACTGAGCGGGAATCGATCCCACGCTGCCCGCACACAACTCAGGCATGTGTACCACTACAGTATCAGCGGACCATTCCAAAAACATGCATGGTAAATTGATTGGACTCTCTGGGGTAGGCTCCAGCACGCCCCGCAACCCTTGTGAGGATAAGCGGTATCGATAATGGATGGATGGACTTTTATGCCTACCACTGAAACCCTATAAACAGTTTCTAAATACTACATTAATTTCAACGTTAATGATTTTGATTGTGATACTTGTGTTAACAGAGAAACGTCAGGACAACGGCAGAATGTACTATCTGTTCTCGAGTAACCAGCAATGGAGTATTGGTAAGTTCAAGAAATTTGCCCTGCTTTCAGTGAAAAATTAAATTGAATTAAAATTTCATTTATAATACACACGTTTCTATCTATCATAACACATACCCTGTGATTTAACCTGTGTGTGTTCCCTGTTCGAATGTTATACTTCAGATTGCCCAACTAAAAGTCTGTTGGCTCTCGCCGCAGCAACTATGACAGTGAAGTCCTACTGCAAACAGTTGGCAAAAAGAGGGGATTTAATATCTAAAACTGTGCACTGCTATCCTCTGCTGGCGGTTTCGCTCATTGCATTCCTCAAGTGCCTGCAATTTTAAGGGGGAAGAACATCAGACCCATATCAGCCACTACCAATTAAAAAACATTTCAAACGACCTAACTAGTCCATGATACTAAATGTTTTGATTGTAATGCACAACTGAAGTCATTCTTGGCATTTAAAGTGTTAAGTATTTGCTCTTCATGCGCTTCAGCTTACCATGACTCTGAGGCCTGTTGCACCAGAGAACTGAGCGCTTGGGCTCAAATATATATATATATTTTAAATTATTTTTCCTTTAACTGTCTCAACCTGCTGTCTCTCACCTCTAGTCCCCCACCAGAGGTGTGGTACACATTTTGAAATCCACTGGAAACTCCCTGCTTAAGGCCATCTTCCTCTTGGACACACGTAGAAGGAGGTGTGCCACTTAAGGCGTTTCTCACATGTCAGGTGTCTTTGCACGTATGTGTACTTGCCTTTAACACAGTGTTGGTGAGCTTCGTGTGCTTTTTTTTTTTTTTTTTTTTTAAATACTGGTGTTAAAAAAATGCTATTGAGCCTTTTTTGACGCCGAATAATCACGGTACGGTACTGGTACTGATATCCTGTGCAACACTACCAAACGCAGATGATTCCGGGATCTCTGAAATAAGTGCAGAGTGCCGAATAAGTGCCAGTAGTGATACAGATGACGCACTTGTGGACTCTGACATCCTTCCGAGCGGACGAGACTGAGCAAACCACACCGGTAGGATTACCTGCTAAGATTATCTTTGGAGCCATTACAAGAGTCGCTCCCGACCTAAGATTGTCGGGAGCGGAGATTCGGGGCTAAAATCGGGCCGATTATCCTGCCATGTGAATTTAGTCGACCATAGGTTTTAGGGAGATGTTTCGCCAAGCGCTTTGGGCCTTCATGGGTTAAACCCAGACTTAATGTCTGCTGAGCAATGTGTTGCAAACAAATGCGTCTCTTTGTTAGTCGCTAGCAAGCTAAGTGCTGTCTTGAAAGGCTTCGACCAAGTACAGCAAGAAGAGTTTATCCGGACACAAATGCTTTAGTGAGTCACTGATAGTGTAGTGGTACACACGCCTGAGTTGTGTGTGGGCAGCGGGGGATCGATTCCCGCTCAGTGACGGTGTGTGTATGTGCCCTGTGACTGGCTGACGACCAGTTCGGGGTGTAGTCTGCCTTCGCCCGTTGACGGCTGGGATAGGCTCCAGCACCTCCCCGCGACCCTGTATAGGATAAGCGGTTTGAAAGTTGACACATGACACACAAATGTTTTAATGAATGACATTTTATACCATGGAAGTACGTGTCAACCAAAAGCAACATACCTTTGCTGTCAGGAGACGAAGAGATGGTGTGTTAATTGCAGCCATCATGTTCCACCCACCTGGACACAAAGTCATTAAAATAGTCCAGGTTCTTGACAGCATCAAAGTAGGGCTTAACAATTAATTTCTGTTTCAATATAGTTAAATTTATTTCAATTCAATATAATTTAAATTGAGAAAGCGCTCTTTTCTAATCATGAAGGCTGCATTTTAAATGGTCATTACTTTATTGACAGCGGAGGGGGAGAGGGGGAGGACGCGCTAGCCTTCAGCTTTCTAACATGCTTGATCCTTTTCACCTCGCATGGTTATTGCTTCCCAAATGTGGGGGAAAAAGAACCCTCAACGTGTACGTGCATTGTCTATTTTGTGATGTTTTGGCTGCTGTTGTATGTCAGAGCGCGTGTTGGAGGAAGTATCTATCATGGCTTGTCGGATGTGTGTCGCCGTTGTAAGTGTTGACTTGTATTTAGGTGTCTTCGAAGTTTGAGCGCACACACAGAGACCAATTGTGTGCGACTGCTTGAGCCACGATAAATAAAAACGCATCCGTGCAAAGTTGTCAAGCGGTCAAACATTAAAAGGATGAATTCAGCCGTATGTTTCAAACCAAAAGACAGACAAAAAAATGTTTAATGATGAGTCGCCGAGTGGGAATGTACGGAGCCCCTCTGGAGCGAGGGTATGAGAAAAAATATTTTTTTTGAATGAATTTGACGCACGAAAAATGAAAATAAACACATTGGCTAATTGTAGCCGTTCGCAGCTGCTAAAACTGCTTAAGCAACACCATAGAACTCAAGAATAGTATTTCCATTTGAATTAGGGGATGAAAGTGAAAATAAACCATGCCATAACTGCTCTAAATATGATTCACAAAGCATTGCACTACGCTCTACAAACAATATACTTCCGAATTGAATTTACATTGACAGATATACGGCTGTGTGTACGACGGAACGCAAGCGGTTTGCTAAACTGTGGGTACAGATTAGTAAACTGTGGGTACAGAGTAGTAAACTGTGGGAACAGATTACTAAACTGTGGGTACAGTTTATTAATCTGTGGGTACAGTTTATTAATATGAGGGTACAGATTACTAAATTGTGGGTACAGATTATCAGAAAAATATTTTTTCTCATACCCTGGCACCAGAGGGGCTCCATAGGAATGCCTGCTTGGCGCTTGATATTACGTCATAAAGTGGGCATTATCTTACTTGTTAGCTTGTTATGCAGAGCTGGGCAGTCCATCCCGGGGCCAGCCTGTCCAGACGCTAATTTTTGGGGCAGAGAGTGACAAATTTTTAAGAAAAGGGCACAACTACGCATGGCCGGATTTTAGTCAAGCCTACTAATCAGCCCTCATGCATGTGACATGGACACGAGGCAATCAAATATCATCTCAACCTTCCTGGTGATATGCATATGTTAACATTGTTTGTTGTGCGGTCCTCAGTCATGGTTTCATGAGTAGAATGCATACATGTCCAGAATTTTGTCCAGCACATTCATGGTGGAAGTGAGAACAAATCTAAATTATAAAGTAGAATTGTGAATTGTTGAATTGTGGCAAGTTCATATATTTTGTGTCATGGTGCTTTTTAGATATGAGTTGAATGAATAAGACAGCAACACCCATCTGCAAAGTGGTGTCAGTGACAATCACTCTGTGATTGGCTGTCAGCCAGGAAATGCAAATCAGTGCATGAGATTAGATGGTATATACTATTGTATTATTTCAGTATATTACTATACTATTTATTTCAGTTGTTTAAACCAAGCAATATTGTATTTTCACTGTATTGCATTTTTTCAATTAAAACACATTTTCAATGTTAAAAATACAGTAATGTATCAATTCTACAAGGAAATCCTTTTCACATTCATTCATTCATTCATTATCCATACCGCTTATCCTCACAAGGGTCGCGGGCGTGCTGGAGCCTATCCCAGCTGTCTTTGGGCAGTAGGCGGGGGACACCCTGAATTGGTTGCCAGCCAATTGTAGGGCACACAGAGACAAACATCCACACTCACAATCACACCTAGGGGCAATTCAGACAGTCCAATCAACTTACCATGCATGTTTTTGGAATGTGGGAGGAAACCGGAGTACCCGGAGGAAACCCACGCAGGCACGGGGAGAACATGCAAACTCCACACAGGGAGGCCGGAGCCGGGATCGAAACCACGACCTCTGAACTGTGAGGCGGACGCGCTAACCAGTCGACAACCGTGCCGCTCCTTTTCATATATTAACTGTAAAGTTAACAATTAATAATTTTTTTACATGTCGCCTTAAAATACACACCGATTCATTGTTATTCATATTACAGATTTTTGATGTCATATTTTACAGCATAATAATGTTAATTTCACAAACATTTTTTACAGTGCAGATATGATAAGATTCTCGCTCACGGTTCTCCAAGCCTAGTCTCTTTTTTTATTGTCTCTGTACTTGTAGCTTGTAGGTGGCCATGTCATATGTAGCCCAGTAAATATTTTGTTTTATATTTTGCTATTTTAATTTTGTGGACATTCTCAAAACTCTACATATTCTGTTTCAACAATTCAAGGGTTATTTCTGTGCGTTATTAATCTACATTGTCCATTTTGTAAATATGCTTGTTGATTCTGCATTGTCTGTTGTAGCAAAGGGGGCTTTTATTAATGAGACACACAGCGGTTGTGTGATGTAGCTGCGCTTTCCCGGCAAACCAGAGACAGCTTCTGTCCGGGGGGAGATTGCTCCGTTACCTGTGTGAATGTGACATGATTTCTCTTGGTCCATTACAGAATAAAAATGTGTTTGTCCTTACTCCTGGGCAACTACATCACCCATAATGCATAGTACTATAGGCTCAATGCTCTGCTAATGAGATACTACATACTAGCAGGCTGTGTGCTCCTCCTGATTGATGGTTCAGGTAAAATGACAGTTGACAATCAGCTGGTATTTGTAACCTTTGCACGCAACGGGGTCAGGGGGCTATACGTTTTATGAATAAGGGCGGAGGGTTGAGGCCGGAAGGGTACCCAGTTCAAGGGCGGAGGGTCGCGGCCTGACCGGCAAAAAAGGGTCAAGTGCCCAGCTCTGGTGTTATGTTATTAACTGGAGATCGGATAAGCTTTCATTTTGTACATGTGTGTTTTATTTATTTATCCGTCTATATGATATGTTGAGTCAGTGATTTAAGAAGTGCAATCCACATTTACATCATGTTTCATGAAACAAAGTAATATGTAGGAAGTGGCAAAGCGACTGATTTGTTTACATTGTTGTAATCTGCACTTGAGTTTGTGCCTTTACCTTTACTGCAAGGGCAGGGAACTCTGGTTCCTCGAGGGCCATATCCTGCCTGTTTTGGATCTCTCCTGACTACAACACATCTGAATCGAATGATCAGGATTGTTTCAGACTTCTACCGAGCATGTTGATGAGCTAATCATTTGAATCAGGTGTGTTGTAGTAGGGAGAGATCCAAAACAGGAGTTCCCTACCCCTGTTTTACAGTATAATATCAGTATAGTACTGACACCACAACTGTGTGGCAGAATTGTTGTCGTGATAAATGTTTACTGCAATACCAAACTGTACATCAAAATATTTAATACGTGCATACCTCTAATTGTAGTAGATAAACTGCCTATCATATCAATTAATTCTTCATTTGACTTTAACTCAGTATTCTATAATGCATAACAGATCTGGATAGTTTGTTGTAATAAAGATTAATTGTTGAAAAATAAATTAAAAAACACAAAGGACCTTGAAAAAAATTGCAAATCATCACAATCGCAATTCTTAGGAAAATAATTAGATTATTTTCCATAATCGTTCAGCCCTACATCAAAGTCTTCCTAAGTGTAGGCATTCTTCTTTATAATCAAATAACAAATAATTCACAATGTTGTGATAGCTCACTTCGGTGAACAAACTGGCTTCATTTGACCAGTCTGATTTTGGAAGTACACACGCATCTTTACCTCCACCCAACTTGAGTTTTTCTTCTTATCAACTTCAAACGACTGGTTCCAATGTGTCGATGGAATGGATAGGTGTCCTAATATAGTGACCTTTTTCTCGAAACTACACATAAGGAGACTGATGACCGAAAGCGCTTAAAATAGATGAGGCTTCTCATTGTGATTTTTCTTCCGTATTCGAACCTTCGAATATGACGGTAATGACCTGTCAAATCGCAGCCTTAGCTTTTACAAAATTCCCCCTGGTCAAATTGTGATTATATTTGAAAAGCAATTAATCGTTCAGCTCTAGTCTGAGTTAGTCAAACATGACTTTAAGATCCCTAGTTAAGGTAAGGCACCTGTGTAAGGTAAGCCAGTCATATTATATTATTTTTTAACAAAATGAATTACAAATTGTTATTATGCATCATTAGATCATGAATGTGAAGCCATATGACCTTCGCCGGAGACGACATCATGAGGGGACAGAAGGGCTCTTACGATGGTGGGCATTGCCAGGTGAGAGTTAATTGTGTAATTAAAATAGTCTTTATTGCAGTAATGGTCTGTGATAACTTATGCTACTATTTAAGGCCAAATTAGACACGTATTTATGTAAGCTTGAGTGAAATCTTCAAATGTCACCATCAAAGATTATCGAGTATATTATCATCTGTCTTGCTCCCTCAGTCATCTCTCCAGCACATTGTCGTCCTCGTTCTGTGTGGTGTTTTTTTGGTTTATTTGTATTTTTTTTATATGTTGTTGGTGTGTCAATTGTTCATCTGCTTTCACATTGTGTCTCTGTCTCCGGTGTCACGTCAGTGGTTTTACCCTATGGTAGGTGACATCATGCTGTTCTACCACAGGGTAGAACCACGGACGGGTTGCTGGGAGGTGTCTGCATCTGCCCATCAACCCATATCCTCTCTACGTCTTCTCATATGTCTGAAAGAGGCAGATATGGAGTTTTTGGTGGTGGTTCTTGTGCTGCAGCTGGTGGTGGTACTTCTGGTGTGCCTTTGCACTCTTTACATGCATCTTTGTACTGTTTCACTGTTTGTCTTCTTTAAGGCCTGTTGTATTCCTAAATGTAAGGCCCAAAGATGTTTCTATAATATACAGTATATTGTATGCACACAATCCAAAGTCTAGACTGCAGCAGGAGATGATTAATACAACTTTCACATTAGTTGAAAATGTGAATGTAATGTTAAATGCTATGAAACACATTCTTCACATTGTGATGATGGGAGAACATTTTGGGATTTTTTGGGGGGCTAAGACAACTTTGTTACAGAGTTTGTGCATTATGTCTGAATTAAATGTGGTTGTCTGAAAAGGCTTTAAATCATTTGTTCTGTTATTTCGACCAAATAAGAAATATCACATTCCATCCTCATAGACGCTTGTTTTTAAGATGCTCCACAGGTTCTTAAATGTCTGTTGTATTCTTTAATGTAAGGCCCTAACATGTTTCTATAATATACAGTATATTGTATACACACAATCCAAAGTCTGTACAGCAACAGGAAATGATCGATACAACTTTCACAATAATTGAAAATATGAATTTAATGTTAAATGCTATGAAAAATCCATTTTCTTCTCATTGTGATGAAGGAAGAACATTTTGGGATTTTTTGGGGGGCTAAGACCACTTTGTTGCAGAGTTCACAAACTATGTATGAATTAAACGTGCTTGTCTGAAAATGTTTAAAATCGTTTGTTCAGCTATTTCAACCAAATAAGAAATATCACTTTCCATCCTCATAGATGTTTGTTTTTAAGATGCTACACAGTTTCTTAAAGGGGTTGAGGCCGGGGGATGATGGTGGCCACACCATGAGTTTTAAAAATTCAATGGTATTTTGTGCAGCGTGAAATGGCTTATTTCATCAGATTGTTTTCATGTGGAAAGCATGGTTCTTATCAGTTAGAAACTTCACATACTTTGCAAAGGTCATTTTGACAACTTTATGTAGGACAAAATTCCAGAACTGGGCATTATGCCTATGTGACAGACCGGTCCATCTATCTGCCTATTACGGATGCCCATTTTGGAGCCGATAAACGATAAAGAGGAAGCTTTAAAAAATAGTCGGACTAAGCATAGTCGGAAGTCCATTTTTTGAGGTGAGGTGAGGTTTCTGTAAAAATAGCATCGTTAGATAGACTGGTTGTTGCTTGGGGGACAGATTTGAGTGAGGGAACAGGCGAGGAGAAGTGACGTTTTCCCTATGAGATGGCCAGATTAAATACGTCTCCTTTAAATATGGCGAGGCATCCGAGGTCCTTAGAGGTCCACAATGGTCCTGGAAAGTGCTAAGAGGAGAAGCATTGATGAGGCTTCCATGCCGCAGTGAGTCAGTCTTTCGTTTCAAATATCGCCCAGCAAGCCTTTGATTGTGGGTTAGGGTTGCATTGAGTGGTTCTTGACACTAGCTCAATGCACATCAGTGGTCTTGATAAAAAATAACCCGTTTGCTCTCTAAGTCATAACCAAATTATTTAACAGTAAAGTGATTTTCTTGAAATTCCCAGTGTTTTAATTCCTTTCACAAGTTATTGGACCATCGCACTTTTTTACTGCACTTTTCATAAGCATAGGCATGAGGAAAATGAAAAAGTGTCACTATAAAAAGACAAAATGCAAATGCAAATTTAATATTAATTCAGCATACATTATAATGTGGAGCACAGTATTATCATATTTTGTTTTTTAAGTACCAGTTCTTACTGCCATATTTTAACTAAATTTGATCATGTTTGGCTTGAATGAGTCACTTTGTTTTCTTGTGTGTCATCGCTACTATCCCAGTTTTTCATTTGCCTTAGTTGTATAACTCTAGTTGTTGATATACCATAAAATGTGATTTAACTCTGTGAAACACACACCTTCAGCTGCCCCAACAGCTTCTGTTTGCGGATGCCTGCATGAGTCAGCCATATTTGAAAAAGGAAAACTATCATTTGAACTCAATGCACTTAAATATTGTTAAGCTTCCTTTCAAAAGTTTTATGGGCCTATTGCGGTGCAATGCACTACCTGCTGCAACTGCAGATTTGAAATTTAAAATTATATCAAGTATAGCAATGCTTGCCAATCTTATTATTCCTCATACTCACTATTATTTTCCTTATTGCAGGGCTGTGCATAGTGTCACGTGTGGATCGGGATTTGGACCCAATAGCAGATGTGACACGGAAGTTGAAAAGTAAAAGTCTTTATCAACGAAAATGTAAAGCAACTACAGAGAGCATGACTGGAGGAAAGATTGCATCCTCACTGGAAGAAAGTTTGACATACTGACAACGAGTCACTGAGTCATTCGAGCTTATAAACTCTAAGACATCAGACCTATATGACATTATAAAAGACAAAGCAAAAAAGGACCATGGCAACTGCATATCAACTGATTCGTCAAGGAACAACCGGTCACAACAGGAACCCCTCAAGGGGCACCACCTGGTGGCCAGAATCCAAAGGAACAAAGACAAACAAGATAAAAAATCAAACACTAAATAAACATGAGTCCAAAACAACAAGAAACAAAGTAACTAAACAAACACTAGGAAAACATCTTGACCTGCATTAAGACAGAAAAAATAAAAAAGCAGTTAGACGCGACTAAGACAATGAACCAACTAAGACTAAGAAAACAATCAACTAAATACAAACAGATGAGACAACGAGCACAAGATGAATGATGCACAGTGAACAAGGTGAGGAAAAAGGTGGGGAGTGAAGTGGCCTGGGTATAGGTTCGGAATTACGTAACTTGGAAAAGGTGGAATTACGGGAGGAACCAGAACGTCTATTCAGGCGCCTATGTTGGCCACCACGCGGGTATCCTATGTAAATAGCCAACTGGGCGCCCAAGCAAGGGTCTGATGGGAAAGATTCTGTGGTGGACACTAAGAGATCATCAACATAAAAACGTGTCAAAACCTGACAAGGGCTTGAATAATGACTGGGGAAGGGACCGGGAAAGTCAGTTTGAAATCAGTTTGAAAATCGGAATTGGAATCAGAAAGGAAGTTAACCAAATCGTGGCCATCTTACAATCAGAAAAATTTGAGTCGAAAAAGAAAACATCAGGTGGTAAAATAGAAGAGGAATGTGACAAACTAGGACAAGTAGAAGGCACAGGTGAGTGGAGGAAAAGATAGAGCTGAAACGTGTGGGGGTTGTTGGCAGGCTGATGGTGGTAGCAGGCAGACCGGGGCTTGCGACGCTCTAGGTGACCCATCGAGGAGGAATGACACAAGGGGTTCCGCCGTGAAAAGGCGAAGAAGCAGCTGGTGGGACAATCACTGCCTGATTGCAGGTGGAGGGATGGTTTAGATTAGGTGGTGACGTCTGCAGCTCGATTGATTGTGTCTGAGTCTGCTGGGTCCGTGACAGGTTCAGGTGACATTCTGTCACGTGAGGAGTAGGATTAGAACACAGGAGCAGACATGACACGGAAGTTGAAAAGTAAAGGTCTTTTTCAACGAAAATACAAAGTAACTACTGAGAGCAGGACTGGAGGAATTCTGACTGGAAGAAAGCTTGCATCCTCACTCGAAGATAGTCTATCAAACTGACAACGTGCTTATAAACTGTAAGACATCAGGCCTATATGACACAATAAAGGACAAAGCATAAAAGGACCGTAGCAACTGAATAGCAACGGTTACTTCAAGGAACAACCAGCCACAACAGATACAGGGTGATTGAAAAGTAACTCCCTATTTTGAAATACTTCTTATTAGGGCCAGAGCAGCGATTGTTGTTGTTTTCGTAGAAATTCGTTTTCTTCTTCTTCTGATTCTCCGTAAAGACTTTCAGACTATACCAACACAGGAGAAGATCCACACATAACCTCTGAAAAAAAAATGCAGAATCGGCCCAAAAACGGTATGGTGTGGAATGAATTGGGACAGAATTGTGGGTCACTTCATCCTTGGCAATACCACCAATTCCAAAAGATACCTCAACATGCTGAAAGATGAAATCTGGCCAATTATCAGTGATTTGGTGAATATTGAAGATTTGATTGTCATGCAAGGTGGCACTCCTCACATTTTGCTATTGTGGTTCATGGATGGCTGAATGCCCACTTGGGAGATGGATGGGTTGTCGTGGCCAACCAGAAGTCCTGACGTAGCACCAGGCGAATTTTTTCTTTGAGGTTTGTTAAAATAGCAAGTCGCCTCCAGTAAATCAACAACTTTGAAAGACCTTGAAGTGCGAACAAGAAGTTACAATATGTCTTCCATCCCACAAGAGTTCCTTGTGAAATCACTTGATTCAGTTCCCATGCAACTGGAGAAGTTGGTGGCCAATGGTGGTGCCCATATTGAATTTCAAATAAAGCACCATGCTACTCACTTTCTTCGAATATTAATTTCTTGTTTGAATTGTAGTTAACAATACATTACATTACAACTTTGTTTATATAGCACCTTTTCACAATATCTACAGCTGTAACAAAGCAAGCAACAACAAAATAGCAATAATATAATAGTAGTTCCTGGTTGTAAGAACTTGTGTGTAGCCCACTAGTTTGAGTTCACACGGAGCGTCAGTGGGCAAGGTACATAGTTTATTCAACTGATGATGAAAGTCAGTAGGGGAGGGGAGTAATGTACTACCCCTCCATGCCTGTGCAGCTATTATGAAGTTCTTAAATATACCAGTGTAAAAGATTTGAAATATTTTGTTTGCATGACCTGTTTTTTCTACATAAAAAAATAATATATTGTACTTTGCAAGTCTTTATTTGAAAAAACAAATGAGTGATTTAAAAAAATGAAATAAATGATTGGTTCTGGCCAATTTTGTCCATCAATTTGCTAATCACCGTCAGAAAGCCCAATTAGAAGTCCCTGTCTTGCATTCTGCTCTCCCGAATCATCTCTCGTTTCAGTCTGGCACTCTCCTCCGACCTCCGGAGCTCCTGCCTTCTGGCCTCCTCGAGGATGTGGAGCTCCTGCCTGCGCATGTCCATTTCCTCCATGAACATGGCCTGCCTCCATTCATCCTAAGGCAGGGGTCCCAACCACCACTTTGGACCGGGCTGCGGCGGGCTTCACAGATGAAGCCTCCGCTCGTGAGACATGACCAGAAGACCTCACCAAGAGCTATCCTAATCAGATGCCCAAGCCACCTCATCTGGGACACACAGGCATCTCCTCCTATGCTCCACCAGCCAGGTAACTGTGATGCCAACACATAAATCCAGTGAAATTGTATTGTTTGCCCTACTTGTAATTATTTTGTTGTGAAGTACAGCACAGACAAATGAGCATAAGTTAGCCGACGGCCACCTGATGAGCTTGTTTAACGCTATATCCCAAATCAATAATATAATAGATAACGTGAGACCAGGGTGGCACAGTGGTCGACTGATTAGCACGTCCGCCTCACAGTTCAGAGGTCGTGGGTTTGATCCCGGCCCCGGCCTCCCTGTGTGGAGTTTGCATGTTCTCCCCGTGCCTGCGTGGGTTTTCTCCGGGTACTCCTGTTTCCTCCCACATTCCAAAAATATGCATAGTAAGTTGATTGGACTCTCTGAGTTGCCCCTAGGTGTGATTGTGAGTGCGGATGTTTGTCTCTGTGTGCCCTGCGATTGGCTGGCAAACAATTCAGGGTGTACCCCGCCTACTGCCCGAAGACAGCTGGGATAGGCTCCAGCACGCCCAACGACCCTTGTGAGGATAAGCGGTATAGATAATGGATGGATTATTCACCACACAACTAATGACGGTGAAACGAAGCTCTCGGTGTGTATGCTAGTCACGGGCAAAAGCAATACAGTATGTCGTCGGTTATTTGCAGAGCTGGGCAGTCCGACCCTCCGGCCCGGCCGGATGCCCATTTTTGGGGAGGAGGGGTGGGGCGTGACAAATTTTTTAAAATGGCTGGACTAAGCATGGCCGGAAGTTGATTTTAGTCCGGTCCACTAATCGGCCCTCATGCGTGTGACGTGCTCGCGAGGCGGCCAAAAACCATCTCAGCCTACTTGGTGAAAGGCTTCTTTTTAGGCTGCTTTCTACTCCCGCGTCGGTGCGAGCGACAACTGCTGTTATAGGGATTGTGGTATTGCCCCCCCCCCGCCCCCTCTTGTAATGGTATGCCCCAGTTTCCAGTTTCATGTGGGAGGCGCGGGTTACGTGATGTGACAATAAGGAAATACAAACATGCTTGAACGCACGTTGCTGTCTCACGTCTCTTCTTACTCAAACAACTGCCGCAATGATTCACGTGGCCAATGCATTGTGCTGTTGGCGACAGGGCTGCAACACATGCCACGCACACATCAGGATTTTTTGCTGCTCTGATCGGTCCATTATGTTGCGATGACATACAGTTTCCCACACGAAGGAGAGAATGCAGCACGCATCTCGTTGCAAAGCTGCTGCAAAGCAAAACTAGTTCGGCAGCGTTGTGTGTGTAAAGAATTTGCCTACCCATGTTCCCCCTTAGCCGCCACCTTCCTGATCGTTTTTGCAATAAAATTAAATGCATCGTCTAGTCATCTTGGTCCCTTTATGATTGTAGCAGGCATGCATTGTTGTCGCTGGCTTTTTGAAGCGACGCCCCCCGACTTGTTTCAAAACAATTTGTGTCCACGAGTATATTCAGACGCTAGCACATCAAGGTGTAGTTCATGCACTTTTTCTGGCGTTCCCTACTTCCGGAAATACGCCATAGCAAACCTGCAGTGTATAGTGGTTTGCTGGTATGCTTTTATTTTGAAGGCCGGGAAGGAGGGAAAGTGTGGAGAATAAATAAGTAACTTGACTGCGACTTCTGGCCATCTGTTGGACCCAAATAATTATACAATACGACAAATCCAACCCCGGGGCTCGCAATGCAAGTAAGCACACACAGTTGGATAAGTACTACTTGTGCATTTGAAGCGGATCCACAGCGGGTTCGAATAGTAAATCAGCCAGCTAATGATCTCTAAAAAGCCTCTGCCGTTAGCGTCTCTCCCGCAGCGACGTCAATCACTTTTTTTTGGGGTCGGGGGGCGGAATGGGGCCGGGGTCGACAATGTTTATGAATCTGGCCGGAGGGTCGTGGCCGGAAGGGTACTACCCAAGTCAAGAGTGGAGGGTTGCGGCCGGACCGGCAAAAAGTGGTCAAGTGCCCAGCTCTGGCTATTTGTTTTCACTGAGTAGTGGAAGCATTTGCATTGAATTGCATGGTGGAAATATACAATACAATACAATACAACTTCATGTTTCCAGCTCATTTCAGAACAGCGACAGCTGTAACAAAGCACTTTACATTACGATAACAAAATAGCAATAATATAACAAGTGAAAGCAATAAATTAAAACACAAAATACTATATACAATAGACACCGGAAAACAGCAGAAAACTGTCAGTCTCACGTAGGATCAACAGCCAAAGAATAGAAATGTCTCACATTTAATGGAAGGTCATTCCAAAGGAGCATACCAGCAAACCACTATACACAGCTGGTTGGCTATGGCGTATTTCCGGAAATAGGGAAGACGCCAGAGAAGTGCATGAACTCCACCTTGATGTGGCTGCGTCATTCTTGAGTCAGTGCTGCGCGCAGCTTGAATATACTATAATATAAAAAAAACAAAAACAAAAAACAAAACAAAACAAAAAAAAATAAAAATAATATATATACTCGTGGAAACAAGTTGTTTTGAAACAGGCCAGGGGGCATTGCTTCAAAAAGACAGCGACCACAATAGATATCGTGCCTGCTACAACCATAAAGAGACCGAGATGACTAGACGATGCATTTAATTTTATTGTGAAAACAATCTGCGTTCAAGCGTGTTTGTATTTCCTTATTTTCACATCACGTAACCCGCGCCTCCCACCTACAACTGGTGCATTACAAGAGGGGGCGGGGGTTGCTGGGGGGCAATACCACAATCCCATAACATCAGTTGTCGCTCACGCCGACGCGGTCAAGCACCTGGTTGGAGGAAGATTGGTGAGAGGATAGATAGCTCAGAGTGTCTCTTGAGTTTTGCACGTAACTTTACTCCTTGTAGTTTGTTTTCTCATCATTCCTGCTAAGGTACAATTGTAAAAACGGTATGTATGTGATTACATTTTAGTCTACACAATAATTGCATTATTAATAAAGAAGGTCAACTATCGTAAATGTTGATTATAAAAACACTGTTTTTAAATGTTGAGACTGACCAATTTGTAAAATCCTTATGTGTTTAAATATGAGTCTACAAATTAATTGCGTTATTAATAAAGATTGGGATTCATCAAGTAAATCTTAATGATAAAGAACTGATTTTAAACGTTGAGGCTGACCAGTTTGTAAAAAAAACTTATGTAGGTCATTAAATATGAGTTAGTTTCCACAATAATGGTTTAAAACTCTCCCTCACACGTCTGCATTTATGGCTGCATTTGGGGACGTTCTTCTTAGGAGCGAAACAGAGGAGGGGACTTTTTTTAAAGCTAAAAAAAAACACATCAAGTTATGTTGCACTCAGTTTACAGAAACTAGTGATTAGAGTCACTTTGTCACTTACCTGATATATTGGGAACTTGTTACATCTCAATACTGTTCTGAAAAATAAAGAATCCAAATACATTTCATTATTTATTCAGATTTGTGAAAAAAATAAAAAATAAAAAAAAAGTGAGTTTATTTTTCGAGACTAGTTTCCCCTCACTCATCCTAAATGGAACAGCATTTTTATACACAAAGCCAACTTGGAGAACTTGGATGTTTATAAAAACATCATACCTAAGTATTGTATGAAAAATATAGATCTATAGATGACACAAATTAATGTTATTCATGAAAACAGTTAAATCTGAAACAGATATATTGATTTCATAGATTATTATTATTCAGGAATGGACATCTAAAATCCGAAAACAAATAGATAATGACGACATAAACTAGTGTTATTCATGAAGTCATGGTGATCTAAAAATCTAAAAAAAGACAACATAACGGCGACGTAAATGATTATTTATGAAGGTACTTTTGGGTTGGGAAACGACCACCCTACCACTGAGCCATGCCACCCCATTTGTGTTGTGCATTTGACTCTTAATTTTACGATTTGAAAGGTCAGGGTCATTTGGAAGCTTGGGTGGCTTAGTTTTCTCACCTATCCTGATGAGTTAAAAAAAAAAACATCTGTATAGGCCTATACCCCACTTTTTTTTTAAGTTAACAACCTGAAGGTGAAAGTATAGCCGCTTGGGAACAAGGAACATCTTTGAAAGACTGGGCTGGCATGGCTCAGTGGTCGAGTGGTCGTTTCCCAACCCGGCGGTTGTGGGTTCGATCCCCCGCCATTGTGACCATGTCGAAGTATCTGATGCTGCGTCATCAGTAGGTAGACTAGGAAGAGCCCTTTTATGAAAGTGACCTTAATGACCCAGAAATGAACCGGAAATTACCCATGTGACCCGAAAGTGACCCAAAGGACCCAGAATTGACCCACGTGACCCGGAAGTTACCCCAAATGACCAAGAAGTGACCACGAAGTGACTCCCAAGTGCCCATCACATTCAGTAATGGCACATTCAACATTTACACCATTCCAATTTCAAATTGACAACATTCAGCTCATTCAACTCACGTTCTCACATTGGAGGTGACATGGCTCAGTGGTAGAGTGGTCGTTTCTCATCAGAGGTTGTGGTTTCGATCCCCAGCCATTCCATCCTTGTTTGCCTTCTTTTTTTCCTGACTTTCTCCTTTTATTTTTTCCTTACTTCCTCTTTTCTTTCTTCCCCTCTGGTTTGTTTATGTCCTCCTCATTCCAGGCTATTCTATATCATTTGAGGTCATTCAATTTCATACAATTACATTCAGTATCATTTCAACACGGGCGGCACGGTGGTCGACTGGTTAGCACGTCCGCTTCACAGTTCAGAGGTCGTGGGTTCGATCCCGGCTCCGGCCTCCCTGTGTGGAGTTTGCATGTTCTCCCCGTGCCTGCGTGGGTTTCCTCCGGGTACTCCGTTTTCCTCCCACATTCCAAAAACATGCATGGTAAGTTGATTGGACTCTCTAAATTGCCCCTAGGTGTGATTGTGAGTGCGGATGTTTGTCTCTGTGTGCCCTGCGATTGGCTGGCAACCAATTCAGGGTGTCCCCCGCCTACTGCCCAAAGACAGCTGGGATAGGCTCCAGCACGCCCCGCGACCCTTGTGAGGATAAGTGGTACAGATAATGGATGGATTGATCATTCCAACACATTCCAAAGTTTTTCATAGAGGTCATTCAAATTCATTCAGGATCATTCAACTTCATTCAGTATCATTCAACTTCATTCCACTTAATTCTGCTTCATTCAACTTCATTCCAACGCATTCCCTAGTTTTCATTCAGCTTCCTTCGCCTTTACACGCAATTTCTCCAGAAATTGCATTCTCTAGTTGTGTGAAGGCCTTCGCCTTCACACATGTTATTCCAACAGTTTATTCTTATTATTCCACTCCACTTTTTTGGCATGCGACTCCTCTCACATTTTTTTTACCCGATTCACTTCATTCAATTTTCAAAACATTCAGAAAATTCATGCCTTCTGGGGTAGTATTTTTTTACATTAACCAAATTTACCGTTTCCCCAATATTTCCCATTTTTTACCCCAAAAAAAACATTCATTTCCAATGGCACTTTCAACATTTCCCCATTTCCACCATTCCAATTTCAAATTCACAAGACTCAACTCACTCACATTGGAAAAGCTTTTCAACACACCCACAATTCCTACTTCACAAATATTCAATTTATTCACACGTAAAAACCCCACAAAATTCCACTATTAATTCCAATATTGCCATATTCAACAATATTCAACAATACACATTTACATCATTCCAATGTAAAATTCACAACATTCATCACATTCGACTCATATTGGTCAAGCTTTTCAACACACTCCAAATTCCTATTTCCCACACATCCAACTCATTCTCCCTTAAAACCCACAAAAATTTGACTCTTCACCATTCATTTCCATTGGCAGATTTAACTTTTCGCATTCACACCATTCCAATTTCCACAAATTCAAGTCATTCAACTCATTCAGCTCAAATTCAGCTTTTCAACACCCCCAAAATTCCTACTTTCCACACATTCAACTCATTCACACTTAAATAACCCACAAAAATTCAACTATTCACTATTCATTTCCATTAGAACGTTCAACTTTTCACATTTACACCTTCTCAACTTCCACAAATTCAAGTTATTCAACTCATTCAACTCACATTCAGCTTTTCAACACCACCAAAATTCCTACTTCCCACACATTCAACTCATTCACACTTAAAAAGCCACACAATTTCACCATTCATTTCCAGTGGACCAGTGTTATTGCCCATTGGTCTCCCCAGTGCGGCGGCCATCTTGGGCAGGGACATTAGCTAGACTGGGGATAGTCACCCCGAGGTCTCACCATTGAGGTGGCCATCTTGGACAGGGACATTAGCTAAACTGGGGAAAATATTCCCGAGGTCTATCCGGTGCGGCGTCCATCTTTGTCAGGGACATTAGCTAGACTGGGGATACTCACGCCGAGGTCTCCCCAATGCGGCGGCCATCTTAGGGAGGGACATTAGCTAGACTGGGAATACTCACCCCGAGGTCGCCACAGTGCCGCGGCCATCTTGGAAAGGGACATTAGCTAGACTGGGGATACTCACCCCGAGGTCTTCCCAGTGTGGCGGCCATCTTGGGAAGGGACATTAGCTAGACTGGGGATACTCACCCTGAGGTCTCCCCGGTGAGGCAGCCATCTTGGACAGTGACATTCGCGAGACTGAGGAAACTCACCCCGAGGTGTTCCCAGTGCGGCAGCCACTTGGCCTGGGACAATAGCTAGACTGTGGATACTCACCTTAAGGTCTCCCCAGTGTGGCGGCCATCTTGGGCAGGGACATTAGCAAGACGGGGGATACTCTCCCCGAGGTCTCCCCAGTGTGGCGGCCATCTTGGGCAGGTGCATTAGCTAGACTGGGGAAACACACCCCGAGGTCCTCCCACTTTTTTGGCTTTCCGCGATTTCCATATAATTCATCCAATTCACCCCGTTCAAACTTTAAACTATTCCAAAAATTCATGCCATTGCTGCTCTTTTTTCACTATATTTGCACCGAGGTCTCCCCTGTACGGCGGCCATCTTGGTCAGGTACATTAGCTAGACTGGGGATACTCGCACCGAGGTCTCCCCGGTGCGACGGCCATCTTGGACAGGGACATTGGATTGACTGGGGATACTCGCCGCCAGTTCTCCCCGGTGCGGCTGCCATCTTGGCCAAGGACATTAGCTAGACTGGGGATATACGCCCCGAGGTCTACCCGGTGCGGCGGCAATATTGGTCAGGGACATTAGCTAGACTGGGGTTACCTGCCCCGAGGTCTCCCCGGTGCGGCAGCCATCTTGGCCAGGGACATTAGCTAGACTGGGGATACATGCCACAGGTCTCCCGGTGCGGCGGCCATCTTGGTCAGGGACATTAGCTAGACTGGGGATACACGCCCCGAAGTCTCCCAGGTGCAGCGGCCATCTATGTCAGGGACATTATCTAGACTGGGGATACTCGCCCAAAGGTCTCGCCGATGCGCCGGCCATCTTGGTCAGGGACATTAGCTAGACTGGGGTTACTCGCCCCGAGGTCTCTCCGGTGCGGCGGCAATCTTGGACAGGGACATAAGCTAGACTGGGGATACGCACCCGAGGTCCCCCCGGTGCGGCAGCCATCTTGGTCAGGGACATTAGCTAGACTAGGGATACTCACCCCAACGTCTCCCTGTTGTGGTGGCCATCTTGGTCAGGGACATTAGCTAGACTAGGGATACTCACCCCGAGGTCTCCCCGGTGCGGCGGCAATTTGGTCAGGGAAATTAGCTAGAATGGGGATACTCGACCCGAGGTCTCCCCTCTGCGGTAGCCATCTTGTTCAGAGACATTAGCTAGACTGGGGATACTCGCCCCGAGGTCTCCCCGTTACGGTGGCTATCTTGGTCAGGGACGTTAGCTAGACTAGGTTAACTCACGCAAAGGTCTCCCAAGTGCAGCAGCTATCTTGGACAGGGACATTATATAGACTGGGGATACTCACCCCGAGGTCTCCCCTGTGCGGCGGCCATCTTGGTCAGGGACATTAGCTAGAATGGGGTTACTCGCTCCGAGGTCTCCCCGGTGCGGCGGCAATTTGGTCAGGGAAATTAGCTAGAATGGGGATACTCGACCCGAGGTCTCCCCTGTGCGGTAGCCATCTTGTTCAGAGACATTAGCTAGACTGGGGATACTCGCCCCGAGGTCTCCCCGTTACGGTGGCTATCTTGGTCAGGGACGTTAGCTAGACTAGGTTAACTCACGCAAAGGTCTCCCAAGTGCAGCAGCTATCTTGGACAGGGACATTATATAGACTGGGGATACTCACCCCGAGGTCTCCCCTGTGCGGCGGCCATCTTGGTCAGGGACATTAGCTAGAATGGGGTTACTCGCTCCGAGGTCTCTCCGGTGCAGCGGCTATCTTGGACAGGGACATTAGCTAGACTGGGAATATGCACCCGAGGTCTCCCCGGTGCAGCGGCCACCTTGGTCAGGGAAATTAGCTAGACTAAGGATACTCACCTCAAGGTCTCCACAGTGCGGCGGCCATCTATGTCAGGTACATTAACTAGATTGGGGATACTCGCCCTGAGGTCTCCTCGGTGCGGCGGCCATCTTGGTCAGGGACATTCGCTAGACTGGGGATACTCATTTCAGGGTCTCACCGGTGCGGAGGCCATCTTGGTCAGGGACATTAGCTAGACGAGGTATACTCACCCCGAGGTCTCCCTGGTGCGGCGGCCATCTTGGACAGGGATATAAGATTGACTGGGGATACTCGCCCCGAGGTCCCCCCGGTGCGGCAGCCATCTTGGTCAGGGACATTAGCTAGACTGGGGATACTCACCCCGAGGTCTCCCCGGTGCAGCGGCCATCTTGGTCAGGGACAATAGCTAGACTAGGGATACTCACCCCAACGTCTCCCTGTTGTGGTGGCCATCTTGGTCAGGGACATTAGCTAGACTGGGGATAATCACCCCGAGGTCTCCCCTGTGCGGCAGCCATCTTGTTTAAGGACATTAACTAGACTGGAAATACTCGCCCCGAGGTCTCCTCGGTGCGGCGGCTATCTTGGTCAGGGACGTTAGCTAGACTGGGTTAACTCACCCAGAGGTCTCCCCAGTGCGGCGGCCATCTTATACAGGCACATTGGCTAGACTGGGGATACATGCCCCGAGGTCTCCCCTGTGTGGCGGCCATCTTGGTCAGGGAAATTAGCTAGACTGGGGATATACGCGTCGAGGTCTCCCCGGTGCGCCGGCCATCTTGGTCAGGGACATTAGCTAGACTAGGGATACTCACCCCGAGGTCTCCCCGGTGCGGCGGCAATTTGGTCAGGGAAATTAGCTAGAATGGGGATACTCGACCCGAGGTCTCCCCTGTGCGGTAGCCATCTTGTTCAGAGACATTAGCTAGACTGGGGATACTCGCCCCGAGGTCTCCCCGTTACGGTGGCTATCTTGGTCAGGGACGTTAGCTAGACTAGGTTAACTCACGCAAAGGTCTCCCAAGTGCAGCAGCTATCTTGGACAGGGACATTATATAGACTGGGGATACTCACCCCGAGGTCTCCCCTGTGCGGCGGCCATCTTGGTCAGGGACATTAGCTAGAATGGGGTTACTCGCTCCGAGGTCTCTCCGGTGCAGCGGCTATCTTGGACAGGGACATTAGCTAGACTGGGAATATGCACCCGAGGTCTCCCCGGTGCCGCGGCCATCTTGGTCAGGGAAATTAGCTAGACTAAGGATACTCACCTCAAGGTCTCCACAGTGCGGCGGCCATCTATGTCAGGTACATTAACTAGATTGGGGTACTCGCCCTGAGGTCTCCTCGGTGCGGCGGCCATCTTGGTCAGGGACATTCGCTAGACTGGGGATACTCACTTCAGGGTCTCCCCGGTGCAGAGGCCATCTTGGTCAGGGACATTAGCTAGACGAGGTATACTCACCCCGAGGTCTCCCTGGTGCGGCGGCCATCTTGGACAGGGATATAAGATTGACTGGGGAAACTCGCCCCGAAGTCTCCCCGGTTCGGCAGCCGTCTTGGTCGGGGACATTAGCTAAACTGGGGATACACGCCCCGAGGTCTCACGGGTGCGGCGGCCATCCATGTCAGGGAAATCAAATAGACTAGGGTTACACGCCCCGAGGTCTCCCCGAAGCGGCGGCCATCTTGGTCAGGGACATCAGTTACACTGGGAATACTTGCCCCGAGGTCTCCCCGGTGCGGCAGCAATCTTGGTCAGGGACATTAGCTAGACTGGGGATACTTACCCCAACGTCTCCCTGTTGCGGTGGCCATGTTGGTCAGGGATATTAGCTAGACAGGGCATACTCGCCCCGAGGTCTGCCCGGTGCGGCGGCAATCTTGGTCAGGGACATTAGCTAGACTGGGAATATGCACCCGAGGTCTCCCCGGTGCCGCGGCCATCTTGGTCAGGGAAATTAGCTAGACTAAGGATACTCACCTCAAGGTCTCCCCAGTGCGGCGGCCATCTATGTCAGGTACATTAACTAGATTGGGGATACTCGCCCTGAGGTCTCCTCGGTGCGGCGGCCATCTTGGTCAGGGACATTCGCTAGACTGGGGATACTCACTTCAGGGTCTCCCCGGTTTGGAGGCCATCTTGGTCAGGGACATTAGTTAGACGAGGGATACTCACCCCAAGTTCTCCCCGGTGCGGTGGCTATCTTGGTCAGGGGGGTTTGCTAGACTGAGTTAAATCACCCCGAGGTCTCCCCGGTGCGGCGGCCATCTTGGACAGGGATATAAGATTGACTGGGGATACTCGCCCCGAGATCTCCCCGTTTCGGCAGCCGTCTTGGTCGGGGACATTAGCTAAACTGGGGATACACGCCCCGAGGTCTCCCGGGTGCGGCGGCCATCCATGTCAGGGAAATGAAATAGACTAGGCTTACACGCCCCGAGGTCTCCCCGAAGCGGCGGCCATCTTGGTCAGGGACATCAGCTACACTGGGAATACTTGCCCCGATGTCTCCCCCGTGCAGCGGAAATCTTGGTCAGGGACATTAGCTAGGCTGGGGATACTTACCCCAACGTCTCCCTGTTGCGGTGGCCATGTTGGTCAGGGATATTAGCTAGACTGGGGATACTCGCCCCGAGGTCTGCCCGGTGCGGCGGCAATCTTGGTCAGGGACATTAGCTAGACTGGGGATACTCACCCCAACGTCTCCCTGTTGCGGTGGCCATGTTGGTCAGGGACATTAGCTAGACTGGGGATACTCACCCCAACATCTCCCTGTTGCGGTGGCCATGTTGGTCAGGGACATTAGCTAGACTGGGGATACTCACCCCAACGTCTCCCTGTTGGGGTGGCCATGTTGGTCAGGGACATTAGCTAGACTGGGGATACTCGCCCCGAGGTCTCCCCAGTGCAGTGGCCATGTTGGTCAGGGACATTAGCTCGACTGGGGATACTCACCCCAATATCTCCCTGTTGCGGTGGCCATGTTGGTCAGGGACATTAGCTAGACTGGGGATACTCACCCCAACGTCTCCCTGTTGGGGAGGCCATGTTGGTCAGGGACATTAGCTAGACTGGGGATAATTGCCCCGAGCTCGTTCCTATGCGGCAGCCATCTTGGTCAGGGACATTAGCTAGACTGGGGTTACCTGTCCCGAGTTCTCCCCGGTGTGGCGGCCATCTTGGTCAGGGATGATAGCTGGACTGGGAATACTCGCCCCAAGGTCTCCCCGGTGCGACGGCCATCTTGGTCAGGGACATTAGCTAGACTAAGGTTACTTGCCCTGCGATTTCCCTGGTGCGGCGGCCATCTTGGACAGGGACATAAGATTGACTGGGGATACTCGCCCCGAGGTCTCCCCGGTTTGGCGGCCATCTTGGTCAGGGACATTAGCTAGACTGGGGATACACGCCCCGAGGTCTCCCGGGTGCGGCGGCCATCTATTTCAGCGAAATAAGATAGGCTGGGGATACTCGCCCCGAGGTCTACCTAAAGCGGCGGCCATCTTGGTCAAGGACATTAGCTAGACTGGGAATACTCGCCACGTGGTTTCCCTGGTGCGACGGCCATCTTGGTCGGGGACATTAGCTAGACTTGGCTTACCTGCCCCGAGGTCTCCCTGGTGCGGCGGCCATCTTGGACAGGGACATAAGATTGCCGAGGGATACTTGCCACAAGGTCTCCCTGGTTCGGCGGCCATCTTGGTCAGGGACATTAGCTAGACTGGGGATACTCACCCCAATATCTCCCTGTTGCGGTGGCCATGTTGGTCAGGGACATTAGCTAGACTGGGGATACTCACCCCAACGTCTCCCTGTTGGGGAGGCCATGTTGGTCAGGGACATTAGCTAGACTGGGGATAATTGCCCCGAGCTCGTTCCTGTGCGGCAGCCATCTTGGTCAGGGACATTAGCTAGACTGGGGTTACCTGTCCCGAGTTCTCCCCGGTGTGGCGGCCATCTTGGTCAGGGATGATAGCTGGATTGTGAATACTCGCCCCAAGGTCTCCCCGGTGCGACGGCCATCTTGGTCAGGGACATTAGCTAGACTAAGGTTACTTGCCCTGCGATTTCCCTGGTGCGGCGGCCATCTTGGACAGGGACATAAGATTGACTGGGGATACTCGCCCCGAGGTCTCCCCGGTTCGGCGGCCATCTTGGTCAGGGACATTAGCTAGACTGGGGATACACGCCCCGAGGTCTCCCGGGTGCGGCGGCCATCTATTTCAGGGAAATAAGATAGGCTGGGGACACTCGCCCCGAGGTCTACCCAAAGCGGCGGCCATCTTGGTCAAGGACATTAGCTAGACTGGGAATACTCGCCCCGTGGTTTCCCCGGTGCGACGGCCATCTTGGTCGGGGACATTAGCTAGACCGGGGTTACCTGCCCCGAGGTCTCCCTGGTGCGGCGGCCATCTTGGACAGGGACATACGATTGCCGAGGGATACTTGCCACAAGGTCTCCCTGGTTCGGCGGCCATCTTGGTCGGGGACATTATCTAAACTGGGGAAACACGCCCCGAGGTCTCCCCGGTTCGGCGGCGATCTTGGTCAGGGACATTAGCTAGACTGGGGATACACGCCCCGAGGTCTCCCGGGTGCGGTGGCCATCTATTTCAGGCAAATTAGATAGACTGGGGATACACACCCCAACCCCTCTCCGGTGCGTGTGCTATCTTGGTCAGGGAAATTGGCAAGACTGGAGTTACTCGCACGGTAGTCTCCCCGATGCGGCGGCCATCTTGGTCAGGGACATTAGCTAGACTGGGTATACTCACCCCGAGGAGTTTAGGGGATACTCGCCCCGAGGTCTCCCCGATGAGGCGGCCATCTTGGTCAGGGAAATTGGCAAGACTGGAGTTACTCGCACGGTAGTCTCCCCGATGCGGCGGCCATCTTGGTCAGGGACATTAGCTAGACTGGGTATACTCACCCCGAGGTCTCCCCGGTGCAGCGACATTCTTGGTCAGGGACATCAGCTAGTCTGGGGATACTCACCCCAACGTCTTCCTGTTACGGTGGCCATGTTGGTCAGGGACATTAGCTAGACTGGGTATACTCACCCCGAGGCCTCCCCGGTGCAGCGGCATTCTTGGTCAGGGACGTCAGCTAGTCTAGGGATGCTCGCCCCGAGGTCTCCCCGGTGGGCCGGCCATCTTGGTCAGCGACATTAGCTAAACTAGGGATACTCACACCGAGGTCTCCCCGGTGCGGCGGCCATCTTTGTCAGGGACATTACTTTGACTGGGGATATTCACCCCATCGTCTCCCTGTTGCGTTGGCCATCTTGGTAAGGGTCATGAGCTAGACTGGGGATACTCACCCTGAGGTCTCCCCGGTGCGGTGGCCATCTTGGTCAGCGACATTAGTTAGACTAGGGATTCTCACCCCGAGGTCTCCCTGGTGCGGCGGCCATCTTGATCAGAGACATTAGCTAAACTGGGGATACCCACCCCAAAGTCTCCCTGTTGCGGTGGCCATCTTGGTCAGGGACATTAGCTAGAAGGCGGATACTCACCCAGAGGTCTCCCCAGTGCGGTGGCCATCTTTTTCAGGCACATTAGCTGGACTGGGGATACTCACCCCAACGTCTCCCCGTTGCGGTGGCCATCTTTGTCAGGGAATTAGCTAGACTGGGGTAACTCGCCCCGACCTCTCTCCAGTTCAGCGGCCCTTTTGGTCAGGGACATTAGTTAGACTAGGGATACACACCCCGAAGTCTCCCCGGTGCAGCAAACATCTTGGTCAGGGATATTAGCTCGACCGGGGATACTCGCCCCGAGGTCTCCCCGTAGCGACGGCCATCTTGGTCAGGGACATTAGCTAGACTGGGGTTACTCGCCCCGAGGTCTCCCTGGTGCGGCGGCCATCTTGGACAGGGACATAAGATTTACTGGGGATTTCCATTGGCACATTCAACTTTTCCCATTTACACCATTCCAATTTCCACAAATTCAAGTCATTCATCTCATTCAAATCACATTGAGCATTTCAACACCCCCAAAAAGTCCTACTTCCCTTACATTCAACTCATTCACCCTTATAAAAGCCACACAATTTCACCATTCATTTCAAGTAGACATGTGCTATTGCCCCTTGGTCTCCCCAGTGCGGCTGCCATCCTGGATAGGGACATTAGCTAGACTGGGGATATTCACCATGAGGTCTCCCCAGTGCGGCAGGCATCTTGGGCAGGGACAATAGCTAGACTGGTTATACTCAACCAGAGGTCTCCCCAGTGTGGTGGCCATCTTGGGCAGGGACATTAGCTAGACTGGGGATACTCAGCCCAAGGTCTCCCCTGTGCGGCGGCCATCTTGGGCAGGGACATTAGCTAGACAGGGGATATTCGCCCCGAGGTCTCCCCGGTGCGCCGGCCATCTTGGTCAGGGACATTAGCTAGACTAGGGATACTCACCCCGAGGTCTCCCCGGTGTGGCTGCCATCTTGGTCAGGGACATTACATACACTGGGGATAATCACCCCAACGTCTCCCTGTTGCGGTGGCCATCTTGGTCAGGGACATTAGCTCGACTGGGGATACTCGCCCCGAGGTCTGCCCGCTGCGGCGGCTATCCTGGTCAGGGATGTTAGCTAGACTGGGTTAACTCGCCCAGAGCTCTCCCCAGTGCAGCGGCTATCTTGGACAGGGACATTATATAGACTGGGGATACACGCCCCAAGGTCTCCCCTGTGCAGCAGCCATCTTGGTCAGGGACATTAGCTAGACTGGGGTTACCTGCCCCAAGTTCTCCCCAGTGCGGCGGCCATCTTGGAAGGGGACATTAGCCAGACTGGGGAGACACGCCAGAGTTCTCCCCGGTGCGGCAAACATCTTGGTCAGGATATAAGCTAGACTGGGGATACACGCCCCAATGTCTCCCCGGTGCGGCGGCCATCTTGGTCAGGGAAATTTGCTAGACTGGGGATACTCGCCCCGAGTTCTCCCCGGTGCGCCGGCCATCTTGGTCAGGGACATTAGCTAGACTTGGTATACTGACCTCGAGGTCTCCCTGGTGCGTTCGACATATTGGTCAGGGACATTAGCTGGACTCGGGATACTCACCCTGAGGTCAACCCGGTGCAGCGGCCATCTTGGTCAGGGACATGAGCTTGACAGGGGATACTCGCCCCGAGGTCTCCCCTGTGCGGCGGCCGTCTTGGTCAGGGACATTAGCTACACTGGGGTTACTCGCACCCAGGTAAGTCCGGTGCGGCGGCCATCTTGGACAGGGACGTTAGTTATACAGGGGATACACACCGGAGGTCTCCCTGGTGCGCCTGCCATCTTGGTCAGCGACACTAGCTAGAGCAGAGATACTCACCCCGAGGTATCCGTGGTAGGGCGGCCATCTTGTTCAGAGACATTAGCTCGACAGGTGATATTTGCCCCGAGGTCTCCCCGGTGTTGGCAGCCCTTTTGGTCAGGCACATTAGCTAGACTGGGTATACTCACTACGAAGTGTCCCCGTTGCGGCGGCCATTTTGGTCAGGGACAAAAGCTAGTTTGGGGATACTTGCCCCGAGTTCTCCCCGGTGCGCCGGCCATCTTGGTCAGCGACATTAGCTAGACTAGGGATACTCACCCCGAGGTCTCCCTGGTGCGGCGGCCATCTTGGTCAGGGACATAAGTTTGACAGGTAATATTTGCCCCGAGGTCTCCCCGGTGCGGCAGCCGTCTTGGTCAGGCACATTAGCTAGACTGGGTATACTCACTCCGAAGTCTTCCCGTTGCGGCGGCCATTTTGGTCAGGGACAAAAGCTAGTCTGGGGATACTCGCCCCGAGTTCTCCCCGGTGCGCCGGCCATCTTGGTCAGCGACATTAGCTAGACTAGGGATACTCACCCCTAGGTCTCCCTGGTGCGGCGGCCATCTTGATCAGAGACATTAGCTAGACTGGGGATACTCACCCCAACGTCTCCCTGTTGCGGTGGCCATCTTGGTCAGGGACATTAGCTGGAAGGGGGATACTCACTTCAAGGTCTCCCCGGTGCAGCGGCCATCTTGGTCAGGCACATTAACTGGACTGGGGATACTCACCCCAACGTCTCCCCGTTGCGGTGGCCATCTTTGTCAGGGACATTAGTTAGACTGGGGTTACTCGGCCCGAGTTCTCCCCGGTTCAGCGGCCATCTTGGTCAGGGACATTAGCTAGACTGGGGTTACTCGCCCTGAGGTTTCCCTGGTGCGGCAAACATCTTGGTCAGGGATATTAGCTAGACTGGGGATACTTGCCCCGAGGTCTCTCTGTTGCGACGGCCATCTCTGTCAGGGACATTAGCTAGACTGGGGTTACTCGCCCCGAGGTCTCCCTGGTGCGGTCGCCATCTTGGACAGGGACATAAGATTTACTGGGGATTTCCATTGGCACGTTCAACATTTCACATTTACACCATTCTAATTTCCACAAATTCAAGTCATTCAACTCCTTCAAATCACATTGAGCATTTCAACACCCCCAAAAAGTCCTACTTCCCACACATTCAACTCATTCACCCTTAAAAAAGCAACACAATTTCACCATTCATTTCTAGTAGACATGTGCTATTGCCCCTTGGTCTCCCCAGTGCGGCTGCCATCCTGGACAGGGACATTAGCTAGACTGGGGATATTCACCACGAGGTCTCCCCAGTGCGGCAGCCATCTTGGGCACGGACAATAGCTAGACTGGTAATACTTAACCAGTGGTCTCCCCAGTGTGGTGGCCATCTTGGGCAGGGACATTAGCTAGACTGGGGATACTCAGCCCAAAGTCTCCCGAGTGCGGCGGCCATCTTGGGCAGGGACATTAGCTAGACTGGGGATATTCGCCCCGAGGTCTCCCCGGTGCGCCGGCCATTTTGGTCAGGGACATTAGCTAGACTAGGAATACTCACCCTGAGGTCTCCCCGGTGCGGCGGCTATCTTGGTCAGGGACATTAGTTAGACTGGGGATACTCACCCCAACGTCTCCCTTTTGCGGTGGCCATCTTGGTCAGGGACATTAGCTTGACTGGGGATACTCGCCCCAAGCTCGCCCCTGTCCGGCAGCCATCTTGTTCAGATACATTAGCTAGACTGGGGATACTCGCCCCGAGGTCTCCCCAGTGCGGCGGCTATCTTGGACAGGGACATTATATAGACTGGGGATACACGCCCCGAGGTCTCCCCTGTGCAGCGGCCATCTTGGTCAGGGACATTAGCTAGACTGGGGTTACCTGCCCCAAGTTCTCCCCAGTGCGGCGGCCATCTTAGACAGGGACATTATATAGACTGGGGATACACGCCCCGAGGTCTCCCCTGTGCAGCGGCCATCTTGGTCAGGGACATTAGCTAGACTGGGGTTACCTGCCCCAAGTTCTCCCCAGTGCGGCGGCCATCTTAGACAGGGACATTAGCCAGACTGGGGATACATGCCGGAGTTCTCCCCGGTGCGGCAAACATCTTGGTCAGTGATATTAGCTCGACTGGGGATACTCGCCCCGAGGTCTCCCCGGTGTGACGGCCATCTTGGTTAGCGACATTAGCTAGACTAGGGATACTCACCCCGAGGTCTCCCTGGTGCGGCGGTCATCTTAGTCAGGGACATTAGCTAGACTGGGGGATACTCACCCAAACGTCTCCCCGGTACGATCGCCACCTTGGTCAGGGACATTAGCTAGACTCGGGATACTCACCCCGAGGTCTCCCCGGTGCAGCAGCCATCTTGGTCAGGGACATAGGCTAGACAGGCGATACTCGCCAAGAGGTCTCCCCCATGCAGCGGCTGTCTTGGTCCGGGACAACAGCTAGATTGTGGTTACTCGCACCGAGGTCTGTCCGTTGCGGCGGCCATCTTGGACAGGGACGTTAGCTAAACAGAGGATACACACCCGAGGTCTCCCCGGTGTGTGGCAGCCATCTTGGTCAGGCACAATAACTAGACTGGGGATATTCACCCGAGGTCTCCCCCGTGCGGCGGCCATCTTGGTCAGGCACATTAGCTCTCCTGGGGATATTCAACCCAAGGACTTCCCGGTGCGGCGGACATCTTGGTCAGGGACATCAGCTAGTCTGGGGATACTCACCCCAAGGTCTTCCCAGTGCGGCGGCCATCTAGGTCAGGGACATTAGCTAGATTGGGGATACTCACCAGGAGGTCTTCCCGTTGCGGCGGCCATCTTGGTCAGGGACATTAGCTAGACTGGGGTCACTCGCCCACGAGGCCGCTCCGGTTCAGCGGCCATCTAGGTCAGGGACATTAGCTAGACTGGGGATACACAACCGAGGTCTCCCCGGTGCGGCGGCCATCTTGGTCAGGATCTTTAGTTAGACTGAGGATATTCACCCCGAGTTGTCCCCGGTGTGGCGGCCATCTTGGTCAGCGACATTAGCTAGACTAGGGATACTCACCCCGAGGTCTCCCCGGTGCGGCGGCCATCTTGGTCAGGGACATTAGTTAGACTTGGGATACTCACCCCAACGTCTTCCTGCTGCGGTGGCCATCTTGATCAGGGACATTAGTTAGACTGGGGATACTCACCCCGAGGTCTCCCCGGTGTGGCGGCCATCTTGGTCAGGGACATAAGTTAGACTGGGGATACTCGCCCCGAGGTCTCCCCGGTGCGGCGGCCTTCTTGGTCAGCGACATTAGCTAGACTAGGGATACTCACCCCGAGGTCTCCCCGGTGCGTCGGCCATCTTGGTCAGGGACATTAGCTAGACTTGGGATACTCACCCCAACGTCTCCCTGTTGCGGTGGCCTCCTTGGTCAGGGACATTAGCTATACTGGGTATACTCACCCCGAGGTCTCCCCGGTGCAGTAGCCATCTTGGTCAGGGACATTAGCTCGACTGGGGATACTCACCCCGAGGTCTCTCCGTTGCAGCGGCCATCTTGGACAGGGATATTAGCTAGACTGGGGATACTCGCCCCGAAGTCTCCCCCGCTGCGCCAGCCATCTTGGTCAGGGACATTAGCTAGACTAGGGATACTCACCCCGTGGTCTCCCCGGTGCGGTTGCCATCTTGGTCAGGGACATAACCTAGACAGGGGATACTCGCCCCGAGGTCTCCCTGGTGCAGCGGCCATCTTGGTCAGGGACATTATCCAGACTGGAGATACACACCCGAGGTCTCCCCACTCACAATGGTAAATTTTAAACACACCCAAAATTTCTACTTCCCAAAAGTTCAACTTATTCACCAGTAAAAAAAAAAACACAAAAATCCACCATTCATTCCCATTGCCATATTCACCAATTCACATTTACATCATTCCAATTTTAAATTTCTAACATTCATCTCATTCAACTCATATTGGTCAAGCCTTTCAACACACCCCAAATTCCTATTTCCCACACATTCAACTTATTTACCCTGAAAAAAACCACAAAAATTAAACTAATCACCATTCATTTCCATTGGCACATTCAACTTTTCACATTTACACCATTTCAATTTCCACAAATTCAAGTCATACAACTCATTCAAATCACATTGAGCTTTTCAACATCCCCAAAAAGTCCTACTTCCCACACATTCAACTCATTCGCCCTTAAAAAAGCCAAACAATTTCACCATTCATTTCTAGTAGACCAGTGCTATTTCCCCTTGGTCTCCCCAGTGCGGCTGCCATCCTGGACAGGGACATTAGCTATACTGGGGATATTCACCCCGAGGTCTCCCCAACGCGGCGGCCATCTTGGGCAGGGACATTAGCTAGACTGGCTATACTCATCCCAAGGTCTCCCCATTGCGGCGACCATCTTGGGCAGGGACATTAGCTAGACTGGGGATACTCAACCCGAGGTCTCCCCAATGGGGCAGCCATCTTGGGCAGGGACATTCGCTCGAATGGGGATACTCTCCCCGAGGTCTCCCCAGTGCGGCAGCCATCTTGGGCAGGGATATTAACTTGACTGGGGATACTCACCCAGAGGTCTCCCCAGTGCAGCGGCCGTCTTGGGCTGGGATATTAGTTGCACCCATGATTCTCGACCCTCAGCCAGCCCCATTAAGGTGGCCATCTTACAGTATTGGAACACTCAGAATTTTCATCCCCAGGTGTCCCTAATGAAGTCTCCATGTTGTTCAAAAGTATTGGGACACACAGAATTTTCATCCCCAGGTTTAACGTAATGCGGCGGCCATGTTTTTCAAAAGTATTGGGGCACACCGATTTTTCATTCCCAGGTGTCCCTAATACAGCGGCCATGCTGTTCAAAAGTATTGGGACACCCCAATATTTCATCCCCAGGTGTCCCTAATGAAGTGGCCATTTATTTTAAAAATATTGGGATACCCCGATTTTTCATCCGCAGGTTCCGTCCTTCCCGAGATTCCTGGTTTCCTTCCTTCCTTGCTTCCTAGTGTCCTTTCTTCCTCATTTCCTCGCCTCATCCTTTCCTTCCTACTATTTTGTCTTCTAACTTTGTTTTCTTTCTTGCTTGTTTTCCTTGGTATCTTGGTTTCTTGCCTCGTCCTTTCCTTTGATTCCATCATTCTTTGTTTTCCCTATTTTTTTCGAACTTGTTTCCTTACTTCCTCTTTTCTTGTTTCCCTTTGGATTTTTCTCAAGGTCATCCAACGCATTATGAGGTTTCCATACAGCTTCCTTTGCCTTCACACGCAATTTCTCCAGGAATTGCATTCTCTAGTTGTAAAGTAACCTGATCATTGTTTGGGAAACATTCTAAGACGTGTTAAAAAAGGGGGCACTATTCTCAGTCACCCTTTGACTACTTTATTTTACAACTTGAAAGGTCACGGTTATTTTGGAATGGCTAGGGAGTTTGAGGGTCAATTTGAAATGGCTGGGAGGTCAGCTCCTTTTTCGAATGGTTGGGAAGCTGTGCAGCACATTTTTGTGCAACACACACACACACACACACACACACACACGCCCCCCCCCCCCCCAACACACACACACACACACACACACACAAAGCACACAACCCAAGGGGGACTCATTCACGCTGAGGGGAATGACAGCCCACGGGCCACTGGGAGTGGCACCATCACAGAGACCCCCGGCCCAGATTACCCGAGGAGACCCCAGACCTAGTGTGGAGGCCCCCGGTCACCTGGACCTTATTTTGTGCAACAAACACACGCACACACACACACACACACGCACAGCCCCCCCCACCCCCTAGTGTGCCACCATCACAGAGATCCCCGGCCCAGATTAGCCGAGGAGACCCCACACCTAGTGTGGAGGCCCCCGATCACCTGGAACTAGGGAGCTCCTGCGATAATGCCCCCCGCTGGAAGGGCAGCCACCCCCGAACGCGGAGGCCCCCCCATGAGGAAACACTGGAGCTAAAAGCTAACAACAGCAGAAAGCAACAACACTAAAAGACAAAACAGTAACATAATCTAAGAACTAAAATCAGAATGATAAAATATGATAGAGTAAAAATAATCCCCAATAAAAAGAAAAAGATAAATTACTTAAATTATTTAAAAGCCAAACTAAAAAGGTAGGTCTTGAGCTTCCTCTTAAAAATATCAACAGTCTCTGCGGACCTGACGTCCTCTGGCAGGCTATTCTAAATTTGAGGACCAAAATGGCTGAGTCCAGCCTCGCCATGTGTTTAGGTCCTCACCCCAAGAGTAATTAAAAGGCCGGCGCCAGAGGACCTCAGGATCTGCGAGGGTTGGTATGGTAAAAGCAAATCAGACAAATAAGATGGCCCACAACCATTAACACATTTATGAACTAATAAAAGTCCCTTAAAATCGATCCTGAAACACACACGTAGCCAATGCAGCGGTTTTAAAACTGGTGTAATGTGCTCCCACACTCTGGTTCTCGTCAGCACCCGAGTGGCTGAATTCTGGGGTAGTTGTAAAGAAGAGATATTCTTTTTGGGGAGGCCAAAGAGCAGGGCATTACAATAATATAAACGACAGGAAATAAAAGCATGCATCAGCACTTCCGTGTTAGCCTGAGAGAGAAACAGGCGGACTCTGGCAATATTCTTAAGGTTATAGAAACCTATCTTAGTTACATTTTTAATATGAGGAATGAAACTGAGCTCAGAGTCAAAGATGACGCCCAGGTTCTTCAAACATTCTGAGGGTTTAAAATCTTGTAGTTTTGTTAAAAGTTTCTCTTTCCAATAACTAAAACCTCAGTTTTGTCCTGACTGAGCTGTAGGAAATTCTCTGCCATCCATGATTTAATATCTAAAATGCAATTTAAAAGGGTATCAATGGGTCCTGTGTCATCAGGAGATACAGAAATATACAGCTGTGTGTCATCAGCATAGCTGTGGAAGCTGACCCCGTGTCTCCTGATGACACTAAAATGTCTTAAAAAGAAATGTGGGAATTGGATCCAAAAGGCAGGTTGTTGGATTTACCTGGGAGAAAACTCGACCAAGCGTCCTTGCGTCAACCAGGGCAAAACTTGCTCGTGTTTCCTCTTGTAAATGTGATTGTCCAGGTTTACCGGATCTTGTGATGTGACGGGCTAAAAGACTGGATCTTATTTTACTGATTTTACTTCTGAAGTGGTCTGCAAAGTCCTCACAGAGAGCGTCTGTTGGTCTCTGTGGGGACTTGTTAAAATCAGAGCTAGTTAAAAGTTCAAAAGGTGGAGAAGAGAAATCTGGGGTTGTTTTTATTAATTCTAATGAGGTTTGAGAAATAGGGAATTATTGCCTGTTTGACAGTTTTATTGTAGGATTTTAGTTGTTCACATATTTCGTGGTGTACTGTAAGTTTACTCTTTCTCCACCTCGTTTCTGCACTCCTGCATTTTCTTTTTGACATTGTTGTATTTTTGTTGTATTGTGCTATATATAGGTTGATGCAGTCATGCAAGGTACACCAGCAAAAACGGTACATATAAAAATAAATCTCAATATATTTATAAATAATGTGTTTTGCATTTTTAGTAGGTGGTAGATCATTTTGACTCGGTCATGTCATAAGTAGCTCTCAGGCTGAAGAAGTGTGGGGCACCCCTGCTCTAGGTGGTATCAGCACGTCGTGTGTTCCTCCTTTAAACTGACTTTATTAACACAAAACAAGACAGCCCTCATCTCTACTCATACTCATTCACTGAGGCAAACCAATCTATTCACATTTCTGCGATTTAAAGCTGCCCTCTTGTTTCGAAATGCTTCCTTCTCGACTTCCGGCGCCGCGCGAGTGGCAGCCCGCTACAGTAGCTCCGGCTCATCGGTGAGCCTTTTCGTGTGTTTTTGTTCTTTAATATTACTCTACCTCATACTTTTTTGGTATAATTGATAGTCGTAACTTGCGTAGCAATGGACACCCAAACTGCGGTATTCTTGCTGCTGCTGATGGCTATTTTTTGCGCGATCGTGTCCGGCGACTTGGCTCGGAGCCGAGCCCCCATTGTTTACAGCCGGAATCAGCTGTTAGCACTCCGTGCTAACCATGCGCCGGCCCCCGGGGCGAGACCCGATATCCCCCGTGAGCTGAGGAGGAAGAGACGGGGATCTCGTGCGGGGGTTAAACGCAGGGAAAGGAGGAGACGATACCATCCCGTCCTCCCGTCTGTTATCATGGGGAATGTTAGATCGCTCCCCAACAAGATGGACGAGCTAGCGGCGCTTACCCGGCACGAGAGGGACTTCCGGGAGGCTAGCCTGATGCTATTCACGGAGTCGTGGCTAACAACGCTAACGCCGAACGCGGTCGTAGAATTGGACGGCTTCCAAATCATACGCGCGGACAGGACGCTGGAGAGTGGAAAGAGGAAAGGAGGAGGGCTGGCTGTGTTTGTGAACGATAGATGGTGTAATCCTGGGCACATCACGATTAAGGAGCAGCTTTGCAGCAGGGATATTGAGCTGCTAGCTGTTGGCATGAGGCCATTCTACATCCCGCGAGAGTTTAGTCACGTGATCGCGGTGACTGTCTACGTCCCACCAGCTGCCAGCAGCGACACAGCCTGTGATGTCTTGACTGCAGCAGTGAGCAGGCTACAAACACAGCACCCAAATGCCCTGGTACTCATCTCTGGTGACTTCAATCATGCCTCCCCTTCCTCCTCTCTGCCTTCATTCACACAGTATGTCACCTGCCACACCAGAGACAATAAAACACTGGACCTTTTCTATGCCAACACCTAGGAGGCATACACATCACTGCCCCTCCCCCCGCTGGGCAAAGCTGATCACAACCTGGTGGCTCTCCAGTCTGTGTACAAACCTCTGGTCCGCAGGCAGCCAGCTGTGACCCGCACGGTTCAGAGATGGTCTGGAGAGGCCGAGGAGGCCTTAAAGGACTGCTTCAGCACAACTGTGTGGGAAGTTTTCAGCGATGCTCACGGGGAAGACATTAGTAGTCTAACGGACACTGTTACAGACTATATAAATTTCTGCATGGAGAACACCATACCCACCAGGACAGTAAGGTGTTTCTCCAACAACAAACCCTGGATCACACCAGACATAAAAGCTCTCCTGAAGGAGAAGAAGAGGGCTTTTGCGTCAGGCAACATAGAGGAGCGGAGGACTGTGCAGCGCCAGCTGAGGAGGAGGATCAGAGAGGGGAAAAGGTCCTACAGGAAGAGGATGGAGGAGCAGCTGCTGCAGAATAACGCCAGGGGAGTCTGGAGGGGCCTGAAGACCATCTCAGGCCACGGACAACCCAAGACCCGGACTGGGGGGGACCTGCAGTGGGCAAATGAGCTAAATCTCTTTTTCAATAGGTTCGATCAGATGCCTGCCTCCACTCCGTCTCTCCTGCTGCAGTCTCCACCTACTCCTCCTGCTGGGCGTGTCACCCCCTCCCCTCTTTTCTCCACAGTCTCCAGCTCCCAGCTACACCAGATAGCCACCACTCCTTCCTGTCCAGCCTTGGCCTTCACAACATCTCAGGTGAGGAACCAGCTGAAGAAGATGAAGGCGAGGAAGGCAGCGGGTCCAGATGGCATCAGCCCCCAGCTCCTCAAATCCTGCGCAGACCAGCTGTGTGGAATTGTCCAGCACATGTTCAACCTGAGCCTGAAGCTGGGCAGGGTCCCCCAGCTATGGAAAACATCCTGCCTGGTCCCGGTGCCAAAGACCCCCCACCCGAAGGAGCTCAACAGCTTCAGACCGGTGGCGCTGACGTCTCACCTGATGAAGACCCTGGAGAGACTGGTCCTTGTCCACCTGCGCCCCCTGGTGAGCTCCTCAATGGACCCACTCCAGTTCGCATACCAGCCTGGCATCAGTGTGGATGATGCCATCATCTACCTCCTCCACACTTCACTCTCCCACCTGGAGAAGGCGGGGAGCACTGTGAGGATCATGTTCTTTGATTTCTCCAGTGCTTTCAACACCATCCAGCCCACCCTACTGGGAGACAAGCTGGAGCGGGCGGGGGTGGCGCACCACCTCACCACATGGATCCAGGACTACCTCACAAACCGGCCACAGTATGTGAGGACACAGGACTGTGTGTCTGACGTGCTCCTCTGCAGCACGGGGGCCCCACAGGGAACTGTCTTGGCTCCCTTCCTGTTCACCCTCTACACCTCGGACTTCAACTACAACACCCCTACCTGTCACCTGCAGAAGTTCTCTGACGACTCTGCGATTGTCGGCCTCATCACAGGCGGAGATGATCGGGAGTACAGAGAACTTACTCAGGGTTTTGTGGACTGGTGCCAGCAGAACCGCCTCCTGATCAATGCGGGGAAATCCAAAGAAATGGTGGTGGATTTCGGTAGGCGCCAGCACTCTTCACCTGCACCAGTGAATATCCGGGGAACAGATGTTGAGAGAGTCTCAACTTACAAGTACCTGGGTGTTCATCTGAACAATAAACTGGACTGGTGCGACAACACAGACGCCCTCTATAGGAAGAGTCAGAGCAGACTCTTCCTCCTCAGGAGACTGAGGTCTTTTGGGGTTCAGGGGACACTCCTCAGGAACTTTTATGACTCGGTGGTTGCATCGGTCATCTTCCAGGGAGTGGTCACCTGGGCAGGCGGCGTCTCGGCCCGGGACAAGAAGCGGCTGGACAAACTGGTCAAGAGGGCCGGCTCTGTCCTGGGCTGCTCCCTGGACTCTGTGGACTCGGTGGGGGACAGGAGGATGTTGGCCAAGCTGTCATCAATGCTGGGCAACCCGGACCACCCCCTCCAGGGCACCCTAACAGCACTCCACAGCACCTTCAGTGACAGACTGTTACACCCTCGCTGTGCAAAGGAGAGATTCCGCCGTTCCTTCTTGCCTGCTGCTGTCAGACTCTTTAACAAGAACATTGTGTAGTCTCTACAAACTGGCGGTCATTAGTGCAATTGTGCAGTCCTGCACCTGAGCTCGTATCGTGCAATACCCAATATTCCCCACTACTGTAATACCGTGCAATACTCAACATTCCCCACTACTGTTAGTCTAGTTTTATTTTTATCCAATGCTGTGCCTTACATTTCACTACAGCACTGCAGCACTGTCACTTAGAGTATTTTTTCCTCTGTACTATGTACAGGCCGAAATGAGTGTTCCTCATATTTTTTATGTAGATGTAGGTTGGTGTGTATACATATGTGTATATACACATGTTACTGCGTATATCTACATAGGTTTGATTCTAAATGTTTGCCGTCAATGTTATACATTAATGGCCACATTATGCCGCCGCCCCTGTGTGACCTATATCTTTGCTACTGTAACAATGAAAATTTCCCCACTGTGGGATCAATAAAGGCATTCTTATTCTTATTCTTATTCTTATTATATTCTTAGAGTCTATGTTTTTCGAGTGGTTTCTAAGATGGCCGAGGAAGTAGACGCTTACTGCTGAGCTGAGAAAGTTCTACTTACTCTTGCTAAAAGAAGGTCGTGGGTCGGCCTTCTTTTATGTATTCAAACTTCCATAATTCAGTGCCAGTAGCACTTAAAAAGATTCTGACAGTTCAGGAGAAAAAAAGTGTTATCTTCAAAAAGTGACCAAAACTATGCCGATACTCCAAATGGTTCAAGAACAGCATCAAATTTACTTTGGTGCACCTTTCGTTCAGGTAATACTGCCAGGTGGAATTGCAAAGGGTTAAAAAATCCTGTCTCTATTTGGAACTTATTACATATTCTCTAAATTTGGTGGTTTAAGTTTTATTTTAGGTTGTGACTACAATATAGATAAACTAGTAAAGCTTTCAATGTTTCACAGACAAGTTCTTGTCTGTCATGGTCCCTTATATACAAGCACAACTTCTCACTCCACAAATATTTGATTTGAAATAATAGAAACATATTGTACAAAAACAAGTCTTTATTTTTCCCCAATTGGGTTAAGAAACACATTATCTTAGTAAACAGTTATTTAATATTAATGGACGGCTCATGTCCTACACTGAATTTTTACATACTTACAAATTTCCAGTCACACCTAAAGAGTACGCCATATTGTTTGATGCCATTCCCGTGGGAATGCCGATGCTATTTAATGATGTTCAACCACAGGTATCATCTGTTTCTCTTCCCAATCCTATGGATACAAATATAGGGAAAATTTGCCTAGCATATAATAACAATAGTAATAGAAATACATATTTGTGCAATATTCCAAAAAGAATCTTCATCTGTTTGTAACCCACCTAAAAAGGGGTTAACTAATAATCTTTGTTAAATTCGAATCATTATTTGTTCATATTTTATGTTTGAATGATAAGTAATTGGCGGCATGGTGGTCGACTGGTTAGCACGTCCGCCTCACAGTTCAGAGGTCGTGGGTTCGATCCAGGCTCCGGCCTCCCTGTGTGGAGTTTGCATGTTCTCCCCGTGCCTGCGTGGGTTTTCTCCGGGCACTCCGGTTTCCTCCCACATTCCAAAAACATGCATGGTAAGTTGATTGGATACTCTAAATTGTCCCTAGGTGTGATTGTGAGTGCGGATGTTTGTCTCTGTGTGCCCTGCGATTGGCTGGCAACCAGTTCAGGGTGTCCCCAGCCTACTGCCCAAAGACAGCTGGGATAGGCTCCAGCACGCCCCGCGACCCTTGTGAGGAGAAGCGGTACAGATAATGGATGGATGGATGATAAGTAATTTTATTTTGAAAACCGGAAGTTTATTCAGTAAAGAAACCGGAAGTAGTGCTCTGCAGTACTCATTCCATCTTAGCATCACGAGTACGATCGAGCATTGGCTTCTGATTTCGCCCGTGTAAATGTGAAACAAGAAAAAAAAAGGTATGCAAAACCTGCTTCTTTTCCCTTGACACTTAATATGCATTTGCCTATAAGGTAAACCCATGTAAATGTCATTTTAGAACTTCGAGAATCGTCAAGGAAGCATTTATTGCTTGGCTTTCTGGCGGAAAATCCCCTTCCTTGGTAAACTAGCTCTGGAAAATTTCTCTGTGATTGTGTGTGAGGAAAACACCACGAGGTGAATGAGTCTTTGCTAGCGGCTGTTTAAAGATACTTTGCACATTTTATGTTGTTTCTGGAGAATATATTTTTTGTAAAAAGCAATTATTTCATGATTTAAAAGTGAAATGATTACTGGTTTGGCACATTTCATAAAACAATTACTGTGTGATGTTCTTACACTGTGAAGCATTTAGTCACTGTCTCTAATTGTGACTTAAGGTACATAAATACTACACATTGAAAATGTGAGTGATGCGTATTACCTTAAAGATAATGTGTCTTTGTAAATTGTAGTGTTCATAATTAAATTGTGTTCATATTACTGCAATCCATTCTAATTTCTAAAGGTTAATATGCTATATTTTGATTCCATTGAACTGTTAATAGGAAAATACTAATTGTTACCTTCCTGCAACAATGCTATTTTGTTTTCCTCACTGAAAAGTGATTTTAATGTTGTACAACACCTAGAAAACCCAGCTAGATATTGCAATTATTATTCTGGACTATAAACCTGTTGTTATACAGGTCAGGTTTTTTGGATGCAAGAAAAAAACCGAGAAGCTTCAGTCCTCTACGAAATGGACCAGTAATTCATTTGATGGCGAGCCTCCCATGACGAACTGTGAAAATCCACCATACAGCTTCCAGCGGATCCTATGGTAGGATTGTGCCAATCTTGTTGACCAAGAACAACAAGGTCCCCTTCCTGGACATTTTCCCTGACTTTTGACTATTTCCCTTGACTTTTGACTTGACTAAATCTTGGATCTTCAAAGAACAATTTCTACAAGGAACAGTTTTGGAAAGGACATTCTATTTCATTTTATTTTATTACTTATTAGGCCCTTAGGAGTTGCGCGCAGGTTGTAATTGTTTGCATATTTTGTACTAACTAAAAGTTCATATTTTTGCAACGTTAAACTTGTGTCACTTCGTTATTGCTTCAACTCTCAGCTCCTTACGAACCTAGCAGTGACGTGTACATACCCTGAAGTGGGTTACACGGTAAAACTTGGTGAGCCAGCCAGGAGCTTTGAGTTAAGTAATAACTATTTTATTACTAAAAGTGTCCTACAAGTGTGAATTGATATTTTTCAAAATTTGACCAAAATGGATGTTATCGAGAGCGAAGGCATTAAGGTTCCCAATGCTGTCATTATGTCAGGATTGACAAATACTGATGGTGACGAGGAAATTTATGAGTTTTTGAAGCAATTTGGGTCGATTGACAAAATAATTCAAGTTTCAGACCAAATATCGGAGTTGTACGGAAAAACTCTTGTAGAGTATGCATGTGGTGCTGCCCTGGAGACAATTGAGAAAGATTTACCTATTGACAAACTCTTTGATTCAGATAAGAATGTTGTCTTTCATATTGAAGCCCTAGCTAGTGTGTATTCAAGTGAGAAGGGATCCGATATCACCAAAACATTTCTGACAGACTTGCAAAATATTGCAAAACTCAGTGGAAAACCTTTTGAACTCCTGCTACAAGATGAGCTAACGAGGATCACTGGATTAATTAAAGAACAATGTGAATCTAGCATACATCAGGATACACTCGTGGGATCTGCTGAACCACTAGTAGGCCCCATTTCACCTAATGCCACTCTCGACCCACCTAACTCAACTTTCAGAACTCCAACAAATGCTATGCCCTTGCAGGTAGGGTCAGCAAACTCATTCCTTCCATCTGCTGAACAGCTTAACCCACCCGAGGTGCAGCGTGTAGTGGTTGAACATATAGTCATAAGTTCAGACCTCACTTCTCATATACACGCACCAACCAAACTAAGACCATTTTCTGGCAAAATCCCTTGCCCAAACTTTGAGGTCGATTACGATACTTGGAGGAGCAGTATTGAATGTCACTTGGCGGATTCTTCTGTTTCAAGTGCACAACTGGTGAGACGGATTGTTGATAGTTTACTTCCCCCTGCTGCTACTGTAGTCAAGTCCCTTGATCCCCATGCCAATCCGAAATCTTATCTAGACCTGCTTGACTCAGATTGTGCAATCGTGGAAGACAGAGATGAACGTTTTGCCCAGTTTCTCAATGTCAATCAAAACTCGGGCGAGAAACCTTCTAATTATCTTCAAAGACTCCAAACATTTTTGAACCGAATCGTAAAAATGAAAACCATTGCACCCCAAGATTCCGAGAAGCAACTGTTAAAGCAATTCTGTAGAGGTTGTTGGAACAATACATTGATTAACAACCTTCATCTTGAGCAACGAAGAGAGAATCCACCCACTTTTCCAGAGTTTTTACTCCTTTTACGCACAGAGGAGGACAAACAGACTGCAAAAGCAAATCGGATGAAACAGCATTTAGGCTTTCAAAAACCTAAAGCCCAAGCTGTAGCGCAAGTACATGAGGCATATCTTGGAGACACCTATGAGTCATCGCAGTCTTTCTCTGAAGAACCACAAGCTACTCAACAACTTCAAATGCAAATTGTTGAACTACAGGCTCAAATCGCTGCTCTCTTGAGTCCAAAACCAAAGACATCAGCCACAAACAAAACTGGAAATAAAAAAGAGAAAGATAAACAAAAGAAGAAACCAGTCAACAAGAAGACGACGTACCCGAAACTCGCATCTGAAACCACAAGCGTTACAGTTAAACCCAAGCCAAAACCATGGTACTGTTTTCGTTGTGGTGAGGATGGGCATATTGCCACAAGCTGCAATGATCCTCCCAATGCCACCTTGGTGTCTGCAAAAAGAACTCTATTAAGAGAGAAACAACAAGCTTGGGAAAAAGAAAATGAAACATCTGACAAACATTTAAACTGAGTTGTGTTTCTATTGAGGGACAAATGGAAACAAATCAACCTGGAAGTCCCATAACTGAACCAAAGACCAAACCGAAAGCCAAATTAAAAGAACATAGAGTGACAAAATACAGGACCTTACCCAAAGGACTTGTTGGCAGTAAAAGCACTGCTAATGTTAAAGTTGATGGGCTTGAGTGCAATTCAATACTTGATACTGGGTCTCAGGTAACGACCATGTCATTGTCTTTCTATAACAGTTACCTTTCCGATCAGACCATTCACCCAGTTGCTGACTTACTAGAGATTGAAGGCGCAAATGGACAGTCTGTACCATACCTGGGGTATGTAAAAGTTACACTCCAGTTTCCAAAAGAATTTATTGACACTCAGCCTGAAATTGAGACTCTTGCCCTCATAGTGCCAGATGTTCATGCCAATAGTCTCACCCCATTGTTAATTGGAACAAACACTCTTGATCCACTTTACGAACAATTTTGTGATGGAAATATAATTTAAAATACTGCTTTCTGTGGTTACCACCAAGTTCTGAAAACTTTACAAGTCAGACACTGGCAACGTCAAGATGGGCGAGTTGGCCTTGTCAACCTGAGAAATACTGAACCAAGTGTAATTCCTGCTGGTGAAAAGATAATGCTTGAAGGATATACACATATTGACAATGTGAACAATGAAAATTGTGTCTTACTTGAACAACCTACCATGCCATTCTTACCAGGAGGAATTTTTGTTGAATGTTGTCTCATTAACGTTCCAAGAGTCTCTCCTTACAAAGTACCTGTAGTGGTAAGGAATGAAACAGATTGAGACATTTGCCTACCTGTGAGGTGTGTATGGCTGAACAAAGTGCTGTTAAGGAGATACTTCCAACTCAGAACACCGTTAGTTGCAGTAGCCTTCAGTAGTCTACTAACGAGAAAAATGAGCAACAAAGTTCTACCCTAAACTTTGACTTTGGAGAGTCACTTCCAGAAGAGTGGAAAGCATGTATGACTGACAAGTTAAACACGTTTTCTGATATCTTCTCACATCACGATCTCGACTGTGGACATGCAACAAAAGTGAAACATTCCATCCAACTGAAGGACGAGACACCTTTCAAACACCGTCCCCGTCCCATTAACCCTCAAGACTATAATGCAGTGAGGCATCATTTGCAGTCTCTCCTTGAAGCTGGTATCATTCGCGAATCACAGTCTCCCTTTGCATCTCCAATAGTCATCATCAAAAAGAAAAATGGTGATGTCAGATTGTGTGTGGACTACCGGCGATTGAACATGCAAACGGTCAAAGATGCGTATGCATTACCAAATCTTGAGGAATCCTTCTCAGCCCTGAGTGGTTCTCAGTGGTTTTCAGTAATGGACCTGAAAAGTGGCTACTACCAAATCGAGATGACAGAGAGTGACAAAGCAAAGACCGCATTCGTGTGTCCACTAGGTTTTTGGGAATGGGATCGCATGCCCCAGGGGATCACGAATGCGCCCAGTACTCTTCAGCGCTTGATGGAAAAGTGCATGGGGGACATCAATTTGCGTGAAGTACTTGTGTTCCTAGACGATATTATTGTCTTCTCAAGAACACTGGAGGAGCATGAAACCCGTCTTACAAATGTCCTGTCCCTTTTACGAGACAATGGTTTAAAGCTATCTCCTGAAAAGTGCCGTTTCTTTCAAACTTCAGTCCGTTACTTAGGGCACATAGTATCACAGAACGGAGTTGAAACCGATCCCCAAAAGACAGAAGCACTAAAGACCTGGCCAAGACCTCAGACCTTGAAAGACCTTAGGTCCTTTCTTGGGTTCTCAGGGTATTACAGAAGGTTTGTGCAGGGTTATTCTAAGATAGTAAAGCCCTTAACCAACCTCACAGCTGGGTACCCTCCCATACGAAAAGGCGCTAAAATCACCAACATAGCCGCTAAGTACTATAATCCCAAAGTACCTTTCGGAGAAAGGTGGACCCAAGCCTGCCAAGATGCTTTTGATCAGATCATTGGAAAACTAACTTCTGCACCAGTCTTAGGTTTTGCAAACCCCAGATTGCCTTATGTTGTCCATACAGACGCAAGCACAACAGGCCTTGGTGCAGCGTTATATCAAGAACAAGACGGCCAGACCCGCGTCATTGCGTATGCGAGTCGGGGTCTTTCGCAGTGTGAAGCTCGATACCCAGCCCATAAGTTGGGATTTCTAGCTTTAAAATGGGCTATCACTGAAAAATTCCACGACTATTTATATGGAAACAGTTTCACAGTCATTACCGATAACAACCCTTTGTGCTACGTTCTAAACAAAGCTAAACTAGATGCTACTAGTTATCGCTGGTTAGCAACCTTGTCTATGTTCACTTTTGACATCAAGTATCGTACGGGCAAGCAAAATCAAGATGCCGATGGCCTTTCAAGGAGACCACATGGGGAACTAATCAACGACAACGCATCACAGAAAGAGAGTCAAAGAATTCGTGGCTTCACCTCTTTTCATCTTGCACCAGTGGATGTTGTCCAAGCCACATGTCAACGCAACACTGTATTTCTAAATGACCCTGAACTGTCCCCATGTTACATCAAGTCTCTCGCAGTGCACCCAGATGCTATTTCCTCAGATTTCGCAGATGATGAAAATCTTAGTGGTCTTTCTACCATCCCTAACTTCAGTGAAGAGGAGATAGCTGCACTACAGCGAGCCGATCCTGTAATCAGTGTTGTCATCCAGTCGTGTGAATCAGGAGAACCCGTATCTGCTAGTGTCAACTGCCCTGAACTACATCTTATGCTCAAAGAAATGAGTCGATTCGAAATTAGAGACAGTTTGCTGTACAGAAAAAGACAATGTGACCATTCAACAGTTTACCAGCTTGTCCTTCCCCAAACTCTAAGAAACCCTGTGCTATACAGCTTACATGATGAGATGGGCCATTTAGGAGCTGAACGAACACTGGAGCTAACCAGATCTCGCTTTTATTGGCCGAAGATGTCTCTTGATGTTGAATCCAAGATCAAAAGCTGTGCAAGGTGCGTTAAAAGAAAAAGACAACCTGACAAAGCCGCACCATTAGTCAACATACAGGCAAGTCGGCCGATGGAACTCGTCTGTATGGACTTTTTGTCCATTGAACCCGACAGCCATAATTTCAAGGACATTCTGGTCTTAGCTGACCACTTCACGAAATATGCAACTGCTATTCCAACTCGAGATCAAAAAGCCCTAACTGTAGCCAAATGCCTTTGGGAGCAGTTCTTTGTCCATTACGGGTTTCCTGAGCGTCTCCACAGCGACCAAGGCCGCGACTTTGAGTCACAAGTCATTAAAGAATTGTGCGCTTTGGTTGGTACAAAGAAAGTGAGAACGAGCCCATACCATCCCCACGGTAACCCCGTTGAGCGATATAACCGTACCTTGCTAGGTATGTTGGGTACGCTCAAGGACAAAGAGAAAACTAGGTGGCGTGAATATGTCCGACCCCTCACTCATGCGTATAATTGCACGAGGAGTGATGTCACCGGATTTTCGCCCTATGAGTTAATGTTCGGGCGCCAACCTAGACTGCCCATAGACATTGCATTTGGTCTAACCGTTAATAAAGATTTGAGTACGTCTCACACACAGTATGTCAAAAATCTTAAGACATATTTGAAAGGAACTTATAAGTTAGCATCTGCTAATGCAAAGAAAATTGCTGACAGAAACAAACGCAGATTTGACATGAGAGTAAGGGAGTCAACACTGGACATTGGTGACAGGGTCCTAGTGCGAAATCTCCGCTTACGTGGAAAACATAAACTCGCCGATCGGTGGGAGTCCACTATTTATGTTGTTCACAAGAAGGCCGGGGAGATGCCTGTGTACACTGTCTGTCCTGAGGGTCAGGAAGGACCCTTGCACGCACTCCACCGAGATTTATTGCTCCCTTGCGGTTTTCTATCAGAGGAGGATGAGGAAGTAGCAAAGCCGAAGCAAGTGACAAAACCTAAAACGAGGAAAACTTCCATCTCTCCTGAGGAAAATCCTACTGATTCTGACAATGAAGATGACTATAGTCCAAGATACTATCCTACAACAATCGAGACAACCATGCGAATCATCCAACCAACTAATGTCAACTCAAACGCAAATGCTACAAATGAGCAGAAAGCAAATGTTGATGAACCGGACAACTTATCCAAGGACTTACCTCCTGAACTCCTGGATCAACCTGTGGAAAGAAAAGGAACAAACCAAAATGGAATCTTACCCAATGAGACACAAAGTCTGAATGGACCTTTAACGGATGTGACAGAAAACGAACTTGAATCTGAAAATGAAGAGGAATGTGAACCTCCTGAAATGGAACACAAAGTGGACAATGAAACTGAAGAGAGACTTGAACAGCCCAAAGACACTGAACAAAAACAACTTACTGAAATGGACAATACGGAACAAGATCTAGCTAATTGTGAAAACCCTGATCATCAAACTGCTGATCAGACACGCAGATCTGAACGGTTGAGAAAGCCACCTGCTAAGTTCACGTACCCACAGCTTGGCAAACCGCTGATTTCATTTGCACAAACCATACTTGATGGGTTTAAACAAAGCTTTAGTTGAAACATTTGAAAGTACTTCCACCCAATTAAGAACATGAAGGGACTCATGTTAATTAAGAGGGGGAGGATGTAACCCACCCAAAAAGGGGTTAACTAATAATCTTTGTTAAATTCGAATCATTATTTGTTCATATTTTGTGTTTGAATGATAAGTAATTTTATTTTGAAAAACGGAAGTTTATTTTGTAAAGAAACCGGAAGTAGTGCTCTGCAGTACTCATTCCAGCTTAGCATCGCGAGTATGATCGAGCATTGGCTTCTGATTTTGCCCGTGTAAATGTGAAACAAGAAAAAAAAAGGTATGCAAAACCTGCTTCTTCTCCCTTGACACTTAATTGCCTATAAGGTAAACCCATGTAAATGTCATTTTAGAACTTCGAGAATCGTCAAGGAAGCATTTATTGCTAGGCTTTCTGGCAGAAAATCCCTTTCCTTGGTAAGCTAGCTATAGAAAATTTCTCTGTGTGTGTGTGGAAAACACCACGAAGTGAATGAGTCTTTGCTAGCAGCTGTTTAAAGATACTTTGCACATTTTATGTTGTTTCTGGAGAATATATTTTTTTGTAAAAAGCAATTATTTCATTATTTAAAAGTGAAATGATTACTGGTTTGGCATATTTCATAAAAATAAGTACTGTGTGATGTTCTTACACTGTGAAGCATTTAGTCACTGTCTCTAATTGTGACTTAAGGTACATAGTTACTACACATTGAAAATGTGAGTGATGCGTATTACCTTAAAGATAATGTGTCTTTGTAAATTGTAGTGTTCATAATTAAATTGTGTTCATATTACTGCAATCCATTCTAATTTCTAAAGGTTAAAATGCTATATTTTGATTCCATTGAACTGTTAATAGGAAAATACTAATTGTTACCTTCCTGCAACAATGCTATTTTGTTTTCCTTACTGAAAAGTGATTTTAATGTTGTACAACACCTAGAAAACCCAGCTAGATATTGCAATTATTATTCTGGACTATAAACCTGTTGTTATACAGGTCAGGTTTTTTGGATGCAAGAAAAAAAACGAGAAGCTTCAGTCCTCTACAAAATGGACCAGTGATTCATTTGATGGCGAGCCTCCCATGACGAACTGTGAAAATCCACCATACAGCTTCCAGCGGATCCTATGGTAGGATTGTGCCAATCTTGTTGACCAAGAACAACAAGGTCCCCTTCCTGGACATTTTCCCTGACTTTTGACTATTTCCCTTGACTTTTAACTTGACTAAATCTTGGATCTTCAAAGAACAATTTCTACAAGGAACAGTTTTGGAAAGGACATTCTATTTCATTTTATTTTATTACTTATTGGGCCCTTAGGAGTTGCGCGCAGGTTGTAATTGTTTGCATATTTTGTACTAACTAAAAGTTCATATTTTTGCAACGTTAAACTTGTGTCACTTCCTTACGAACCTAGCAGTGACGTGTACATACGTTCCGGCGCCGCACGAGTGGCAGCTCGCTACAGTAGCTCCGGCTCATCTGTGAGCCTTTTCGTGTGTTTTTGTTCCTTAATATTACTCTACCTCATACCTTTTTCATATAGTTGATAGTCGTAACTTGCGTAGCAATGGACACCCAAACTGCGGTATTCTTGCTGCTGCTGATGGCTATTTTTTGCGCGATCGTGTCCGGTGACTTGGCTCGGAGCCGCGCCCCCATTGTCTACAGCCGGAATCAGCTGTTAGCACTCCGTGCTAACCCTGCGCCAGCGAGACCCGATATCCCCCGTGAGCTGAGGAGGAAGAGACGGGGATCTCGTGCGGGGGTTAAACGCCGGGAAAGGAGGAGACGATACCATCCCGTCCTCCCGTCTGTTATCATGGGGAATGTTAGATGGCTCCCCAACAAGATGGACGAGCTAGCGGCGCTTACCCGGCATGAGAGGGACTTCCGGGAGGCTAGCCTGATGCTATTCACAGAGTTCTGGCTAACAGCGCTAACGCCGAACGCGGTCGTAGAATTGGACGGCTTCCAAATCATACGCGCAGACAGGACGCTGGAGAGTGGAAAGAGGAAAGGAGGAGGGCTGGCTGTTTTTGTGAACGATAGATGGTGTAATCCTGGGAACATCACGATTAAGGAGCAGCTTTGCAGCAGGGATATTGAGCTGCTAGCTGTTGGCATGAGGCTATTCTACATCCCGCGAGAGTTTAGTCATGTGATCGCGGTGACCGTCTACGTCCCACCAGCTGCCAGCAGCGACACAGCCTGTGATGTCTTGACTGCAGCAGTGAGCAGGCTACAAACACAGCACCCAAATGCCCTGATACTCATCTCTGGTGACTTCAATCATGCCTCCCCTTCCTCCTCTCTGCCTTCATTCACACAGTATGTCACCTGCCACACCAGAGACAATAAAACACTGGACCTTTTCTCCGCCAACACCAAGGAGGCATACACATCACTGCCCCTCCCCCCGCTGGGCAAAGCTGATCACAACCTGGTGGCTCTCCAGTCTGTGTACAAACCTCTGGTCCACAGGCAGCCAACTGTGACCCGCACGGTTCAGAGATGGTCTGGAGAGGCCGAGGAGGCCTTAAAGGACTGCTTCAGCACAACTGTGTGGGAAGTATTCAGCGATGCTTACGGGGAAGACATTAGTAGTCTAACGGACACTGTTACAGACTATATAAATTTCTGCATGGAGAACACCATACCCACCAGGACAGTAAGGTGTTTCTCCAACAACAAACCCTGGATCATACCAGACATAAAAGCTCTCCTGAAGGAGAAGAGGAGGGCTTTTGCGTCAGGCAACATAGAGGAGCGGAAGACTGTGCAGCGCCAGCTGAGGAGGAGGATCAGAGAGGGGAAAAGGTCCTACAGGAAGAGGATGGAGGAGCAGCTGCTGCAGAATAACGCCAGGGGAGTCTGGAGCGGCCTGAAGACCATCTCAGGCCATGGACAACCCAAGACCAGGACTGGGGGGGACCTGCACTGGGCAAATGAGCTGAACCTCTTTTTCAATAGGTTCGATCAGATGCCTGCCTCCACTAAATCTCTCCTGCTGCAGCCTACACCTACTCCTCCTGCTGGGCATGTCACCCCCTCTCCCCTTTTCTCCACAGTCTCCAGCTCCCAGCTACACCAGATAGCCACCACTCCCTCCTGCCCAGCCTTGGTCTTCACAACATCTCAGGTGAGGAACCAGCTAAAGAAGATGAAGGCGAGGAAGGCGAGGAAGGCAGCGGGTCCAGATGGCATCAGCCCCCAGCTCCTCAGATCCTGCGCAAACCAGCCCTGTGGAATTGTCCAGCACATGTTCAACTTGAGCGTGAAGCTGGGCAGGGTCCCCCAGCTATGGAAAACATCCTGCCTGGTCCCGGTGCCAAAGACCCCCCACCCGAAGGAGCTCAACAGCTTCAGACCAGTGGCGCTGACGTCTCACCTGATGAAGACCCTGGAGAGACTGGTCCTTGTCCACCTGCGCCCCCTGGTGAGCTCCTCAATGGACCCACTCCAGTTCGCATATCAGCCTGGCATCAGTGTGGATGATGCCATCATCTACCTCCTCCACACTTCACTCTCCCACCTGGAGAAGGCGGGGAGCACTGTGAGGATCATGTTCTTTGATTTCTCCAGTGCTTTCAACACCATCCAGCCCACCCTACTGGGAGACAAGCTGGAGCGGGCAGGGGTGGCGCACCACCTCACCACATGGATCTAGGACTACCTCACAAACCGGCCACAGTATGTTAGGACACAGGACTGTGTGTCTGACGTGCTCCTCTGTAGCACGGGGGCCCCACAGGGAACTGTCTTGGCTCCCTTCTTGTTCACCCTCTACACCTCGGACTTCAACTACAACACCCTTACCTGTCACCTGCAGAAGTTCTCTGACGACTCTGCGATTGTCGGCCTCATCACAGGCGGAGATGATCGGGAGTACAGAGAACTTACTCAGGGTTTTGTGGACTGGTGCCAGCAGAACCGCCTCCTGATCAATGCGGGGAAATCCAAAGAAATGGTGGTGGATTTCAGTAGGCGCCAGCACTCTTCACCTGCACCAGTGAATATCCGGGGAACAGATGTTGAGAGAGTCTCAACTTACAAGTACCTGGGTGTTCATCTGAACAATATACTGGACTGGTGCGACAACACAGACGCCCTCTATAGGAAGAGGCAGAGCAGACTCTTCCTACTGAGGGGACTGAGGTCTTTTGGGGTTCAGGGGACACTCCTCAGGAACTTTTATGACTCGGTGGTTGCATCGGTCATCTTCCAGGGAGTGGTCACCTGGGCAGGCGGCGTCTCGGCCCGGGACAAGAAGCGGCTGGACAAACTGGTCAGGAGGGCCGGCTCTCTCCTGGGCTGCTCCCTGGACTGTGTGGACTCGGTGGGGGACAGGAGGATGTTGGCCAAGCTGTCATCAATGCTGGACAACCCTGACCACCCCCTCCAGGGCACCCTAACAGCACTCCACAGCTCCTTCAGTGACAGACTGTTATACCCTCGCTGTGCAAAGGAGAGATTCTGCCGTTCCTTCTTGCCTGCTGCTGTCAGACTCTTTAACAAGAACATTGTGTAGTCTCTACAAACTGGCGGACATTAGTGCAATGGTGCAGTCCTGCACCTGAGCTCGTATCGTGCAATACCCAATATTCCCCACTACTGTAATACCGTGCAATACTCAACATTCCCCACTACTGTTAGTCTAGTTTCATTTTTATCCAATGCTGTCCCTTACATTTCACTACAGCACTGCAGCACGGTCACTTAGAGTATTTTTCCTCCGTACTATGTACAGGCCAAAATGAGTGTTCCTCATACTTTTTATGTAGATGTATGTTGGTGTGTATATACATGTGTATGGACACATGTTACTGCATATATTTACATAGGTTTGATCCTAAATATTTGCCGTCAATGTTATACATTAATGGCCACATTATGCCGCCGTCCCTGTGTGACCTATATCTTTGCTGCTGTAACAATGAAAATTTCCCCACTGTGGGATCAATAAAGGCATTCTTATCTTATCTTATCTTATCTTACATTCAGCAAATTTTCATAGATGTAGGTGAAATTTACAACCCAAAATCCTTCGTTAAGCAGGAATTATGAAACGAAAAGTTTGATGTTCAGCCCCCGTCATAGAGTGTTTCGAAAACGTAAACTATTTTTCTCTATTGTTGTCCCACATGTTGAGATGGTACAACTCAAATTTGAAGTCAATCGGGTGAACCATCTCGGACTTGGGGGAAAATGTATGACCCCTGTAAATGTTCACAAATGGGCTAACGTTATACTTGAGAATCCTCATAACTGACTTCCTGTACATTTTCAGGGATGGGTATCAAAGACTTTTTGTACATCTGGGGGTGCTACACATGCCTCCCAGTTTTCATAGCCGTCAACCTTACCAGGACTTTCCTTTGCTAACAAAATTGAGGGGTTCTTGGGGTCCCTGCAGACCCCTGTACATGTTCAGGCATGGGGACCAAAGAATTTTTGTAGGTCTGAGAGTGCTACACGTGCCTCCCAGGTTTCGTAAACGTTGGTCAAACTTACCGGGACTTTCCTTTGATGAAAACATCGAGGGGTTCTTGGGGGTCCTGCAGACCCCGTTTTTTGAGTACTCGAGTATTGCGACTTCAAAATATCAAATTTTTCACCAGGACCAATGTGTGTGCAAAGTTTGGTGAGTTTTCGTTCATGTTTAGTCCCTCAAAAATCTGAGTCTATACGGAGAGTAATAATAATAATAATAATAAGAAGAAGAAGAAGAAGAAATAGAAGAAGAATTCCTACGAAAACAAAAGGGTCCTTGCAGCTTTCGCTGCTCGGGCCCTAACTAGAGAATTCAATTTCTGGAGAAATTGCGTGTGAAGGCGAAGGAAGCTGAAAAGAAACTGAGGAATGCGTTGAAACGAAGTTGAATAAAGTTGAATAAAGTGGAATAAAGTCGAATGATGCTGAATAAAGTCGAATGATGCTGAATATAGTTGATGGATACGGAATAAAGTTGATGGATACTGAATAAAGTTGATTGATACTGAATAAAGTTGAATTATACTGAATAAAGTGGAATGAACTCAATGAAAAATATTGGAATGAGCAGGAATCGAACCAGTGCTGCCCGCTTACAACTTGGCGTTTGTACCACTCCACCATCGGGGACTTAACTGTAAGGAAATAAATCTGAAATGTTGAATGTGCAAGTGGGACTGAATGGCGAATTCAATGGGATTGTTAAGGTTGAATAATTTGAATTTTTGTAAAGTATGAACTGCAGGTGTGTTGAAAAGCTGAACCAATGCGAGTTGAATGACCTAAATGAAGTTGAATAAACTCTATGAAAAGTGTTGGAATGAGCAGGAATCGAAACAGCACTGCCCACTCACTACTTGGTGTAGTCCACTCCAGTAATGAAGTCCATCAGGGACTTAACTGGAAGGATGTAAAACTGATTTATGAATGTGCAAGTGGCAAGTGGACCGAATGGCGAATTTAATGGTTTTTTTAAGGTTGAATAATTTGAATTTTTGGGAAGTATGTGTCAGGTTCACACCAAGTGAGACATTCATAAACAATGCACACAATGAGGAGAGAAGACACTCAACAACAATATTGTCTTTTTACTTGCAAGGAGAGCGCAGGGAAGTGTACGATTACAGTTCCTAAAACCCTCTGCCCGGCTCCTTCGGTGTCCCTGATAACAAAGGTGTTCCAGCTCTAAGGGAAAGGGGAGCGAAAGCAACTGGAACACTATGAACTTGTTTTGTCTATGTGTGTGTGTGTGTGTGTGTGTGTGTGTGTGTGTGTGAGCAATTAACATACATATGTGAAAGCAAAGCACACCAAGCAAGTTGGCCTAATGATAAAAATCAAACACATGAATAATAAAGTGCATTATTATTCTTATATTCCCCCCTGTTTTTATATAATATAAAGCTAAACACGTGAACAATAAAATACATCATTATTCGTGTATAGTATAAAGCTAAACCTACAAAACTAACAGGCTTAGTCATGAAAAATCAACACGAATAATAAAATGTATTATTATTCTTACATTTCCCCCCTGTTTTTTTATAATATAAAACTAACTATAATATAAAACTAAACCTGAAAAATCTGATTGAAAAATCCAACACCCGAATCATTGTATACAACATTAATCACATTCCTCCTTGTTTCTCTTACATTTGCACAATCCTCATATCATCGAATAGACCCTCCACAAAGGCTTTAATCTACCGAATCACTCTCATGAAAACAAATGTAATTACACCCGAAGTTGTCAATGTAATTTACACATGATCTCCAAGACCCGGAAAGAGATCTGGAAGAGAAAGCGAAATGTCAACAGGAGCATAAAAACAAGTGTCATCAGTGTCATCATTACTCTCAACTATACGATAAAGCAATAACGGATAAACATCGTTCAATTTGGACGTCGTAGGTGCAATAACTGTAGTGATCAACCGGTTGAGCAGTGCTCTAAGACAAGGAATACAACAACACCCACACAACGTAGGATAGCTGCAAACACAGCAACAGAAACCAGGACAGAGGAAACTAAGTCCTTGTATCTACCAAATGTTCTTTCCCACCACTCCGTCCAAAGAGACGTGTCCACTCCAGAGTGCTCCTTCATCTTGTGGTTGAGAACGCGGAGGCCATCGATGGCCCTGGTGAGGGACCCCTCCGGGGCCGTGTTGTTAGGTATGAATGTACAACACCGGTCGACAAACATGGGGCACACCCCACCCTTTTCCGCCAGGAGCATGTCAACAGCTATGCGGTTCTGGAACGTCATGAAAGAGGTGGCTGCCAATTGTTCTTTGATCGCAAGAAATCCTGCTTCAGTATAGTTACCCAGTTTCTGCACATTGTAGTGGAGGTAGTTGATCCTGTCAACATTTTTATTCGGCGTGATCCAAATAAAAATGGACTCCTAACCAGCTGCAAATCTGATCAACCAGTTTATACTCATCTGGTACACCTCGAGGTACGCCAATAGCATCAATATAGGTCGGATCTCCATCCCTCCAGGAAGCACTACGCCGACTCCTAAAGAACTTGTCTCGCGGAATGTGCGTCAGAGCTGCCCTCTGGATATCCTCTACCGTAGATGGAAAAATAGTAACAGGTAAGAGCAATGACACAAGTGCACAAACTCCTGAAGCATTTCTCAATGTGTCATATAATTGTTAACATATGAACTTACTCTAGGAATCTCAGAAGGAGACAGAGTACTGTCTTCACAAATTACAACAGGAAAATAAGGATCAAAACCTGATGAACAAGCCCACAAAAGAAACCCCCAACAAGATGAATTAAAAATAGCTGCAGTAGGAGGCCTGAAAGGCCCAACCCCCACAGCGACCCTGAGATTGAGTGTCGACCCCGTCTTTGAAAGAAGGATTTTGTTATGAAAATATCTAGCCTCACGGCCCTGTCCTTGGAGCCCAATAATCACCCTGTTCTGTAGTGATCAAAGAATCCCAACTCGAATCTAACACATGTCCAGTGAGGTACCACCAGTACTGTTCTTAGCCCTTACCCTTTGTTTGAATTATACTACTGCACCTTTTCTTGAACCCCTTCAGGGTTGCTATTGGAAGCCTCAGTTCTGTCGTGCTATTGGGTGCTACAGTAATTCTGATGGAATTAACATAAACCCAGGAAACAATCCAAGGAACAAATGAGTGGGATGAAGCCAAAGAGCCACGCCTAGTTCTATGTAAATCCGCAGGAATTGTCATAGTGGTATTCAAATAGCCCCCCCTCGAGGGCCCCCACAGGTGCCAAATGAATAAAAATACAAATATAACCATCAGTACAGCTGCAAAACACCCAATAGCATCTTTAAGCCATTTTGGCATCGCCATTTCTGCTGTAACTCCACTAAAAAGGGGTTGGTGTCTGTCAAATTCTTCACTGACCGTCAAGTATTTTCAGATACTATGAATCTGCACCCACCTTCTTGCCAGACTTTGGCTCACTTTCCCCGGAGGAGAAATCAGCAGAAATGACCTTCTTACAATGTGATAAGTGAACCCACGTGCTCCTCTCTGCAAGCTTCACAGCAGTCGGAGTTGTCATCAACACTTGATATGGGCCCTCCCACGTGGGAGAGTGCCAGTGTTTTCTCTTAATGCTCCGGACCAGGACCCAATCTCCTGGCTTCACCAGTTGTTGTGTCTGTTGGGAAACACAATCGTTCTCAGGTAATTTAAGTTCCATCACGTTTCTCTCATGTCTTTCTCATGTAATCAGCCAAATTCGCCTCATCATCCAGTTCCCAGTGTTTACTGAATAACGATAGTTTATAGGGCCGACCGAAAAGTACTTCAAATGGAGTAGGCCCAGTTATACTAGTAATGCTGATATACAGTTCAACAAGATCAACGCATTGCGTCCAAGGTCTACCCGTTTCCTCCATGCATTTTTTCAACCTATTCTTTACAGTCCCATTCATCCTTTCCACCAGACCAGCACTCTGTGGATGATAGGAACAATGACGCTTTAAGTCAATATGAAATAACAGACCTATTTTGTCAATAACTCTGTTAACAAAATGTGTCCCATTGTCACTATAAATTGTCTGCGGAATACCATATCGCGGTATAATGTCTTTCAATAAATTTCAATAAAGTCCATATGAATTCTCTGAAAAGGATAGGTTGCCGGAGGAAACTGACCCCGCATTGGACGCAAGTTACCTTGTGAATTGTGCCTGGCTCAGGTCAAACAAGCCCTACAATTTTTTATTTTTTATTTTTTTTGAGAAGAGGTTAAACCCATAAGTCGTGTAATGTCTGTTTACAAGAGCCACCGTTCCCCCAGTCGAGACACCCCATGGCTTAATATTGCTGCCCACCTGAACAAATTTTTTTGTAGTATGGGTTTTCCCTCTGTGCTGACATAAATATTTTTCCGTAAGGTTGCCCCCTTATCAGTCCAGAGTTTTTGTTCTGTCTGTGGACTCTGCTGTTGCATATCTATCAAGGTTTGGGTATTCAATATTTGTGTGTCAGGAATATGGTCTGATAACCCTGCGAAGGGCTTTAAAGCCGCTTCTCTAGCTGCTTTGTCTGCGAAAGCATTCCCCAATGATACACTGTCTGTCCCCGATTTATGTGCGGCACATTTACATATTGCAATGTTGCGTGGTAACTGTACGGCATCTAACAAATGTTGGAGTAATTGAGCATGTGTCACTGCTCTCCCCGTCGATGTAATCATGCATCTATTGCGCCAGTATTGTGCAAAGATGTGTACTGTTGCAAATGCGTATTGGTTATCAGTGTAAATTGTAACATCTTTATTCTGGCATAATTTACATGCCTCTGTTAGTGCAACTAATTCAGCAGCTTGAACAGAATAATGCGACGGCAGTGATTCTGCTTTTAGAATTTCATCTTTCGTAACAACAGAGTAGCCAGTCGTGTTTTCCCAAAAACATCCTTTTTATATGACCCATCGACAAAAAGCGTGAATCCCGTCCCCAATGGCAAATCCTTTACGTCAATTCTACATTTCGTTGATTTTTTTTCCATGTCACCCCCAACCTGCCTCCTCACTGCCACCGGCCCCGTCTCATCGTCCTCTTTTCTATGAAACAACACCTTGTCCAACTTACTTGGCCCTTTCTCACGCTTTTGCGCCAACACTCTCCAAAAGTCTGCGTCCTCATACCCATCCTTTCTCATTTTCGCTTAATTGTTTTTACGTTCAGTCCGTCTCATTACTGTTTGAGAAAAATGTAACCTTCTCTTGCTACCCCGTTTGCGTACATGTTGTCTAAGCGTTATTCCATCATGAAAAGTACTTGCCATGTCTTTCACGTGTCCACATTGTCTAAGCGTTATCTTATTATGAAAAGTACTTATTGTTATATTAATGCATTATCTCTGTCTATTTTCTGCTGTCCCATTAATTATTCCCACCAATCCAGCACTTCAAGAGTGGTAAGCACCAAGATTCTCAGATCAATGTGAACCATCACTCCTATTTTCTCCACAATTTGATCAACAAAACGGGTACCACCATCATGGTACGTTTTTTAGAAATGCCATATCTGGGTATGATATCCCTGCAAAGTGCTTTTGCCACCGTCAACGCGTCTGAATGTTTGGTATGGGGAATAGTTCTAGCCATTTTGAAAAGCATCTATGATGACGAAACAACAAACATTCAACTCAGCAGCCCATTCATATGTATATTTAGGTAAAATAAGTAATCTGTTTGGCCATACACAGATGTCACCTGGTAATGTCGCACCAGTGTTTTATTTTATCTTATCTTATCTTATCTTATCTTATCTTATCTTATCTTATCTTTTATAAACTGAACTCTTTACGTGTAACCAAGCTATCAATTCTGAGTGCACAGTACTACCACCAACTTAATTATTTTGAGTTTTTTAGTGCTAAATGGTTACAAGGGCTAACACTTGTAGCGCGCATCTACCTTTGGTAATCAAAGTGCTTCACACAGTGTACCTCATTTACGTCCTGATAATGAATGGATGGATGGATTTTATATTTAAAAACCGGTATAGCTATTGCATGCAATAAATGTTTTTGTAACAGGAAAACAATAAAAATGTGAATTTCCAAAGGGATAGATAGCATTTCACTATAAAAAAAAAATTCAGAAGTTCTAAATATTTAATTTGTTTAAGACATGTAAACTCAAGACAACTGAGTAAATTAATTTAATCGTCAGGAATTACTAACAACTTAATTAAAATGAGTGTTTAGAACAAATTATCAAAAAGTGAGTTAGTTCAACACAATACTTCTGAGTAATATGAATGTTTGTGTTTACAGTGAGGCAATCATGTCTTCCTCCATCCTCAGGAAGTAGTAACAATGTGGCTGTGTTTGACATTGTGCATCTCTTTAGTTAGATGTTGTCTCAATACATACAAGGTAAATGTCTTGCTAGTGATAAAAAGATCATGGTTGTTCGTTAAAACAATGCAGAGACTGCACGTGGCACTCTTAAAATTAGGGGATGGAACAAAACTATGGTTGCACTTAAAAAACAACAACTGGAAACTGACGCGCCCATCCATTGCTGCATTTGTTTGTACAGCAATGGATGCTGCAATAACTGCTCTTCCACTATCCGGCACTGCACCGTCCAATTCGAAAGAATTAGTTTCATTTTGTCTCTATCTTGCCGCACCAAAACTGAGGTCGAAAAATGACCTTTACAATCTATCAACTGAATAAGGGGTCGCCATAATTTAAGATAATGCTGTGCTTAACAATAAAATTTGCTTTATTTCACAAAAAACTTTCCTGCTTCATTGGTCTACCTTAAAGGTGATGTCATTTGAGGTCTTCACTATTACATTTTTTCACCAATGATTCCTGCATAATTTGGAACCCAGATTCAGCAACAATTTGTTAGACCTAAAAAATGACATCATCCACCCCTTCGTTTGATGTTTTGGAGCCTGGAGAATTGCATTTTGTTTTTGTTTTTCTATTCCCCACTACAATTATATTTCCAACACTAAGATTGCGTCCCAAATATTTGACTTGTTGTTTCTACATCCATAGTTTATTTTTGCTTACTTTGTGCTCTTATTCAGCCAAATGTTATAATAATGAACAAGAATTGTTCCGCCTTGTCGCAGGGTCAGACAAGAGAGGAGCAGAGGGCCCAGGTGCCTCTCCCTGATATCTGCGCCGCCGCTCGAGTCACATTATCTTCGTTTCTTCCTTTTTGCCCATTAAACGCTTCTGCTATATGATTGATTCCTGTAACACAGCTACTTTATGTGTAATTAACCTAACCATTAAAAACGTGTTCAGCTATCGATGCGTCTAAATGTTGGATCTTATCAGGATCATGTTTTTCAACAAACTTCCAATCCTTACATTGCATTTTATGATTTAAATTTACTACCTATTTTCCCCAATTGTATAGGAATTTGGTCCAGCTTGCTAACACCTAGGGTGTTCTAAAAACTGGATTTTTATCAGTAGGACAGCAGTTCAAATTTCCTGTTGTGGTCATTCTCACTACAACCTTTTCAGGTGGAGAATTCTTGCTTCTGCATCCACACCAGTCTGCTGTTCATTATCCTACTACATATACAACTAATTATACTATACTAATTATATGGAATAAAATACCTAGTGGTATTTTAATTCGCAATCACTCTGTTCACTTACACACTTCACACAGGGTTTCACAACCGATTTGCCCAAACATACACACACCCAGAATTCAAGTGTACACAGGCCTTCGCCATCCTTTATTATTATTATTATTATTATTATTATTATTATTGTTATTTTCTTTTTTTAAGCTGGCCAGCAAAGTCATATTTTGTTATCCAAAGGTTTAAGTGTTGTAGTTTGGAAGGACAGTGACGCTCCACAAATGTCCAATCTTTGCATGCGAGGTTTTGTTTAGGATCACTTTTATCACAGATTTTACTGTTAACTTTCCCCATTTTTTTTCTTTTTTTCCCCTAGAGTCAGTTTTATGACACCTAGGGTGTCCCATACTGACTTTTACCTTAAAACAGGGTGACAATCAACCCAGTGTGTGGCAATCCTCAAGCTTCTACCACAAGTGGCGGAGGATTCTTGCCTATTGCATCCACACAAAGTTGTCACTTACAATCCTGTTTACATTCACTCACACAGTTTACACAGTCACACTTTTAGCAGCGTTTTTCACGGAGTTTAAGTACGTTCAGGACACCGTCGCCCTTACAGTTTTATAGACTTACTCTGTCTATTACCTTGACATTGACTAGTATTCTCAAGGCTTACACAGTTTTAAAGACTTACTCTGTCTCACAGTTTTATAGACTAACTCTGTCTTACAGTTTTATAGACTTACTCTGTCTCACAGTTTTATAGACTCACTCTGTCTTACTACTTGACCAGGGACTAGTATTGTCAAGGCTTTTTTACCAGCGCGCAATTCACTCATCCACGAGTGTCGTGAGTTTCCTACTCACCCAGAGATGTCTTCACTCCTCCGGCTTCCCGTCAGCCTTCAGTTCCCAGAAGTGGAGCCAAAGACCAGTCCCACAAAGGGTCTTAGAGCTGTGGCCACGGACTTTACCTGGAGGTTGACTCGACAGCTGGAAACCAAGCAAGTTGGCCTAATGATAAAAATCAAACACATGAATAATAAAATGCATTATTATTCTTACAGTATGAATTGCGGGTGTGTTGAAAAGCTTAACCAATGAGAGCTGAATGAGCTGAATCTTGTGAATTTGAAATCTGAACGGTTTGAATGTGAAGTGTTTAATGTGCCATTGGGAATGAATGGTGAATTTTTGAATGGTTTTATTAAGGTTGAATAATTAGAATTTTTGGGAAGTAGGAATTTTGGGTGATGTGAAATGTGAGTTGAATGAGATGAATGAAGTTGAATGAAGTTGAATGACCTCAATGAAATATTGTGGAATGAGCGGGAATCAATGCAGCAAATGGGGAAGTGTTGAATGTGCCATTGGAAATTAATGGGGTTTTTTGGGGTGAAAAAGGTTTAATTTGGGGGGAACCGTAAATCTTAGGGGTGAAAACAAAAAGGAGGCGCCATGGCATGAATTTTTGAATAGTTTAATGTTTGAACGGGGTTGAATTGGATGAAGTATGTGAAAGTAGCGGCACACCAAAATTTTGGAGTGTCAAAAAAGGAGCAATATCATAGTAATAGTAGAAAATGCAATTTCTGGAGGAATTGCGTGTGAAGGTGAAGGAAGCTGAAAAGAAATTGCGGACTGTGTGGGAATGAAGTTGAATAAAGTGGGATGAAGTTGAATGAAGTTGAATGAAGTTTAATAATACTGAATGAAGTGGAATGTAGTTGAATGAAGTTGAATGATCTCGAATGATGTACAATGGCCTGGACTGAGGACATAAAAAACAGAAGGGGAGCAAGAAAATAGGAAGTAAGGAAACACTGAACTTCCGGATCACTTCCAGATTATTTGGGTCACTTCTGGGTCACTTTGTTTCAATGAACTCTATGAAAAATTGTGGAAGGTTTTGGAATGAGGGGGAATCGATCCAACGCTGCCTATACACAACTCGCGTGTGTACCACAAGACCATCAAGGACCTAACTGGAAGGCTGTAAAACTGAAATGTTGAATGTGGAAGTGGGACTGAATGGCGAATGTAATGGGTTTTTTAAAGTTGAATAATTTGAATTTTTGGGAAGTATGAATTGCAGCGTGTTGGATAGCTGAACCAATGTGAGTTGAATGAAGTAGAATGAAGTTGAATGAAGATGAATGAAGTTCAATGTAGTTGAATGAAGTTGAATGATCTCGAATGATGTACAATGGCCTGGACTGAGGACATAAAAAACAGAAGGGGTGCAAGAAAATAGGAAGAAAAGAGGAAGTAAAGAAACACTGAACTTCCGGATTACTTCCAGATTATTTGGGTCACTTCTGGGTCACTTCTGGTTCATTTTCGGGTCATTTGGGTCACTTACGGTTCATTTTTGGGTCATTTGGGTCACTTACGGTTAATTTCCAGGTTATTTGGGTCGCTTTCGGTTAATTTCCGGGTCATTTGGTTCACTTGCGGTTCATTTCCTTGTCATTTGGGTCACTTCTGGTTAATTTCCGGGTCATTTGGGTCACTTCCAGTCCATTTTTGGGTAATTTGGGTCACTTCCTGTTGATTTTGAGTCCTCCCCCAAGATGGCCGCAACATTGGGGAGACCTCGGGGTGAGTATCCCCAGTCTACACAGTGTCCCTGCCCAAGATGGCCACCGCACTGGGGAGACCTCTGGGTGAGTATTCCCAGTCTAGCTAATGTCCTTGTCCAAGATGGCCGCTGCACTGGGGGGACCTCGGGGTGAGTATCCCCAGTCTAGCTAATGTCCCTGTCCAAGATGGCCGCCGCACCGGTGAATATCCTCAGTGTAGATAATGTCCCTGACCAAGATGGCTGCCGCACTGGGGAGACCTCAGGGCGAGTTCCACCAGTCCTGCCAATGTCTGTGTCCAAGATAGCCGCCGCACCGGGGAGACCCCACGGTGAGTATCCCCAGTCTATCTAATGTCCCTGTCCAAGATGGCCGCCGCACTGTGGCGACCACGGGGTGAGTATCCCCAGTCCAGCTAATGTCCCCGCACAAGATGGCCGCCTTTCCAAGATGGCCGCCACACTTGTAAGATCTCGGGGTGAGTATCCCCTGTCTAGCTAATGTCCCTGTCCAAGATGGCCACCGCACTGGGAAGACCATGGGGTGAATATCCCCAGTCTAGCTAATGTCCCTGCACAAGATGGGCGCCTGTCCAAGATAGCCACCGCACCAGGGAGACCTCGGGGTGAGTATCCCCAGTGTAGATAATGTCCCTGTCCAATATGGCCGCCGCACCGGGGAGACCTCGGAGTGAGTATCCCCCGTCTAGATAATGTCCCTCTCCAAGATGGCTGCTGCACCGGGGAGACCTGGGGGTGAGTATCCCCTGTCTAGCTAATGTCCCTGTCCAAGATGGCCGACGCACCGGGGGGGCCTCGCGGTGAATATCCTCAGTGTAGATAATGTCCCTGACCAAGATGGCCGCCGCACTGGGGACACCTCAGGGCGAGTTCCCCCAGTCCTGCCAATGTCTGTGTCCAAGATAGCAGCCGCACTGGGGAGACCGCACGGTGAGTATCCCCAGTCTATCTAATGTCCCTGTCCAAGATGGCCGCCGCACTGTGGCGACCACGGGGTGAGTATCCCCAGTCCAGCTAATGTCCCCACACAAGATGGCCGCCTTTCCAAGATGGCCGCCACACTTGTAAGATCTCGGGGTGAGTATCCCCTGTCTAGCTAATGTCCCTGTCCAAGATGGCCACCGCACTGGGAAGACCACGGGGTGAATATCCCCAGTCTAGCTAATGTCCCTGCACAAGATGGGCGCCTGTCCAAGATAGCCACCGCACCAGGGAGACCTCGGGGTGAGTATCCCCAGTGTAGATAATGTCCCTGTCCAATATGGCCGCCGCACCGGGGAGACCTCGGAGTGAGTATCCCCCGTCTAGATAATGTCCCTCTCCAAGATGGCTGCTGCACCGGGGAGACCTGGGGGTGAGTATCCCCTGTCTAGCTAATGTCCCTGTCCAAGATGGCCGACGCACCGGGGGGGCCTCGCGGTGAATATCCTCAGTGTAGATAATGTCCCTGACCAAGATGGCCGCCGCATTGGGGACACCTCAGGGCGAGTTCCCCCAGTCCTGCCAATGTCTGTGTCCAAGATAGCAGCCGCACCGGGGAGACCGCACGGTGAGTATCCCCAGTCTATCTAATGTCCCTGTCCAAGATGGCCGCCGCACTGTGGCGACCACGGGGTGAGTATCCCCAACCTAGCTAATGTCCCCGCACAAGATGACCGCCTTTCCAAGATGGCCGCCACTCTTGTAAGACCTCGGGGTGAGTATCCCCTGTCTAGCTAATGTCCCTGTCCAAGATGGCCGCCGCACTGGGAAGACCACGGGGTGAATATCCCCAGTCTAGCTAATGTCCCTGCACAAGATGGCCGCCTGTCCAAGATGGCCGCCGCACCAGGGAGACCTCGGGGTGAGTATCCCCAGTGTAGATAATGTCCCTGTCCAATATGGCCGCCGCACCGGGGAGACCTCGGAGTGAGTACCCCCCGTCTAGATAATGTCCCTCTCCAAGATGGCTGCTGCACCGGGGAGACCTGGGGGTGAGTATCCCCTGTCTAGCTAAATGTCCCTGTCCAAGATGGCCGACGCACCGGGGGGGCCTCGCGGTGAATATCCTCAGTGTAGATAATGTCCCTGACCAAGATGGCTGCCGCACTGGGAAGACCACGGGATGAATATCCCCAGTCTCGCTGATGTCCCTGCCCAAGATGGCCGCCTGTCCAAGATGGCCGCCGCACTGGGAAGACGTCATGATGAGTATCCCCAGTCTAGCTAATGTCCCGCTCCAAGATGGCCGCCAAACTGGCGAGACCTCGGGGTGAGTATATCCAGTCTTGCTAATTTCCCTCACCAAGATGGCCGCCGGACCTGGGAGACCTTGGGGTGAGTATCCCCAGTCTAGCTTAATGTCCCTTCACAAGATGGCCGCCGCACTGGGAAGACCACGGGGTGAATATCCCCAGTCTAGCTAATGTCCCTGCACAAGATGGGCGCCTGTCCAAGATGGCCGCCGCACCAGGGAGACCTCGGGGTGAGTATCCCCAGTGTAGATAATGTCCCTGTCCAATATGGCCGCCGCACCGGGGAGACCTCGGAGTGAGTATCCCCCGTCTAGATAATGTCCCTGTCCAAGATGGCCGCCGCACTGGGGAGACCTCGGGGCGAGTATCCCCTGTCTAGCTAATGTCCCTCTCAGGATGGCCGCCGCGCTGGGGAGACCACAGGGTGAATATGCCCAGTCTAGCTGATGTCGCTGCCGAAGATGGCCACCTGTCCAAGATGGCTGTCGCACTGGGGGGATCTCGGGGTGAGTATCCCTAGTGTAGATAATTTCCATGACCAAGATGGCCGCTACACTGAGGAGACCTCAGGGCGATTTTCCCCAGTCCTGCTAATGTCCCTGTCCAAGATGGCCGCCGCACCGGGGAGACATCGGGGTGAGTATCCCCTGTCTAGCTAATGTCCCTCTCCAAGATGGCCGCCGCGCTGGGAAGACCACGGGGTGAATATGCCCAGTCTAGCTGATGTCGCTGCCCAAGATGGCCACCTGTCCAAGATGGCTGTCGCACTGGGGAGATCTCGGGGTGAGTATCCCCAGTCTAGCTAATGTCCCTGTCCAAAATGGCCGACGCACCGGGTCGGCCTCGCGGTGAATATCCTCAGTGTAGATAATGTCCCTGACCAAGATGGCCGCCGCATTGGGGAGACCTCGGGGCGAGTTTCCCCAGTCCTGCTAATGTCCTTGTCCAAGATGGCCGCCGCACCGGGGAGACCTCACGGTGAGTATCCCCAGTCTATCTTATGTCCCTGTCCAAGATGGCCACCTGTCCAAGATGGCCACCGCACTGGGGAGACCTCGGGGTGAGTATCCCCTGTCTAGCTTATGTCCCCGTCCAAGATGGCCGCCACACTGGGGAGACCTTGAGGTGAGTGACCCTAGTCTATGTAATGTCCCTGTCCAAGATGGTCGCCGCACCGGGGAGGCCTCCCGGTGAGTATCACCAGTCTAGCTAATGTCCCTCTCCAAGATGGCCGCTGCACCAGGGAGACCTTGGTTTGAGTATTCCCAGTCTAGCTAATGTCCCTTCCCAAGGTGGCCGCCACACTGGGGAGACCTTGTGGCGAGTATCCCCAGTCTATCTAATTTCCCTGCCCAAGATGGCGGCCTGTCCAAGATGGCCGCCACACCGGGTAGACGTCGGGGTGAGTCTCCCCAGTCTAGCTAATGTCCCCGCCCAAGATTGCCGCCGCACTGTGGAGACCTCGGGGTGAGTTTCCCCAGTCTTGCTAATGTCCCTGTCCAAGATCGCCGCCGCACTGGGGAGAGACCAAGGGGCAATAACACTGGTCCACTGGAAATTAATGGTGAATTTTTGTGGGTTTATTAAGTGAATGAGTTGAATGTTTTTGAAAGTAGGAATTTTGGGGGTGCTGAGAAGCTGAATGTGAGCTGAATGAGTTGAATGACTTGAATTTGTGGAATTTGGGAAGGTGTAAATGTGTAAAGTTGAACGTTCCAATGGAAATGAATGGTGTATAGTTTAATTTTTGTGGGGTTTTTTTTTAAGTGTGAATGTGTGGGAAGTAGGAATTTTGTGGGTGTTGAAAATCTGAATGTGAGTTGAATGAGTTGAATGACTTGAATTTGTGGAAATTGGAATGGTGCAAATGTGAAAAGTTTAATGTGCCAATGGAAATGAACGGTGAATAGTCGATTTTTTATGTGTTTTTTTAAGGGTGAATGAGTTGAGTGTGTTGGAAATCGGAATTTGGGGTGTGTGGAAAAGCTTGACCAATATGAGTTGAATGAGCTTCGCGCAGCACTCAAGTATGACATTGGCACATCATGCACTTCCCTACTTCCGGAAATGCGCCGTGGCGAAAGTGCTGTGTAGTGGTTTGCTGTTTTGCTTTTAATTTTGAAAGCCAGGAAGTAAGGAGGAGGGGACGTGTGTAAAATAAGTAACTTGAATGCTTGCAGACTTGTCATCTGTTGGACCCAAATAATTATACAATACGACAAAACCAACCCCAGGGCTCGCAATGGAAGTAAGTACAGTACACGCAGCTATGTTGTTGTGTCTTTCACAACTTAATAACTTGGAGAAGTCTCGGAGCGCAGCTTCTTTTTATTGCGTAAACGGCATTCATTCACAGAAGCGTTGAATCACTGATAACACTTGAAATTATATCACTCCGCGCATGTCGCGGTGCACTGAGGAAATCACAGGGCGAATAACTACGCCTGGAAAAGTAGAGGTCCATACACTACATGGGTAAGTACGTGAGTAAGTGGCGCGTTTGAAGCGTGTCCGCAGCGTGTTTGAATAGTAAGTTAGCCAGCTAATTGTCTTTAAATAAACCTCTTCCGTTAACGGGGCAATTTAGAGAGTCCAATCAACTTACCATGCATGTTTTTGGAACGTGGGAGGAAACCGGAGTACCCGGAGAAAACCCACGCGGGCACGGGGAGAAAATGCAAACTCCACACAGGGAGGCCGGGGACGGGATCGATTCCACGACCTCTGAACTGTGAGGCGGACGTGCTAACCAGTCGGCCACCGTGCCGCCCTGTATATACATATATACAGTAATCTCTCCTGGGTAATGGGTTAGCGGCATACCTGCTTCACACTTCCTACCAGTAAGTGGCGGTAATGCCCCTGACAACCATCATAACGCTCCATTAGAAGAAGAAAAAGAGTTCCACTCGCCCAAGCTACCAAGGTTCAAAACCAAACGCACCTCATTAAAACAAACCAGAAAGCGAATGCTGTTTGTCACGTGACTCGACGTGTTTTCTTTAGCCTTTACAGCCAAGTTGCTAATTGTGGCTTGACAACTTGGCCCCAGCTTCTTTTAATCGTATGTCGACAAGCGTTTGAAGAAACAATTACAGGTGAATTTGCGTTTTTTTGGGGTCGTGGGGGGTAGTTTGGTTTGTTTTTCCTCCCCCCCGTGCCGTCGAATTTAATGTATAGCTGTCGACATTCTGAAAATGCCTTGGGTTTTTTTTGTCGCAGAATCTATCTTCTAAAATCCGAATTACAACACTTTCTTGGTGAGGGTCGCTGTTTAACTCGGCGTAATACCACGTCTTTGAAAAGCAACAACAACACACACACACGCACACACCTTGTCAGACAGCCATTGTAATCTTAATTACTTGCTTTTATTTCCTAAATTAGATTATATACTTTGCCTCTAGGGGGGTGGGGAGGTTCAGTCTTCTAAAAAAAATGTCGGTTGTTGAACTGTTCCTAAACTAAAATGGAGAAAGGCTTCCACTTAACTTTCGATCAACATAGCCTATATGCGAAAAAGGAAGTTGCTACCAGGAACGCAAACAGCACTGGGATTGGGTACCAAAAAGCGGGTTGGTGGAGAGGGTGCGGGGTGGGTGGTCGAGCCTGTCGGTAAAGAATATTCACCAGGCGCTGTCGCTGTACTTAGTTTCACTTTTGTATACGAACGTATTATGCTTTCTTTTTAACGACTGTAGTGGATAGATCATGCAAATTGTTAGATCAAGTTACATCACCTACGCCAAGGAGTTTATACTTTCACGCATATGTGCAGTTTTTCGTCAACATGTTTTAGTGATATGAATGGTGTTCAAGCTTCGGTCCAGTCCACTCATAATGTACATTTGGCAGCATCTATAATCAACATTTGAAAATCCAGTTTAAAAAAACAAAAGGTCAAGTGAGGTTAGATAAGAGGCACAGTTTGCTCCCGTGGATTTAGAAGTTCTGATATAATTGCTAACCTATTGAATTCATTGGTGAGAAATGTTGAGAAAAGATGCTTTATGCATTTTCCACAATTTAAAATCACTCCCTTTATTAAAAGCTTGTCTGTGACATGCTTTTGTCAAAAAATACTAAGGATTAAGAATTACGGCACCATCGTTTTTAAGCATTGTTCAGCACAGCCTATTTTAAGGGGGCGGTTCTCTTTCATGAAAATGAACCACTGCTTAACCCCAAACCCTCTATTGCTAGGCCCACGGCGAGTATGGCTTTTGTTACCATGATGACAAAGGACAAAGCTACGCAGTTGTGACTAGGTGAGCTGCTACTGCTTATGGAACGGCAGCCCAAAGTGTGAAGATTTCTTTGGTTTTGAAAATGTTACACTGATGGGTGGGCAGGCACTCCACACTCAGACTTTTTTTCCATTTTTCCATTTTTTCCAATTTGCATGCCATAAATAGTAATATACTAATCATGAGTTTCAATCCAAAATCAAGTTAATCAGACAGTATGTGAGTTGCTAACTTGGTTTCACTGATTGTCCATGCAAGCCAAATGTAATTATGATCTTTTTCTTGTCATTCTCAGCTGATAGCCCGAGATGAGCATATTTCACGAACGAGTGCGACATTTAGTGGCTGTTTATGAGCACACGTTAGAGCAACAAATAGTGAGGCGAGGCTCATACCTGCCGTGCAGTGATGAGGAGCTGCGGAAGCAGGTGGAGGACCTGTTGAGCAACAAAAATGCTCAAGAAGTGCACTGCTTGAGTCTAGATTCTCTGAAGGTTATGGAGGAATCACTCAAAGTGGAAGCAGCATTAGCAAAAGCATCCAAAGCAATTAGCGCCAAGCAAGTGAAAGCAAGAAGAGGACTGCAGGGCCTTGCTAAAGCATTTGGGCTTCTGGAACAAGCAGCTTTGAACCTGTACCTTGGACCCTGGAGGGAAGAGTACAAAGTTGTTAAGGTTAACAGATTTTTTAAGTATTTGATTTGTGATATGTAATATCCTTAATAACTAATGCAGTATTTCATGGAGAAGGGAAGAGTATATTTCATATCATATTTGTTTCTCTTGTCTCCCAGATGTACTCAGGCATGTTCACACACTACATCAAACCGGTGCTGTCCGTGGCACAGATTGAGAAACTGTTTGGCCTGCTAGGATACCAACACTCAACATGGCAAGAGCAGCTTCATCTCCAGTTGCCCACAGTCAGCCCATTGATTTTGGATGATCTCCTCTGCCTGTCGTGTGCCTTTTTTCTGGCACGCTGCGAGTGTCGGCTCCTTCTGACGGCCTTGGAGAATCATAGCGGTGACGCCCAGTGGGAGCTATGTATGGTCAGAGAGAGACTGCGGGGATATGTCCTTCAGGTATGTTAGAATGAATTCTGCATTGGAAATTATAATTATTATTATTATTTTAATGTAAGTTTTCACCAAAGCCTCACATGCCACAAGACATGTTAATAAGACACCTGGAAGCTGTTTTAAATTGTGGAAAAAATGCTGGTCAGTGATCTAAGTGAAACATACAACAGGGGCTGCTTTTTTAAAAATCTTTCTATCAGGCGCTAGCAAGCCATCTTTTAAAGATTGCACAATTAACAAATTAAATATTGATGAATTTACTAGGCCTGACGTGTAAAAAGTGAAAAATGAGTTTTCGTGCATGCTTACATACTCAAAATCAGCATTGTTTTTTTGGCAAACTGGGTGTTACCATGTTAACAGCTTTTTGCGAAAAATCTCAAACTTTGTGTTTTAACATCATGAAGGCCCTAAACACTCTTCCGAACAAATATGCCGTGGATCTGGCTAACCTACCAAGAGAAAAACTTCAAAGAATAAAACATGTACTAACTTTCTCCAGTAGGTGGCGCTACCACTATGATGAAAACTAAGTTCGTAGATGTCTTTAGGTGCAGACTCTAATCAAATGTGTGAAAGTTTGACAAGATATTATCATGTGGATCATGCTACAGCAGCTTTTAAAGTCAATGTAATGCCGAATTGTAAAGTAAATTCAAAACGGAGGACCTCCTGTTAAATTTAGTATATGGCTCCAAAATACTTTTTTTGTCGGCCTTGACCTGTTACATATACCACCAAATTTTCATAGATGTAGGTGAAACATAAAAACCGGGGCTGACCAAGGCTGACCTGTTTTCTGAATCTGAGCCGTGATTGGTCGTTGTGAGCAGTTGTGATGTCATTTTCAGTCGACAGAAGTCAAAATGGATGGATTTAAGTCTAAGTCAAATTTATTTATATAGCCCTTAATCACAGGAAAGTCTCAAAGGGCTTCACATATGCACCAGATCATATACACGACATCCCCTGATCTTAACCCCCAGGAGGGCAAGGAAAAACTCAAAAAACCCCATCTGGGGAAAAGTGAGAAACCTTGAGAAGGGACCACAGATGGGGGAATCCCCCTTCCAGGATGATCAGGACGCAATGTATGCTGTGGGCAATATTGAACACACATTATAGTACTATGCAGTGTTTGTTAAAGTGACGTGAAAGTTAATCAAATGAAGTGCTGCAGGAAGATGACATCGATGAAGTGAGCAGGGGCCCAATGTTCGTCAATGTGGAAATCTCCATAACAGCGCCTCCGAGGATGTGGTCAGCCTCCAATCTTGTAGCAGTCAGTTGCTGTTGGATCGAAACAGCAACCTCCAATTCGGTCGTCATCACCTGATTCCCAAGCCTGGGAAAAGGGGGCAGAAAAAGAATAGAAGCGGCAGTAAAGAGGCCAAAACAAACAGTACAACTAAACGCAGAATCATACAAATAAGTCTTAAATCGTGTTTTAAACATTTCTCTCGATGGATGGCCCCCGGAGATGTCTAAAAACGAGTGCATTTTGCTGCTTAACTTATATTCCTAACACAAAATTAATCAGAATGCCGTGTTTCAACTAGTGGGCCTGCTGGGCACCTAGCCTTATCTTAGTCCAGTCAATATGATCATCTGAAGTTCGATTATAATCTCCTCCCAAAATTATATTACCCTCTGTACATGCTAATCTTTTACTAAGCCCCTGAAAAAAAGGACATATATTCTTTGTTTGGCGCATATATATTACAAAGAACTACTTTAACCCCATTCATTAGCGCTTCTACTATCAGAGTTCGTTCATAAGAGTCTGTAGATTGATCCAAAACAACAACATTAAACTTTCTTGATAAGGATGACAACCTCACAACTCTTACTCAACACAGAATTATGAAATACTTGACCAACTCAAACACGTTTCATTTTTAAGGCTACTCCTCATCCCTAAAGTGTCTCATGAATGTCTGCCTTTTTAGACTTGAGATACATCAGTATCTTTTTTCGCTTAAATTAAGTACTACAGCCGTTGATATTCCAGGTTACTATATTAATATGCCTACCAACCATATAAGCGGAAGTCAACCCAAACATATTTTTTTCAAGAATATGTTCCCAGCAGGTTCACTAGTTGATTAATTTTGCGTTTGTGGAATATGTTAAGCAGCAAAATGCACTCGTTTTTAGCCATCTTGGGGGCGGCCATTTTGTTTTCTGTCGACTGAAAATGACATCACAGCTGCTCACAACGACCAATCACAGCTGACCTGTTTTTTTAATCTGAGCTGTACTGGCTATGATATGATAAGCGGCCCCGGTGTCACCTCCCAGCGCGGGTTACGTGACATGACAATGAGGAAATACAAACACGCTTGAGCGCACGTTGCTGTCTCACATGTTGCGATGACAGTTTCCCACACGGACGGATGCACCACGCAGCTTGTTGCTGCAAAGTAAGCATAAGCAAGCTACTCACCCACGTTCCCCCTTACCCGCCACCTTCCAGATCTTTTTTGCAATAAAATTAAATGCAAAACAACTTGTTTTAACTCAACTCAACTGACGTTGGCACATCAAGGTGGAGTTCATGCACTTCTTCTGGCGTTCACTACTTCCGGAAATACGACATAGCAAACTTGCTGTGTATAGGGGTTTGCTGGTATGCTTTTATTTTGAAGGCTGGGAAGGAGAGGAAGTGGAAAATAAATACCTTGTTGACTGCCATTTCTGGCGGTCTGTTGAACCCAAATAATTATAAAATACGGAAAAAAACAACCCCGGGGCTCGCAATGGAAGTAAGCACGTGCAGTTTGGTAAGTAATAAAGTACTGTAACGAACTGAGTTATCTTTGTTGTGGTTGAAATTGTGTTTTGCAGAGTTATGTTGTTTCCTAGCCTGTTGAATGCGTTGCGCGGCTCGCTGGATGGGAGGGGGCGCGGGCGAGAGAGGAGGAGCGGAGGACGAAGGAGAGGGAGTGTGACTGGGTGGATTGAATGGTTGTTGTACTTGTGTTGGCGTCCGCTACGAGCCACAGTAGCCGGTTGAATTAATAAAAACGCGTTCATTGAACTACGACTGATTCTGCGTATCATTGGGAGACACTACAGTACTGTGTGGTGCTTTTTGAAGCGTGTTTGAAGTGTTTCCACAGCGGGTTTGAATAGTAAATTAGCCAGCTAATGATCCTTAAAAAGCCTCTGACGTTAGCGTCCTTCCCGCAGCGACGTCAATCACGGATGCTTTTTAAAAATTTTTATTTATTTATTTATTTTTATTTCTATTTTTTGGGGGGGTCAGGGGTCAGAACGGGACAGGGGCCGACAATGTTTATGAATATGGCCGGGGGGTCGCCGCCGGAAGGGTACCCAGGTCAAGGGTGGAGGGTCGCGGCCGGACGGGCAAAAAATGGTCACGTGCCCAGCTCTGCTTATTCTACATATAAGCTGAAGGGGTTCCTTCCTCCCTCTTTCACTTGTACTGTACTTTCCCTTTGCCTCACTGTTCTACCATTTTCTTCTTTCCTTCCCACCTCCCTTCCTCTCATCCTTGACATGAGCACAACATGTTAAGTACATTAAACAAATTATATGTGAATACCTCCCCACCCCACACACAAAAAAAGCTAATTAACATCTAGGACTCTTCTGCTCCTATTTGCCAAATTCATGTTGAGAAGTCCTATTGGATTGTGATTTTGTATAACAAAAATTAAGTTAATTATAATTATACTATCAACCATCACTTTCAGAGTGGTGTGTGCCACCATCTTGACTTCCAAGTGAATCTTGAAAATATTAAGAGGACTATAGTTAGGGTACTGATTTAAAAATGTTCATAATGCAATGAAACTACTAGTTATTTTTAAAATGTCTTGCATAGCATAGCGTAAGTGTGTAAAAATCCCTTTCACAAATACTTCATCTAGATTTGTAAACTCCTACAAAATACATTTTATCCGAGCAAATTTCTGCATAAAACATACCTTCATTTTCCGATTCCGTAGGTACATAGTCAGGAGAGTCATCTTTGTCGGTATTGATCGATTCTAAAGTAAAGAGAACCTTTTTACTGCACTTTATGCAATATTGACATAAAATTGTTGCAAAAACGTTGTATCCTCTGCAGTGTCTGAGAACCATATTCCTGTAGCTCCTCAACAAACCTTTGTCACTTGTATTGCCACTTTCTTTCTTCTCTGCCTCAACCGTGAAAGGGAGAGAGACATGTCTATCCTGAAAACGATGAGAGAGGCTTGTATCGGACAAGCGACGTGAATGAATTAAGTTTTATCTTATTTTGAAATCGAATGAACACGTAAACACCACAGTCGTGGGTATTGACCGCACTAATGTCTGACCTGCGCGGTAAATGCCTGCTGTGTTTACATTGCGGACATGTCATGTTGTTTGACACAAATGGAACGTTACTAGAGGTGGACAGGAACAAATTATATATATGACACTTTACAAACAGTTAGTGTATTGACAAACTTTACCTTTACATCGTTGAAGTTGAATGCAGATATCCCATATACGTGAATATTTTAAAAACGACAAAAATGGACATACGTTTTTTTCCACAGGACAGCGACGATATGAAATCTGAGTCATTTCAAAAGCTGCTTAATTTTTGTCTCTCTCTAGGTTGCGCTGGAGAACACTAAGAGGGCAATGGGATTCAAGCAGCCATTGATGGAGTCTGATGAAGAATCAGATGTGGATCTGTATACAGACAAGCAGGTTAATGGAGGACAGCGAGTGATGCTTGTCCCTATTGATGACAGTTCCCGCTCATTAGAGTGGTGCAAACTGCCTGTTAAAATGCAGCACAATGGAGAACTGTCCTCATGCTCCCAAGCCATGAAAGAATGTGTTTGTGTTTCGACACTTAGCTGCCAGGTTACCAGTAGGTCAGAATCTGAACCATTCAGAGGCTCCACAGCCAGAGTGAGCCCACCCAGCAGCGCTGTTGGGGAGACAACTGCTGATTTGGATCTACAACCTTATGGTCGACAGGAGGGTGCGGTAGGGATGGGAAAGAATGATGATGAAAGCAGCCACCTTTGCAGCTGCCTCCAATCTCCTCACCTTTACTTGAACCAGTGTATTGAATGCAACACCATCCATGACAACTCCTGTGCTGTGCTTAAGCATTGCTCCCAGGGAGGGCACAAAGTGCTGTTGGCTGATGAGATGAAAGAATCAGCAGCGGTGTCACCTCCCAGTCGAAACGTCAGGCCACAAACTTTGAATGTGTCACCAACCCTCAGCAGCAGCGCTGTGGCAATGTCCTCTCTAGCTTTATGTGATAACCCTAAATCATTGATTCCCCATTTATCATTCAATAAGTTATCATGACTGCTGCAAACCACCTTGACTCCTTTGCTACCTGCAAAGGCCTATACTTTTGCGAAAGCCAAAACGCACTCAAAACACTGGGAAAGTGCTCTTGAGGGAGTGCTTGTTCCAGAAAGCCCTTGGTTCTGTGCAGATATTGTGGAAATGAGTATTGCTTGTTGGTATAGAAATCTTCTCTTGTGTATCTGTGGCCCAACACTTAACCAGGCATCTTCACTGTAATTTGTCAGTATCGATAAGGCCAAGGTTATTCTCATTTCAGTGCCTTAAACGTGCAGAGTTGGAAAAAAAGCACAATGAACATGATGCTCAAATGTTGCCTTGATTTAATAAAAACATTTAAATGAAAAACACAGTTTGTGTGAAACATTGTTATTATTTAGCGCTTGTGTCCAACCTTTTTTCCGTTTTTCCGTAGTATCGAGCAGGAACTGCTTGAGTTTGCACTACTGCGGGCTTCGCCATGGCTTCCGGATACAATACCGGGACCTCTGTGGTAAGGAATCGATCGTTAATGTAATATAGTAGTAGAAAATTTAGTGCATACGTTTTTTTTCTGAGTGAGGGAATTTCTCTATTTATATTTATAATTAGTGCTGTCAAATGTACCGCGTTATCGGCCGGTAAATTTTGTAATTGATCTTGTCAAAATGTTTGACTCATTTAACGCATGCGCAGAATGGCTGCCGCGTCATAATCCCACTCAGAAGTGCACAGTGAGCAGCAGAGCGGATGCGTGTCGCCCGCCGGAGTATAAAGCATTTTGAGAGAGGGCAGCTTTAAATCTCAGAAATGTGAATAAATTGGTTTGCCTCAGCGACTCAGGATGAGTAGAGAAGAGCGCTGTCTTGTTTTGTGTTAAATAAAGTCAGTTCAAAGGAGATTTTTTTTAAAAATTAAATTCGAAGAACAAATACCGGTATACAGAAAACTTGTATACAATAAGTACACATTAAACAATGCATTCCAGGGGGTATAATCAAGTTACATACAATCAAAAACTTAATAGTTAGTGAAACAGTAATTGTTTTTAATGCCTTTTTGTTCAGTGAGCTACTGATCAAGTTTGTATAAGACTGAGTGTCATCATAAAAGTGTTTAAAACGTGGTTTCTGGTCATTATGTTTGCATTTGTGAATATAGAATTTAGCAAGGATGAGTAACAAATTTAATAAAGAATACATATTTTTTCTTTTGACTCCTAAAAAAACCAAAACATCTTCCCATTTCAAAGTAAAGTCTGTGTAGAGTTGTCCAATAATAAATCTACTGAAGTCCTTCCAAAAAGTTGTGGCGTGTGAACAGATCCAGAAGAGGTGCTGAACAGTCTCAGCGTGGTTTCCAAAGAAACAACAATTCACATTGATGTCCCTTTTAAACTTTGTCAACTAATGATTTACAGCATAACATTTGTGAATAATTTTATATGACACCTGTTTCACCTTATTTGTTCAAAAAAATTTGTTCAGCATTGTCCATACATTTTTCCAGTCGATATCACAAACAAAAGAGTTCCAATAAGAAATTACACATGAAACATGTAACCCACTTCAGGGTATAAGATAAGAATGCCTTTATTGATCCCACAGTGGGGAAATTTTCATTGTTACAGCAGCAAAGATATAGGTCACACAGGGACGGCGGCATAATGTAGCCATTAATGTATAACATTGGCAAACATTCGGGATCAAACCTATGTAAATATACGCAGTAACGTGTATATACACACCAACATACATCTACATAAAAAGTATGAGGAACACTCATTTTGGCCTGTACATAGTACAGAGGAAAAATACTCTAAGTAAGTGACAGTGCTGCAGTGCTGTAGTGAAATGTAAGGAACAGCATTGGATAAAAATAAAACTAGACTAACAGTAGTGGGGAATGTTGAGTATTGCACGGTATTACAGTAGTGGGGAATATTGGGTATTGCACGATATGAGCTCAGGTGCAGGACTGCACAATTGCACTAATGTCCGCCAGTTTGAAGAGACTACACAATGTTCTTGTTAAAGAGTCTGACAGCAGCAGGCAAGAAGAAACAGCGGAATCTCTCCTTTGCACAGCGAGGGTGTAACAGTCTGTCAGTGAAGGTGCTGTGGAGTGCTGTTAGGGTGCCCTGGAGGGGGTGGTCCGGGTTGCCCAGCATTGATGACAGCTTGGCTAACATCCTCCTGCCCCCCACCGAGTCCACACAGTCCAGGGAGCAGCCCAGGACAGAACCGGCCCTCCTGACCAGTTTGTCCAGCCGCTTCTTGTCCCGGGCCGAGACGCCGCCTGCCCAGGTGACCACTCCCTGGAAGATAACTGATGCAACCACCGAGTCATAAAAGTTCCTGAGGAGTGTCCCCTGAACCCCAAAAGACCTCAGTCTCCTGAGTAGGAAGAGTCTGCTCTGACTCTTCCTATAGAGTCTGTGTTGTCGCACCAGTCCAGTTTATTGTTCAGATGAACACCCAGGTACTTGTAAGTTGAGACTCTCTCAACATCTGTTCCCCGGATATTCACTGGTGCAGGTGAAGAGTGCTGGCGCCTACCGAAATCAGCCACCATTTCTTTGGATTTCCCCGCATTGATCAGGAGGCGGTTCTACTGGCACCAGTCCACAAAACCCTGAGTAAGTTCTCTGTACTCCCGGTCACCTCCGCCTGCGATGAGGCCGACAATCGCAGAGTCGTCAGAGAACTTCTGCAGGTGACAGGTAGGGGTGTTGTTGTTGAAGTCCGAGGTGTAGAGGGTGAACAGGAAGGGAGCCAAGACAGTTCCCTGTGGGGCCCCCGTGCTACAGAGGAGCACGTCAGACACACAGTCCTGTGTCCTCACATTCTGTGGCCAGTTTGTGAGGTAGTCCTGGATCCATGTGGTGAGGTGGTGCGCCACCCCCGCCCGCTCCAGCTTGTCTCCCAGTAGGATGGGCTGGATGGTGTTGAAAGCACTGGAGAAATCAAAGAACATGATCCTCACAGTGCTCCCCGCCTTCTCCAGGTGGGAGAGTGAAGTGTGGAGGAAGCAGATGATGGCATCATCCACACTGATGCCAGGCTGATATGCGAACTGGAGTGGGTCCATTGAGGAGCTCACCAGGGGGCGCAGGTGGACAAGGACCAGTCTCTCCAGGGTCTTCATCAGGTGAGACGTCAGCGCCACTGGTCTGAAGCTGTTGAGCTCCTTCGGGTGGGGGGTCTTTGGCACCGGGACCAGGCAGGATGTTTTCCATAGCTGGGGGACCCTGCCCAGCTTCAGGCTCAGGTTGAACATGTGCTGGACAATTCCACACAGCTGGTCTGCGCAGGATTTGAGGAGCGGGGGGCTGATGCCATCTGGACCCGCTGCCTTCCTCGCCTTCATCTTCTTTAGCTGGTTCCTCACCTGAGATGTTGTGAAGGCCAAGGCTGGGCAGGAGGGAGTGGTGGCTATCTGGTGTAGCTGAGAGCTGGAGACTGTGGAGAAAAGGGGGGAGGGGGTGACACGCCCAGCAGGAGGAGTAGGTGGAGGCTGCAGCAGGAGAGACTGAGTGGAGGCAGGCATCTGATCGAACCTATTGAAAAAGAGGGTCAGCTCATTTGCCCACTGCAGGTCCCCCCCAGTCCGGGTCTTGGGTTGTCCGTGGCCTGAGATGGTCTTCAGGCACCTCCAGACTCCCCTGGCGCTATTCTGCAGCAGCTGCTCCTCCATCCTCTTCCTGTAGGACCTTTTCCCCTCTCTGATCCTCCTCCTCAGCTGGCGCTGCACAGTCTTCCGCTCCTCTATGTTGCCTGACGCAAAAACCCTCCTCTTCTCCTTCAGGAGAGCTTTTATGTCTGGTATGATCCAGGGTTTGTTGTTGGAGAAACACCTTACTGTCCTGGTGGGTATGGTGTTCTCCATGCAGAAATGTATATAGTCGGTAACAGTGTCCGTTAGACTACTAATGTCTTCCCCGTGAGCATCGCTGAATACTTCCCACACAGTTGTGCTGAAGCAGTCCTTTAAGGCCTCCTCGGCCTCTCCAGACCATCTCTGAACCGTGCGGGTTACAGCTGGCTGCCTGCGGACCAGAGGTTTGTACACAGACTGGAGAGCCACCAGGTTGTGATCAGCTTTGCCCAGCGGGGGGAGGGGCAGTGATGTGTATGCCTCCTTGGTGTTGGCATAGAAAAGGTCCAGTGTTTTATTGTCTCTGGTGTGGCAGGTGACATACTGTGTGAATGAAGGCAGAGAGGAGGAAGGGGAGGCATGATTGAAGTCACCAGAGATGAGTATCAGGGCATTTGGGTGCTGTGTTTGTAGCCTGCTCACTGCTGCAGTCAAGACATCACAGGCTGTGTCGCTGCTGGCAGCTGGTGGGACGTAGACGGTCACCACGATCACATGACTAAACTCTCGCGGGATGTAGAATGGCCTCATGCCAACAGCTAGCAGCTCAATATCCCTGCTGCGAAGCTGCTCCTTAATCGTGATGTGCCCAGGATTACACCATCTATCGTTCACAAACACAGCCAGCCCTCCTCCTTTCCTCTTTCCACTCTCCAGCGTCCTGTCCGCGCGTATGATTTGGAAGCCGTCCAATTCTACGACCGCGTTCGGCGTTAGCGCTGTTAGCCACAACTCCGTGAATAGCATCAGGCTAGCGTCCCGGAAGTCCCTCTCATGCCGGGTAAGCGCCGCTAGCTCGTCCATCTTGTTGGGGAGCGATCTAACATTCCCCATGATAACAGACGGGAGGACGGGATGGTATCGTCTCCTCCTTTCCCGGCGTTTAACCCCCGCACGAGATCCCCGTCTCTTCCTCCTCAGCTCACGGGGGATATCGGGTCTCGCCCCGGGAGCCGGCGCAGGGTTAGCACGGACTGCTAGCAGCTGATTCCGGTTGTAAACAATGGGGGCTCGGCTCCGAGCCAAGTCGCCGGACACGATCGCGCAAAAAATAGCCATCAGCAGCAGCAAGAATACCGCAGTTTGGGTGTCCATTGCTACGCAAGTTACGACTATCAACTATATGAAAAAAGTATGAGGTAGAGTAATATTAAGAACAAAAACACACAAAAAGGCTCACCGATGAGCCGGAGCTACTGTAGCGGGCTGCCACTCGCGCGGCGCCGGAAACGGAATGTGTAAAATACTCAAATTTTTGAGGCACTAAACGTGAACGAAAACTCACCGAACTTTGCACACACATTGGTCCTGGCGAAAAATTTGATATTTTGAAGTCGCAATACTTTAATACTCAAAAACGGGGTCTGCAGGAACCCCAAGAACTCCTCGATATTTTCATCAAAGGAAAGTCCCGGTAAGTTTGACCTACGGCTACGAAACCTGGGAGGCACGTGTAGCACCCTCAGGCCTACAAAAATTCTTTGGTCCCCATGCCCGAACATGTACAGGGTTCTGCAGGGACCCCAAGATCCCCTCGAATTTGTTATCAAAGGAAAGTCCTGGTAAGTTTGACCTACGGCTATGAAAACTGGGAGGCATGTGTAGCACCCCCAGACGTACAAAAAGTCTTTGAGACCCTTGCCCGAACATGTACAGGAAGTGAGTGATGAGGATTCTTAAGTAGACCATTAGCCCGTTTGTGAACATGTACAGGGGTCATACATTTGCCCCCAAGTCCGAGATGGTTCACCCGAATGACTTCAAATTTGAGTAGTACCATCTCATCACGTAGGACAACAATAGGGAAAAATATTTTACGTTTTTGAAACACTATATGACGGGGGCTGAGCATCAAACTTTGCGTTTCATAATTTCTGCTTAATGAAGGATTCTAAGTTGTACGTTTTACCTACATCTATGAAAATTTGATGGTATATGTAACAGCCTAAGACCTACAAAAATGTATTTTACAGTCATGTGCTAAACCTTACAGGAAGTCAACCATTTCGAATTTCCTTTGGAATTGTCGCAACCTTTTGTGACTTTCACTGTGGTCATATTTGAACGAACTCCTCCTAGAGCATTTATCCGATCGTTTTCAAACTTTGCATGCTTCATCTAAAGATGGTTAAGATGAAAAGTTATTTAAATCTTTTTATTTCGCTGTCCAGGAAGTGAGTAATGAGTATTTGAAAGTACAACTTTGGACCATTCTGCACATTTACAGGGGTAATGCATTTGCCCCCAAGTCCGAAATTGTTCACCCGATTGACTTCAAATTTGGGTTGTAGAATCTTAACATGTGGGACAACAATAGGGGGAAAATATCTTACATTTTCAAAACACTATATGACGGGGGCTGAATATCAAACTTTGCATTTCATAATTACTGCTTAACGAAGGATTCTGGGTTGTACATTTCACCTACATCCATGAAAATTTGGTGGGATATGTAACAGTCTAAGACCTACAAAAATGTATTTATAGCCATGTGCTAAACCTTACAGGAAGTCAACCATTTTGAATTTCCTCTGGAATTCTCTACAAACTGGCGGACGTCTCTACAAACTGGCGGACATTAGTGCAATTGTGCAGTCCTGCACCTGAGCTCATATCGTGCAATACCCAATATTCCCCACTACTGTAATACCGTGCAATACTCAACATTCCCCACTACTGTTAGTCTAATTTTATATTTATCCAATGCTGTTCCTTACATTTCACTACAGCACTGCAGCACTGTCACTTACTTAGAGTATTTTTCCTCTGTACTATGTGCAGGCCAAAATGAGTGTTCCTCATACTTTTTATGTAGATGTATGTTGGTGTGTATATACATGTTTATATACACATGTTACTGCGTATATTTACATAGGTTTGATCCTGAATGTTTGCCGTTAATGTTATACATTAATAGCTACATTATGCTGCCGTCCCTGTGTGACCTATACCTTTGTTGCTGTAACACTGAAAATTTCCCCACTGTGGGATCAATAAAGGCATTCTTATCTTATCTTATCTTCTAATTGTTGCAACTTTTTATGACTTTTAAGTGGTCATATTTTAACGAACTCCTCCTAGTGCATTTATCCGATCGTCTTCAAACTTTGTATGCTTCATCTAAAGATATTTAAGATGAAAAATTATTGAAATCTTTTTATTTTGTTGTCCAGGAAGCTAGTAATGAGTATTTGAAAGTACAACTTTGTACCTTTTGTGCACATTTACAGAGGTCATACATTTGCCCCCAAGTCCGGGATGGTTCACCCGATTGACTTCCCATTTGGGTTGTACCATCTCAACACGTGGGACAACAATAGAGAAAAATAGTTTACGTTTTCGAAACACTATATGATGGGGGCTGAACAGCAAACTTTTCATTTCATAATTCCTGCTTAACGAAGGATTTTGGGTTGTACATTTCACCTACATCTAGGAACATGTCCTGGTATATGTAACAGCCTAAGACCTACAAAAATGTATTTTATAGTCATGTGCGATATTTTCATCAAAGGAAAGTCCTGGTAAGTTTGACCTACGGCTACGAAACCTGGGAGGCAGGTGTAGCACCCTCAGACCTACAAAAATTCTTTGGTCCCCATGCCCGAACATGTACAGGGGTCTGCAGGGACCCCAAGAACCCCTCGATTTTTTTCATAAAAAGAAAATCCTGCTAAGTTTCACCTACGGCTATGAAAACTGGGAGGCATGTATACCATCCCCAGATGTACAAAAAGTCTTTGAGACCCAAGCCCGAACATGTACAAGTAGTTAGTTATGAGGATTCTCAAGTAGAACGTTAGCCCATTTGTGAACATTTACAGGGGTCATACATTTGACCCCAAGTCCGAGATAATTCACCCGATTGACTTCAAATTTGAGTTGTACCATCTCATCACGTGGGACAACAATAGGGAAATTTTTTTTACGTTTTCGAAACACTATATGACGGGGGCTGAGCATCAAACTTTGTGTTTCGTAATTCCTGCTTAACGATGGAATCTAGGTTGTACGTTTTACCTACGTCTATGAAAATTTGCTGGTATATGTAACAGCCTAAGACCTACAAAAATGTATTTTATAGCCATGTGCTAAACCTTACAGGAAGTCAACCATTTTGAATTTTCTCTGGAATTGTCGCAACTTTTTGTTTTTGTCGCAAAATTTGGGTTCTACCATCTCATCACGTTGGACAACAATAGGGGAAAATCTTTTACGTTTTCGAAACACTATATGACGGGCTGAGCATCAAACTTTGCGTTTTATAAGTCCTTTTTAATGAAGGATTCTTGGCTGTACTTTTCACAAACATCTATGAAAATGTGGTGGTATATGTAACAGCTTAAGACCTACAAAAAAATTATTTTATAGCCATGTAGTAAACCTTACAGGAAGTCAACCATTTTGAATTTACTTTTGAATTGTCGCATCTTTTTGTGACTTTCATAGTGGTCATATTTTAACGAACTCCTCCTAGAGCATTTATCCGATCGTCTTCAAACTTTGCATGCTTAATCTAAAGATGTTTGAGATTAAAATGTAATGAAATATTTTCATTTCGTCCAGGAAGTGAGTACTGAGTATTTGAATGTGCAACTTCGGTCCATTTGTGCACATTTACAGGGGTCACACATTTGTCACCTAGTCCCAGATGGTTCACCCGATTGACTTCAACTTTGGGTTGTACCATCTCATCATGTTGGACAACTATTGGGGAAAATCTTTGTTTTCGAAACACTGTGTGACAGGGGATGAGCATCAAACTTTGCGTCAAACCTTCTTGGAGTGAGGATGCACTCTCTTCCCGTCCTGATCTTTGTTGTTACTTTGTATTTTTCTTGATAAACACTTTTTACTCTTGAACTTCCGTGTCATATCTGCGAATGGGTCCAAATCCCGATCCACACATGACAGAATGTACTGACCCGTCATGGACCCAGCAGACTCAGACACAAGCCCTCAAGCCAAAGACATCACCACCTGCTCCTAAACATCCCTCCACCTCCAATCAGGTAGTGATTGTCTCACCGGGTGCTGCTTTGCCTTTTCACTGGGAACCTCTCGTGTTGCTCCTTCACGATGGGTCGCTCAAGCCGTCGCAAGTCACGGTCTGCCTCAAACCGCCCGCAGCATGCTGACCACCCCCAAACCCTTTGTGTAAGCTCTGTCTTTTCTTCCATGTCTCTCTCATCTTTGCCACCTACTTGTCCTAATTTTGTACAGTCCCCTTCTAGTTTAACAGCCGATGTTTTGTTTTTAGACTCTGATTTTTCTGACTGTGAAGATGGCCATGATTTGGGTAATCTCCTTTCTGATTCTGATTCTGACATTGATTTTGGGCTTCCTGCTTTTTCAAGCCCTCCTCAGTTTTTGCACGATGATGATCCCTCAGTTTTCGATTCAGATTTTGACACTGATTTTTGTTTTCTGGGTCCCTTCCCAAGTCACTATACAAGCCGTTGTCAATTTTTGTCACGTTTTTCTGATGATGATTCCTTAGTGTCCACTCCAGAACACTTTTCATCAGACCCTAGCTTGTGCTCCCGGTTGGCCATTTACACGGCACCCCCACGGGGTGGCCAACGTAGACGCCCAAGTAGAGGTTCTGGTTCCTCCCGTAAGTCCGCTTTTTCCACGTCGCGTCATTCAGAACCTTTAGCCCTAGTGTCCACCACTGAACCCTTCCCTTCAGACCCTACTTTGGGTGCCCGGTTGGCGGGCCCCCGTCCCGATGCCTCTGCAGTGCCAGGCCCTCTTCCCGGCACCTCGGCAACTACAGGCTCCCATGCCGGTTCCTCTGCAGTGCCAGGCCCTCTTTCCGGCACCTCAAAAACTACAGGCTCTCATCCCGGTTCCTCTGCAGTGCCAAGCCCTCTTCCTAGCACCTCGGTAACTACAGGCTTCCTCTGCAGTGCCAGGCCCCCTTCCCGGCACCCTGGCAACTACAGGCTCCCATGCCAGCTCCTCTGCACCCGGCTCCTCTGCAGTGCCACGCCCTCTTCCCGGCACCTCGGCAACTACAGGCTCCCATGCCAGCTCCTCTGCACAAGGTGCCTCAGCAGTGCCATGCCCTCTTCCCGGCACCTCGGCAACTACAGGCTCCCATGCCGGTTCCTCTGCTCTGCCAGGCCCTCTTCCCGGCACCAAGGCAACTACAGGCTCTCATTCCGGCTCCTCTGCAGTGCCAAGCCCTCTTCCCGGCACCTCGGTAACTACAGGCTCCCATGCCGGTTCCTCTGCTCTGCCAGGCCCTCTTCCCGGCACCAAGGCAACTACAGGCTCTCATGCCGGCTCCTCTGCAGTGCCAACCCCTCTTCCCGGCACCTCGGTAACTACAGGCTCCCATGCCGGTTCCTCTGCAGTGCCAGGCCCTCTTCCCGGCACCTCGGCAACTACAGGCTCCCATGCCAGCTCCTCTGCACCCGGTGCCTCAGCAGTGCCAAGCCCTCTTCCTGGCACCTCGGCAACTACAGGCTCTCATGCCGGGTCCTCTGCAGTGCCAAGCCCTCTTCCCGGCACCTCGGTATCTACAGGCTCCCATGCCAGTTCCTCTGCAGTGCCAAGCCCTCTTCCCGGCACTTCAGCAAATGCAGGCCCCTATCCTAGTTCCTCAGCACCACCAGACTCTGACGCTGTCACAGCGGCGCAACTTCTGCGGCTGCCCTTGGATTCTGCTACGACCGCTCCGGCAGCGCAACCTCTGCGGCTGCCCTTGGATTCTGCTACGACCGCTCCGGCAGTGCAACCTCTGCGGCTGCCCTTGGATTCTGCTACGACGGCACAAGACCTTCCGCTGCCCTCTGACTCGGCTCTGGTGGCGCAACCTCTGCGGCTGCTTTTGGATTCTGCTACAGCGGCGCAAGGCCTGGGGCTGCCTTCGTCCCCGGTGTGGCCTCCTGGACGCCCACAGGACTGGCCCCGCCAAGACCCTCTTGTCTGGCCTACGGGTCACCCACTAGACTTGTCCAGCCAAGACCTTCTCGTCTGGCCTCCTGGATGCCCACCGGACTGGCCCCACCAAGAACCTCTTGTCTGGCCTTCAGGAGGGCCACTAGATTGTCCCTGCCATGACCCTCTCGTCTGGCCTCCGGGTCGCCCACCAGATTGTTCCTGCCAAGACCCTCTCGTCTGGCCTCCTGGACGCCCACCAGACTGGCCCCGCCAAAAACCTTGTGTCTGGCCTTCGGGAGGACCACTAGATTGTCCCCGCCACGACCCTCTTGTCTGGCCTCCAGGTTGCCCACCGGACTGCTTGTGCCAAGACCCTCTCGTCTGGCCTTCTGGATGCCCACCGGACTGGTTCCGCCGGGGAACCTCTTGTCTGACCGTTCAGAATATTTTATAGAGGATAACAATATTGTTAAAGTAACAAATATACTGTATGGATCTTTTATTCATATTTGTAGTGAACTAGCAAAAGAAATTCCAGAGCCAAAAAGTAAATATGAAATAGATGAATATATTAAGAATAATTCTTCCACTATGTCTCTTAATGCTAAAAATGATATAGAAATATTAAATATTGTTAAAACACTAAAATATAAAAAGTCCACTCACTGTTTTAATATTAATATGACATTAATAAAAATTATTAAAAAACATGTTGTGCAACCTCTGACATATATTTGTAACCTGTCCTTTAAAACTGGTGTCTTCCATCAAAAATGAAAATAGCAAAAGTTATTCCGAAGAGTGGAGACAAACACTTATTTTCAAACTACAGACCTATATTGTTACTTCCACCATTTTCAAAAATTCTAGAAAAACTATTTGCACATAGACTTGACAATTTTATTACAAAACACGATCTTTTGAAAAATCTGTACGGTTTCAGGGAAAAAAAAGACCACAACTATGGCAGTAATGGAACTTGTGGAAGAAATTGCAACCAGTATAGATAAAAAAAGTTGTTGGTGTTTTCATAGACCTAAAAGAGATTTTGAGACTATAGATCACAATATATTTAATCAGGTTAATTCCTGGGGGCCAGATCCGGCCCGCAACATCATTATATGTGGCTCGCGAAGGCAAATCATGTGTGTTCACTTGACGTTTCACTTCACTGTTAACAAATGTATGTTAACAAATATTTCAAGCATTTGTTACCAATCCTTCCTTTTAAATACATAGAAACATAGTTGAACAAACCATCAACTCATACCTGTCAACCCCGGCCTGTGCTGAATCTTACAAAAGATGGATTTAATCTTACACAGTATCTATATATAATCTTACACAGTGTTTATCGCTCAACGGGGTCGGGTATGGGGGGTGGGGGTCATTGCTCATGAAAGTCGGCCGAGGTTTGCAGTCGGAATCGCTAACGGATGCTCTGGATTAGAGACAAAATGGGCAAGACGAGATCGGTCTAACAAAAAACGAGTTTTTCATTTTTAATTTCCCGTACAAAAATTATTATATGGCGTACACAATTTGAAATGATCAAAAAACGTATAAAATATGGGGAAAACGTACAAGTTGACAGGTATGATTAACTGGCTTCTGATTTCAAAACTAATTATCCATCAATTTGTTATGTTTAAGGCGATCATATATTTACATGGGTTCACAGTCGTAACAGCCCTCCGAGTGAAATCAGAACTATGATGTGGCCTGCGACAAAAATGAGTTTGACACCCCTGTGATACAACTTTATACTGCTCCGGAGAAAACCTTGAGCGGCTTCTGAAAACTGTGGGAAAAGAATTAAATGTACTAAAAAACTGGTTAGACACTAATAATTTATCTTTGAATTTAAACAAAACAAAGTATATCATATTTAGTCCCAGACAAACAACAAGTCAAAATTATTGTCAATTTTATTGAAATAGAAAGTGTATATGGAACTACATTTCTTGGAGTTATTATACACGAAAAATTATGTTGGAAATCACACATAGAAAATGTAAAAAGAAAAATGTCAACAACTATAGGTATTCTTTAGGGGTGTAACGGTTTTTGTATTTGTCATGTACCGTCTCGGTACGGGCGTCACGGTTCGGTGAACGCAGTCATACGACGAAAACGTCTGATGGGGGAAAAAAAAAAGTCAACACCTGAGACCAAGCGATCGCCACATTTGTTGTTCAACTGTGTGTCGGCATTGTTCGACCTCCGTTTGTTGCAGGAAAGACTTCAAACATGCTGTAACGAATTGGGTTATCTGTGTTGTGGTCGAATTTGTGTTTTGCCAAGTTGTGTTGTTTCCGAGGCTAATGAATGCATCGCGTGGCTCGCTTGATGGGATGGGGGAGGAGGAGAGAGGAGGAGCGGAGGACGAAGGAGAGGGAGCCGTGACACTTTGTGAACTTAACGGTTGTTGCACTGTATTGGCGTCGGCTGCGGACCACAGTAGCCAGTTGGACTAATAAAATGCGTTAATTAACTACGTCTGACGGTGTGTTCTTGGAAGACCCTACAATGCTAACACATTAAGACGGCATCACACCAATACAGTTACCGGGGGTAGAAAAAAGAACACGATCAACACCAACAACTTATCCCCACTACTTTTAAGCAGCGTGGAGAAGTGAAAGCAAACAGAGCCATAGATATTAGTAATTACTGAAGCAATCGGCATTTACATAGCAGGGATGGAGCATGTAAATTATTAATGAATTATTTTTTAATTAATATTTCATCGTTTTTTTTATTCTATTGAATATTAAAAATGGCATAATTGTGGTTGTCCAAGGAATATCCGAACTCATATCAGTTTGTCGTTTTATTTGAATATGCGATATATGTCGTGACAGGAGGATTGTGCTCAGTCAGAGAAATATTCAGGCCCACCCTGATTTTTCCAGGCCCACCCATTAGCTACGTTCTGGCTCTGCCCTTGATACATAGCAACATCTATGCGCCCATATGCTGTAGTCTAGGAGCGGGGCTTCAAGCGTTTATTAGAGATGCTGGAGCCCCGTTACAATGTTCCATCCTAGGCGTATATTAGCAAGACCGTGGTCCCTGACATTTACAATCGCATCATTAAGAGGTGAGGTGGAGCATGAGCATGTCCTCTTCTGCTCTTATAATGAAGTTTTAGTTACTAGTTGGCAAGTGCGACTTGATTTTATCTGCAACCTCATTCTATCCATACAAGAAAGGGTGTTTTCCTGTGTGTAATGTTTTTTATCATTATTATTTATGAACAACGCTAATGCACAAGTTTTTAGTCTATTTTGTGCTCGTGTAACACGGAATGTTTTTTGCTTTATAGCAAATTGAATTGTAGCTTGCTCTCTGTTAAAACTAAATTAAAAAAAAAACTAGTCTTATGCATTTGAGACTTATTAATGTACCGAACCCGTACCGAACCACGAGGTACGTACCGAACAGTGACTTTTGTGAACCGTTACACCAGGGGCGCAGCCATGTGCTCACCCAGGCCCACCCAGATTGACAGACTACCCACCCAGTGGGATTCATGAAAAAATATATACTTTTAAATTTTTTGTAAATTATTATTAAACTAGAGAATGCAATTTCTGGAGAAATTGCGTGTGAAGGCTAACGAAGCTGAAAAGAAACTGAGGAATGTATTGGAATGAAGTTGAATAAAGGTGAATGATACTGAATGAAGTTGAATAAAGTGGAATAAAGTTGAATAAAGAGGAATGGAGTTGAATGAACTCCATGAAAAATATTGGAATGAGCAGGAATAGAACCAGCGGTGACGTACGTCACTTCCGTTTGCGTTTCTCCTGCTAAACTGGAAACAATTTTCTGGTTGACTTGGACTGCAAAATGTGTTTTAAGGTTGAGAAATATGAATTATTGGGAAGTATGAAATGCAGGTGTGTTAACCAGTGTGATTTGAATGAGCAAAATCTTGTCAATTTGAAAGCTGAATAGTTTAAATGTGAAGTGTTGAATGTGCCATTGGGAATGAATGGTGAATTTTTGAATAGTTTTATTAAGGTTGAATCATTTGAATTTTTGGGAAATAGGAATTGTGGGTGATGTGAAATGTGAGTTGAATGAGCTGAATGAAGTTGAATGAAGTAGAATGAAGTTGAATGACCTCTATGAAATATTGTGGACTGAGCAGGAATTTAACCGACGCAGCAAATTGGGAAGTGTTGAATGTGCCATTGGAAATGAATGGGGTTTTTTGGTGTGAAAAAAGTTGAATTTGGGGGGAACCGTAAATATTAAGGGCTAAAAAAATACAAGTTTTGATGACATGAATTTTTGGAATAATTTGACATTTGAAGGGGGTGAATCGGATGAAGTATGTGGAAGTAGTTAAAGTTTGAATGTGTCGTTGGAAATGAATGTTTTTTTTGGGGGGTGAAAAGGTTGAATTTTGGGGGAACCATAAATGTTAGGGGTAAAAACAAAAAGGAGCAGCCATGGCATGAATTTTTGGAATAGTTTAAAGCTTGAATGGGGTGAATGATGAAGTATGTGGAAGCAGCGGCATGCCAAAGTTTCGGGTGGCAAAAAAGGAGCAATATCATAGTTATACTAGAGAATGCAATTTCTGGAGAAGTTGCGTGTGAAGGCAAAGGAAGCTGAAAAGAAACTGCTGAATCCCTTGGAATGAAGTTGAATTGAGTTGAATAAAGTGTAATAAAGTTGAATGACACTGAATGAAGTTGAATAAAGTGGAATGAAGTTGAATAAAGTTGAATTAAGTGGAAAAGAGTCAAATGATACTGAATAAAGTTGAATGATACTAAATGAAGTTTAATAAAGTGGAATGAAGTTGAATAATACTGAATGAAGTTGAATGACCTCTATGAAAAACTGTGGAATGCATTGAAATGATACTGAATGAAGTTGAATGAAGTTGAATGACCTCGAATTATAGAGAATAACCTGGAATGAGGAGGACATAAAAAATCAGAAGAGAAGAAAAGACTTCCGGGTCATTTGGGTCACTTTCAGTTCATTTACAGCTCATTTGGGTCACTTACGGTCAATTTCCGGCTCATTTGGGTCACTTCCTGACAATTTCCGGCTCATTTAGGTCACTTCCGGTTCATTTCCGGGTAATTTGGGTCACTTCCAGTCCATTTCCGGGTCATTTGGGTCATTTGGGAAACTTCGACTTCCGGCGCCGCGCGAGTGGCAGCCCGCTACAGTAGCTCCGGCTCATCGGTGAGCCTTTTCGTGTGTTTTGTTCTTTAATATTACTCTACCTCATACCTTTTTCGTATAATTGATAGTCGTAACTTGCGTAGCAATGGACACCCAAACTGCGGTATTCTTGCTGCTGCTGATGGCTATTTTTTGCGCGATCGTGTCCGGCGACTTGGCTCGGAGCCGAGCCCCCATTGTTTACAGCCGGAATCAGCTGTTAGCACTCCGTGCTAACCATGCGCCGGCTCCCGGGGCGAGACCCGATATCCCCCGTGAGCTGAGGAGGAAGAGACGGGGATCTCGTGCGGGGGTTAAACGCAGGGAAAGGAGGAGACGATACCATCCCGTCCTCCCGTCTGTTATCATGGGGAATGTTAGATCGCTCCCCAACAAGATGGACGAGCTAGCGGCGCTTACCCGGCACGAGAGGGACTTCCGGGAGGCTAGCCTGATGCTATTCACGGAGTCGTGGCTAACAACGCTAACACCGAACGCGGTCGTAGAATTGGACGGCTTCCAAATCATACGCGCGGACAGGACGCTGGAGAGTGGAAAGAGGAAAGGAGGAGGGCTGGCTGTGTTTGTGAACGATAGATGGTGTAATCCTGGGCACATCACGATTAAGGAGCAGCTTTGCAGCAGGGATATTGAGCTGCTAGCTGTTGGCATGAGGCCATTCTACATCCCGCGAGAGTTTAGTCACGTGATCGCGGTGACCGTCTACGTCCCACCAGCTGCCAGCAGCGACACAGCCTGTGATGTCTTGACTGCAGCAGTGAGCAGGCTACAAACACAGCACCCAAATGCCCTGGTACTCATCTCTGGTGACTTCAATCATGCCTCCCCTTCCTCCTCTCTGCCTTCATTCACACAGTATGTCACCTGCCACACCAGAGACAATAAAACACTGGACCTTTTCTATGCCAACACCAAGGAGGCATACACATCACTGCCCCTCCCCCCGCTGGGCAAAGCTGATCACAACCTGGTGGCTCTCCAGTCTGTGTACAAACCTCTGGTCCGCAGGCAGCCAGCTGTGACCCGCACGGTTCAGAGATGGTCTGGAGAGGCCGAGGAGGCCTTAAAGGACTGCTTCAGCACAACTGTGTGGGAAGTATTCAGCGATGCTCACGGGGAAGACATTAGTAGTCTAACGGACACTGTTACAGACTATATAAATTTCTGCATGGAGAACACCATACCCACCAGGACAGTAAGGTGTTTCTCCAACAACAAACCCTGGATCACACCAGACATAAAAGCTCTCCTGAAGGAGAAGAGGAGGGCTTTTGCGTCAGGCAACATAGAGGAGCGGAGGACTGTGCAGCGCCAGCTGAGGAGGAGGATCAGAGAGGGGAAAAGGTCCTACAGGAAGAGGATGGAGGAGCAGCTGCTGCAGAATAACACCAGGGGAGTCTGGAGGGGCCTGAAGACCATCTCAGGCCACGGACAACCCAAGACCCGGACTGGGGGGGACCTGCAGTGGGCAAATGAGCTAAATCTCTTTTTCAATAGGTTCGATCAGATGCCTGCCTCCACTCCGTCTCTCCTGCTGCAGTCTCCACCTACTCCTCCTGCTGGGCGTGTCACCCCCTCCCCTCTTTTCTCCACAGTCTCCAGCTCCCAGCTACACCAGATAGCCACCACTCCTTCCTGTCCAGCCTTGGCCTTCACAACATCTCAGGTGAGGAACCAGCTGAAGAAGATGAAGGCGAGGAAGGCAGCGGGTCCAGATGGCATCAGCCCCCAGCTCCTCAAATCCTGCGCAGACCAGCTGTGTGGAATTGTCCAGCACATGTTCAACCTGAGCCTGAAGCTGGGCAGGGTCCCCCAGCTATGGAAAACATCCTGCCTGGTCCCGGTGCCAAAGACCCCCCACCCGAAGGAGCTCAACAGCTTCAGACCGGTGGCGCTGACGTCTCACCTGATGAAGACCCTGGAGAGACTGGTCCTTGTCCACCTGCGCCCCCTGGTGAGCTCCTCAATGGACCCACTCCAGTTCGCATACCAGCCTGGCATCAGTGTGGATGATGCCATCATCTACCTCCTCCACACTTCACTCTCCCACCTGGAGAAGGCGGGGAGCACTGTGAGGATCATGTTCTTTGATTTCTCCAGTGCTTTCAACACCATCCAGCCCACCCTACTGGGAGACAAGCTGGAGCGGGCGGGGGTGGCGCACCACCTCACCACATGGATCCAGGACTACCTCACAAACCGGCCACAGTATGTGAGGACACAGGACTGTGTGTCTGACGTGCTCCTCTGCAGCACGGGGGCCCCACAGGGAACTGTCTTGGCTCCCTTCCTGTTCACCCTCTACACCTCGGACTTCAACTACAACACCCCTACCTGTCACCTGCAGAAGTTCTCTGACGACTCTGCGATTGTCGGCCTCATCACAGGCGGAGATGATCGGGAGTACAGAGAACTTACTCAGGGTTTTGTGGACTGGTGCCAGCAGAACCGCCTCCTGATCAATGCGGGGAAATCCAAAGAAATGGTGGTGGATTTCGGTAGGCGCCAGCACTCTTCACCTGCACCAGTGAACATCCGGGGAACAGATGTTGAGAGAGTCTCAACTTACAAGTACCTGGGTGTTCATCTGAACAATAAACTGGACTGGTGCGACAACACAGACGCCCTCTATAGGAAGAGTCAGAGCAGACTCTTCCTACTCAGGAGACTGAGGTCTTTTGGGGTTCACGGGACACTCCTCAGGAACTTTTATGACTCGGTGGTTGCATCGGTCATCTTCCAGGGAGTGGTCACCTGGGCAGGCGGCGTCTCGGCCCGGGACAAGAAGCGGCTGGACAAACTGGTCAAGAGGGCCGGCTCTGTCCTGGGCTGCTCCCTGGACTCTGTGGACTCGGTGGGGGACAGGAGGATGTTGGCCAAGCTGTCATCAATGCTGGGCAACCCGGACCACCCCCTCCAGGGCACCCTAACAGCACTCCACAGCACCTTCAGTGACAGACTGTTACACCCTCGCTGTGCAAAGGAGAGATTCCGCCGTTCCTTCTTGCCTGCTGCTGTCAGACTCTTTAACAAGAACATTGTGTAGTCTCTACAAACTGGCGGTCATTAGTGCAATTGTGCAGTCCTGCACCTGAGCTCGTATCGTGCAATACCCAATATTCCCCACTACTGTAATACCGTGCAATACTCAACATTCCCCACTACTGTTAGTCTAGTTTTATATTTATCCAATGCTGTTCCTTACATTTCACTACAGCACTGCAGCACTGTCACTTAGAGTATTTTTTCCTCTGTACTATGTACAGGCCGAAATGAGTGTTCCTCATATTTTTTATGTAGATGTAGGTTGGTGTGTATACACATGTGTATATACACACGTTACTGCGTATATCTACATAGGTTTGATTCTAAATGTTTGCCGTCAATGTTATACATTAATGGCCACATTATGCCGCCGCCCCTGTGTGACCTATATCTTTGCTACTGTAACAATGAAAATTTCCCCACTGTGGGATCAATAAAGGCATTCTTATCTTATCTTATCTTATCTTCCGGTTCATTTCCGGGTCATTTGGTTCACTTCCAGTACATTTCCGGGTCATTTCCTGTTGATTTTGGGTCCTCCCCCAAGATGGCCGCGACATTGGGGAGACGTCAAGGTGAGTATCCCGGCTAGCTAATGTCCCTGTCCAACATGGCCACCGCACCGGAGAGACCTCGGGGTGAGTATCCGCAGTCAAGCTAATGTCCCTGTCCAAGATGGCCGACGCACCGGGGAGACCTCGGGGTGAGTATCCCCAGTCTACCTAATGTCCCTGTCCAAGATGGCCGCCGCATCGGGAAAACTTCGGGGTGAACATACCCAGTCTAGCTAATGTCCCTGTCCGAGATGGCCGCCGCACCAGGGAGACCTTAGGGTGAGTATCCCCAATCTAGCTAATGTCCCTGCCCAAGATGGCCGCTTAACTGTGGAGACCTCGGGGTGAGTTTCCCCAGTCTAGCTAATGTCTCTGTCCAAGATGGCCGCCGCACTGGGGCAACCAAGGGGTGAGTATCCCCAGTCTAGCTTATGTCCCTGACCAGATGGCCGCCGCACTGAGGAGACCTCGGGGTGAATATCCCCAGTCTAGCTAATGTCCCTGTCGAAGATGGCCACCGCGCTGGGGAGACCTCGGGGTGAGTATCCCCAGTCTATCTAATGTCCCTGTCCAAGATGACGGCCGCACTGGGAACACCACGGGGTGAGTTTCACCAATCTAGCTAATGTCCCTGTCCAAGATGGCCACCGCACTGTGGCCACCACGGGGTGAGTATCCCCAGTATAGCTAATGTCTCTGCTCAAGATGGCCGCCGCACTGGGGAGACTTCGGGGTGAATATCCCCAGTCTAGCAAATGCCCCTGCCCAAGATGGCCGCCACAAAGGGGAGACCTCGGTGTGAGTATCCCCAGTCTAGCTAATGTCGCTGTCCAAGATATCCGTTGCACTGGGGAGACCTCGGGGTGTGTATCCCCAGTCTAGCTAAAGTCCCTGCCCAAGATGGCCGCCGCACTGGGAAAACCACAGGGTGAATATCCCCAGTCTTGCTAATATCCCTGCCCAAGATGCTCGCATGTCCAAGATGGCCGCCACACTGAAGGAACCTCATGGTGAGTATCCCCAGTCAATCTAATGTCCCTGTCCAAGATGGCCTTCGCACTGTGGCGACCACGGGGTGAGTATCCCCAGTCTAGCTTATGTCCCTGTCCAAGATGGCCGCCGCACTGGGGAGACCTTGGGGTGAGTACCCCCAGTCTCGCTAATGTCCCTGCCCAAGATGGCCGCCGAACTGTTGAGACCTCGGGGTGAGTCTCACCGGATAGCTAATGTCCCTGTCCAAGATGGCCGCCGTACTGGGGAGACCTCACGGTGGGAATCCCCAGTCCACCTAAATCCATGTCCAAGTTGGCCGTCTAACAGTGGCGACCACAGGGTGAGCATCCCCAGTCTAGCTAAAGTCCGTGCCCAAGATAACCGCCGCACTGGGGAGACTTGGGGGTGAATATTCCCAGTCTCGCTAATGTCCCTGTCCAAGATAGCCGCCGCACCGGGGAGACCTCGGGGTGAGTATCCTCAGTCTAGCTAATGTCTCTGACCAAGATGGCCGCCGCGCTGGGGAGACCTCGGGGTGAGTATCCCCAGTCGAGCTAATGTGTTAACCAAGATGCACGTAAGTCCAAGATGGCCGCCGCACTGGGGAGACCTCGGGGTGAGTTTCCCCAGTCTAGCTAATGTCCCTGTCCAAGATGGCCGCCGCACTGGAGAGACCTCATGGTGAGTATCCCCAGTCTATTTAATGTCCCTATCCAAGATGACCGCCGCACTGTGGCGACCACGGGGTGAGTATCCCCAGTCTAGCTAATGTCCCTGCCCAAGATGGCCGCCACACTGGGGAGACCTCGGGGTGAATATCCCCAGTCTAGCTAATGTCCCTGTCCAAGATAGCCGCCGCACCGGGGAGACCCCGGGGTGAGTATCCTCAGTCTAGCTAATTTCCCTGCCCAAGATGGCTGCCAAAATGTGGAGACCTCGGGGTGAGTTTCCCCAGTCTATCTAACGTCCCTGTCCAAGATGGCTGCCGCAATTGGAAGACCTCGGGGTGAGTATCACCAGTCAAGATAATGTCTCTGCCCAAGATGGCCCCAACACTGTGGAGACGTCGGGGTGAGCATCACAAGTCAAGCTAATATCCCTGTCCAAGATGGCCGCCGCACCTGGGAGACATCTGGGTGAGTATCCCCAGTCTAGCTAATGTCCGTGACCAAGAAGGCCACCGCACCGGGGAAACCTCGGGTTGAGTATCCCCAGTCAAGCTAATGTCCCTGTCGAAGATGGCCGCCGCACCGGGGAGATCTCGGGGTGAGTATCCCCAGTCTATCTAATGACCATGTCCAAGATTGCCGCCACACCGTAGAGACCTCACGGTGAGTATCCCTAGTCTATCTAATGTCCCTGTCCAAGTTGGCCGCCGAACTGCGGCGACCACGGGGTGAGTATCCCGAGTTGAGCTAATGTCCCTGCCCGAGATGGCCGCCGCACTGGGGAGATCTCTAGGTGAATATCCCCAGGCTAGCTAATGTCCCTGCCCAAGATGGTCGCATGTCCAAGATGGCCGCCGCACTGGGGAGACCTCGGGGTGAGTTTCCCCAGTCTAGCTAATAACCCTGTCCAAGATGGCCGCCACACCGTAGAGACCTCACGGTGAGTATCCCCAGTCTATCTAATGTCCCTGTCCAAGATGGCCGCCGAACTGCGGCGACCACGGGGTGAGTATCCCGAGTTGAGCTAATGTCCCTGCCCGAGATGGCCGCCGCACTGGGGAGACCTCTGGGTGAATATCCCCAGTCTAGTAAATGTCCCTCTCAAAGATGGCCACCGCGCTGGGGAAACCTCGGGGTGAATATCCCCAGTCTAGCTAATGTCCCTCTACAAGATGGCTGCCGCATTGTGGTGACCACGGGGTGTGTATCTCCAGTCTAGATCATGTCCCTGCCCAAGATGGCCGCCGCACTGGGAAGACCTCGGGGTAAATATGCCCAGTCTAGCTAATGTCCCTGTCCAAGATGGCCGCCGCGCTCGGGAGATCTCGAGGTGAGTATCCGCAGTCTATCTAATGTCCCTGTCCGAGATGGCCGTCGCACTGGGAAGACCATGGGGTTAATATCTCCAGTCTAGCTGATGTCCCTGCCCAAGATGATCGCATGTCCAAGATGGCCGCCGCACTGGGGAGACCTCACGCTCAATATCCCCAGTCTATCTAATGTCCCTGTCCAAGATGGCCGCCGAATTTTGGAGACCTCGGGGTGAGTTTTCCCTGTCTAGCTAATGTCCCTGTCCAAGATGGCCGCCGCACTGTGGAGACCTCGGGGTGAGTTTCCCCAGTCAAGCTAATGTCCCTGTCCAAGATGGCTGCCGCACTGGGGAGACCTCATGTTGAGTTTCCCGAGTCTATCTAATGTCCCTGTCCAAGATGGCCGCCGCACTGTGGAGACCTCGGGGTGATTTTCCCCAGTCAAGCTAATGTCCCTGTTCAAGATGGCTACCGCACTGTGGCGACCACGGGGTGAGTAACCCCAGTCTAACTAATGTCCCTGTCCAAGATAGCCGCCGCGCTGGGGAAACCCCGGGTTGAAAGACCCCAGTCTTTCTAATGTCCCAGTCCAAGATTGCCGCTGCACTTGGGAGACCTCGGGGAGAGTATCCCCAGTCTAGCTAATATCCCTGTCCAAGATGCTCGCCACACTGTGGCGATCACGGGGTGAGTATCCCCAGTCTAGCTAATGTCCCTGTCCAAGATGGCCACCACACTGGGGAGACCTCATGTTGAGTTTTCCGAGTCTATCTAATGTCCCTGTCCAAGATTGCCGCTGCACTTGGGAGACCTCGGGGAGAGTATCCCCAGTCTAGCTAATGTCCCTGTCCAAGATGCTCGCCACACTGTGGCGATCACGGGTTGAGTATCCCCAGTCTAGCTAATGTCCCTGCCCAAGATGGCCGCCTGTCCAAGATTGCCACTGCACTTGGAAGACCTCGGGGTGAGTTTCCCCAGTCAAGCTAATGTCCCTGTCCAAGATGGCTGCGGCACTGGGGAGACCTCATGTTGAGCTTCCCGAGTCTATCTAATGTCCCTGTCCAAGATGGACGCCGCTCTGGGGAGACCTCGGGGATCAGTATCCTCAGTCGAGTTAATGTCCCTGACCAAGATGGCTTCTGCACTGTGAAAACCTCGGGGTGAGTATCCCCGGTCGAGTTAATGTCCCTGACCAAGATGGCCGCCGCACTGTAGAGACCTTGGGGCGAGTATCGCCAATCGAGCTAATTTCCCTGACCAAGATGGCCGTCGCACTGGGGAGACCTCGGGGCAAGTATCCCCAGTCTAGCTAATTTCCCTGTCCAAGATTGTCGCATCTCCAAGATGGCCGCCGCACTGTGGTGACCACGGGGTGAGTATCTCCAGTCTAGCTAATGTCCCTGCCCACGATGGCCCCCGCACTGGGGAGACCTCGGGGTGAATAACCCCAGTCTAGTCAATGTCCCCGTCCAAGATGGCCGCCGTGCTGGGGGGACCTCGGGGTGAGTATCCCCAGTCTAGCTCATGTCCCTGCCCAAGATGGTCCTATGTCCAAGATGGCTGCCGCACTGGGGACACCTCGGGTTGAGTTTTCCCAGTCTAGCTTATGTCCCAGCCCAAGATGGCCGCCGCACTGGGAAGACCTCGGGGTGAATATCCCCATTCTAGCTGATTTCCCTGTCCAAGATTGTCGCATCTCCAAGATGGCCGCCGTACTGTAGGGACCACTGGGTGTGTATCTCCAGTCTAGCTCATGTCCCAGCCCAAGATGGCCGCCGCACTGGGAAGACCTCGGGGTGAATATCCCCATTCTAGCTAATGTGCCTGTCCAAGAAGGCCGCCGCGCTCAGGAGATCTCGGGGTGAGTATCCGCAGGCTATCTAATGTCCCTGTCCAAGACGGTTGCCACACTGGGAAGACCATGGGGTTAATATCCCCAGTCTAGCTGATGTCCCTGCCCAAGATGGTCGCATGTCCAAGATGGCCACCGCATTGGGGAGACCTCACGGTGAGTATCCCCGGACTGTCTAATGTCCCTGTCATGGATGGCCACCGCACTGTGGCGACCACGAGGTAAGTATCCCCAGGCTAGCTAATGTCCCTGCCCAAGATGGCCGCTGAATTATGGAGACCTCGGGGTGAGTTTCACCAGTCTAGCTGATGTCCCTGTCCAAGATTGTCGCATCTCCAAGATGGCCGCCGCACTGTGGTGACCACGGGGTGAGTATCTCCAGTCTAGCTAATGTCCCTGCCCACGATGGCCCCCGCACTGGGGAGACCTCGGGGTGAATAACCCCAGTCTAGTCAATGTCCCCGTCCAAGATGGCCGCCGTGCTGGGGGGACCTCGGGGTGAGTATCCCCAGTCTAGCTCATGTCCCTGCCCAAGATGGTCCTATGTCCAAGATGGCTGCCGCACTGGGGACACCTCGGGTTGAGTTTTCCCAGTCTAGCTTATGTCCCAGCCCAAGATGGCCGCCGCACTGGGAAGACCTCGGGGTGAATATCCCCATTCTAGCTGATTTCCCTGTCCAAGATTGTCGCATCTCCAAGATGGCCGCCGTACTGTAGGGACCACTGGGTGTGTATCTCCAGTCTAGCTCATGTCCCAGCCCAAGATGGCCGCCGCACTGGGAAGACCTCGGGGTGAATATCCCCATTCTAGCTAATGTGCCTGTCCAAGAAGGCCGCCGCGCTCAGGAGATCTCGGGGTGAGTATCCGCAGGCTATCTAATGTCCCTGTCCAAGACGGTTGCCACACTGGGAAGACCATGGGGTTAATATCCCCAGTCTAGCTGATGTCCCTGCCCAAGATGGTCGCATGTCCAAGATGGCCACCGCATTGGGGAGACCTCACGGTGAGTATCCCCGGACTGTCTAATGTCCCTGTCATGGATGGCCACCGCACTGTGGCGACCACGAGGTAAGTATCCCCAGGCTAGCTAATGTCCCTGCCCAAGATGGCCGCTGAATTATGGAGACCTCGGGGTGAGTTTCCCCAGTCTAGCTAATGTCCCTGTCCAAGATAGCCGCCGGGCTGGGGAAACCCCGGGTTGAGTGAACCCCAGTCTTTCTAATGTCCCAGTCCAAGATTGCCGCTGCACTTGGGAGACCTCGGGGAGATTCGGGCGAG
>NC_141220.1:570000-665000 GCF_054856515.1 Filicampus tigris
TTCAGGCTCCATTCATCCATTATCTATACCGCTTTATCTTCACAAGGGTCGTGGGGGTGCTGGAGCCTATCCCAACTGTCATCGGGCAGTAGGCGGGGTACACCCTGAGCTGGTTGCCAGCCAATCGCAGGACAAATTGCAATATGATTTAAAAGAAAATATACTACATCAGGTGCTACATTAGGTTAAATAAAAGCAACATTTGTTGCTAAGTTTACACAGTAATGTCAATCAGAAAATACATATTACAGTTTCAAGTATTAAAATAGGGCGGCACGGTGGACGACTGATTAGCACATTCGCCTCAAAATTCAGAGGTTGTGGGTTCGATCCCAGCCTCCCTGTGTGGAGTTTGCATGTTCTCCCTGTGCCTGCGTGGGTTTTCTCCGGGTACTCCGGTTTACTCCCACATTCCAAAAACATGCGTGGTAAGTTGATTGGACACTCTAAATTGCCCCTAGGTGTGATTGTGAGTGCGGATGACTGTCTCTGTGTGCCCTGCGATTGGCTGGCAAACAATTCAGGGTGTCCCCTGCCCACTGCCCAAAGACAGCTGGGATAGGCTCCAGCACGCCCCGCGACCCTTGTGAGGATAATCGGTGTAGATAATGGATGGATATTATTAAATTATTTTTAAATTTGTGTTACGTTGTTTTTTTTTAAATTAATTTATTGACTATTAAGAATGGCATAATTGTGGTTGTCAAAGGAAGATCTGAACTTCATATTATTCAGTTTGTCATTTTATTTGAATATACGATGTGTCGGAATAGGAGGATTGTGCTCAGTGAGAGAAATATTCTGGCCCTGACCCGATTTTTCCAGGCCCACCCATTAGCCACGTTCTGGCTCCGCTCCTGCGTTACACCCCTAGTATATCCTAAATAAGGCATCTTTATATATATTGTATTGCTCATTATTACTGCCATAGTTGACATACTGTGTGGGACTATGGGGTCATACTTACAAAAAAACACTCAGTCTATCTTTTAAGAAAAGATAAGATAAGAATGCCTTTATTGATCCCACAGTGGGGAAATTTTCATTGTTACAGCAGCAAAGATATAGGTCACACAGGGACGGCGGCATAATGTGGCCATTAATGTATAACATTGACGGCAAACATTTAGGATCAAACCTATGTAAATATACGCAGTAACATGTGTATATACACATGTATATACACACCAACCTACATCTACATAAAAAGTATGAGGAACACTCATTTTGGCCTGTACATAGTACGGAGGAAAAATACTCTAAGTAAGTGACAGTGCTGCAGTGCTGTAGTGAAATTTAAGGGACAGCATTGGATAAAAATAAAACTAGACTAACAGTAGTGGGGAATGTTGAGTATTGCACGGTATTACAGTAGTGGGGAATATTGGGTATTGCACGATATGAGCTCAGGTGCAGGACTGCACAATTGCACTAATGTCCGCCAGTTTGTAGAGACTACACAATGTTCTTGTTAAAGAGTCTGACAGCAGCAGGCAAGAAGGAACGGCGGAATCTCTCCTTTGCACAGCGAGGGTGTAACAGTCTGTCACTGAAGGAGCTGTGGAGTGCTGTTAGGGTGCCCTGGAGGGGGTGGTCCGGGTTGTCCAGCATTGATGACAGCTTGGCCAACATCCTCCTGTCCCCCACCGAGTCCACAGAGTCCAGGGAGCAGCCTCCTGACCAGTTTGTCCAGCCGCTTCTTGTCCCGGGCCGAGACGCCGCCTGCCCAGGTGACCACTCCCTGGAAGATGACCGATGCAACCACCGAGTCATAAAAGTTCCTGAGGAGTGTCCCCTGAACCCCAAAAGACCTCAGTCTCCTGAGTAGGAAGAGTCGGCTCTGACTCTTCCTATAGAGGGCGTCTGTGTTGTCGCACCAGTCCAGTTTATTGTTCAGATGAACACCCAGGTACTTGTAAGTTGAGACTCTCTCAACATCTGTTCCCCGGATATTCACTGGTGCAGGTGAAGAGTGCTGGCGTCTACCGAAATCCACCACCATTTCTTTGGATTACCCCGCATTGATCAGGAGGCGGTTCTGCTGGCACCAGTCCACAAAACCCTGAGTAAGTTCTCTGTACTCCCGATCATCTCCGCCTGTGATGAGGCCGACAATCGCAGAGTCGTCAGAGAACTTCTGCAGGTGACAGGTAGGGGTGTTGTAGTTGAAGTCCGAGGTGTAGAGGGTGAACAGGAAGGGAGCCAAGACAGTTCCCTGCGGGGCCCCCGTGCTACAGAGGAGCACGTCAGACACACAGTCCTGTGTCCTCACATACTGTGGCCGGTTTGTGAGGTAGTCCTGGATCAATGTGGTGAGGTGGTGGGCCACCCCCACCCGCTCCAGCTTGTCTCCCAGTAGGGTGGGCTGGATGGTGTTGAAAGCACTGGAGAAATCAAAGAACATGATCCTCACAGTGCTCCCCGCCTTCTCCAGGTGGGAGAGTGAAGTGTGGAGGAGGCAGATGATGGCATCATCCACACTGATGCCAGGCTGATATGCGAACTGGAGTGGGTCCATTGAGGAGCTCACCAGGGGGCGCAGGTGGACAAGGACCAGTCTCTCCAGGGTCTTCATCAGGTGAGACGTCAGCGCCACTGGTCTGAAGCTGTTGAGCTCCTTCGGGTGGGGGGTCTTTGGCACCGAGACCAGGCAGGATGTTTTCCATAGCTGGGGGACCCTGCCCAGCTTCAGGCTCAGGTTGAACATGTGCTGGACAATTCCACACAGCTGGTCTGCGCAGGATTTGAGGAGCTGGGGGCTGATGCCATCTGGACCCGCTGCCTTCCTCGCCTTCATCTTCTTCAGCTGGTTCCTCACCTGAGATGTTGTGAAGGCCAAGGCTGGGCAGGAGGGAGTGGTGGCTATCTGGTGTAGCTGGGAGCTGGAGACTGTGGAGAAAAGGGGGGAGGGGGTGACACGCCCAGCAGGAGGAGTAGGTGGAGGCTGCAGCAGGAGAGACTGAGTGGAGGCAGGCATCTTATCGAACCTATTGAAAAAGAGATTCAGCTCATTTCCCCCCTGCAGGTCCCCCCCAGTCCGGGTCTTGGGTTGTCCGTGGCCTGAGATGGTCTTCAGGCCCCTCCAGACTCCCCTGGCGTTAGCTACAAAAAAGAGCCATACGAATTATTAACCACTCAACTTATAAACAAATCAACAAATCCATTATTCATCAAGTTAAACACTCTCAAATTCTCTGATTTAGTTGAATTTAAAACAGCACAAATAAAGTACAAAGCCTACAATAACCAACGTTGCCACAATATCGAGAAGCTGTTCAAAATCAGAGAAGGCTGTTATCGTTAAAGGGGTACAAGTGTCAAGAACAAACAAAAAGCAAATGTGTGTTTCTGCAAAAGGTATTAATTTATGGAACAATTATGAAATACGACCGAAAAGTTGTGAATCATGTTCTGTATTTAAAAAAAGGTTTAAAAAGTATGTGTCATGTGTCATCTCCCAAACCGCTTGTCCTGTACAGGATCGCGGGGAGGTGCTGGAGCTTATCCCAACTGACAATGGCCAAAAGGCAGACTACACCCTGAACTGGTCGCCAGCCACTCGCAGGTGACACACAGCACAGTCACTGAGCGGGAACCGATCCTACGCTGCCTGCACACAACTCAGGCGTGTATACCACTACACCATCAGTGACTGTTTAAAAAGTATAGTATTAACAAAACAAAATTGCTCTGCACATTTTTCCTCGTCAGTGAAATGGGCATCCACGAGAGGGCAGACTATGCCTGTGAGAACAATATTGCAGGGAGGGAACGCACATGAAAAGAGCACTGTACAGTGTTATGAAGGCTGTAGTCAGGGCAGCTCTGTGGTTGCGCAAGAGAACAGTGGTATTTCATTTTATAAGAACCCAGCACAACACGTCAGCCGGTACTTGACCCGGTTAGGGACGATTAGAGGGACAGACAAAAACCCACCTCTGTCCTTGCTTAGTACATTCTTTTTAAAAGACATTCTCAAAGCCGTTTGGATGACTCAAACTGACCGGGCGGGCCTGAAACACAGACAAGAACTCACAGATGGACTAAATCACTAATGAATGCCCACCTCTGATATTTAATATTACTGTTGAGAATTCCCACTTGATAATAAATGTCTTATCTTTCTTTGCAATTCTCCAGGTCATTGAGTCATTACATTTTAGTAAATTTGTGTCATGGAAGGCCTTTTTTCCTTTGGTGAGGGGTGATTCCAAATGTACCTACACCTTTATCACAGGTGAGAACACTTGTGTTATAGGTGGATACCAAAAGTTCCATACAATATCCTATTCTATTCATACAATGTCTTATGGGTTGTGGCGTCTGGATTGCCAGTGGACTCCCAACTCAAAGGTTCTGTCCTCAGTCCCCTGCGACCATGTTCCAAGTACCCTTGAACAAGATACTGTAACCAGTGGCTCTGGTTGTTGCGTCATCAATGTGTAAATTAGCTTTCAACCTCGCTTCGGTAACAGCATGTTCCAATAATCAGTGTAAAGCACTCAAATGTCTTGTCATTGTAACCTGTGTCTTTAATGTTATCACTCCCAAGCCTGATGTTCTGAGCAGCAGAGCTGGGCACTTGACCCGTTTTGCCGGTCCGTCTTCCGTCTGCGACCTGGTTACCCTTCTGCCCTTATTCATAAACTAATCATCCTCCGACCCCGTCCGTCCTCGTCCTTACATTCTGTCGATCCGCCCCCCCCAAAAAAAAAAACCTCATTGCACTCATAAACATTATTTAAAGATCATTAGCTGGCTAATTTCCTGTGCACATCCACTTACCGTCTGGGAGAATCGTGAGTGGATTGAATTGTTAACAACTCTTAAACGAAGATACCAAGATAGCATTTAATTGCAACACAAGACCGTCGTGATGTGATGAAGAGGATGATGATGATGATGATGATGATGATAATGCCAATACAAGCCAGGTGACATCAGGAGAATATTTAAGATTGAGTAAGAATGCAATACTACTGCGTTTTATTGCAATACTTTTGCATTTTAACACAAGACGTTTTCAGTTTTTATGAAGGAATTATTGTAAAATAACGCAAGGTTATATGAAGAGAAACCAAAGACAAAGACCACTTCCGGGTCATTTAAATGAATACGCTGGTAGAGATTTTCCCACACAGGGACATACTTCTCATGCAAAGGGATAAGGTACTAAATGTTAACAATTAGTTAACAAAATAAAATTGCTATCCCGGATTACACACAAAAGACAGGCTGTATCTGTCAGTCAGTGAAATGGCGTCCTGTGGCATTATCCAGGGTATTACATGTGTTGAAGCACTAGAGGGCAGAATATGCATGTTCAATGTGAAGCACATGAAAAGCGTTGTGCAAGCATTGTGCCGGCAATTAATGAAGGCGGCTCCGTATAAGTGAACATACAGTGGTCTTGCTTTTTAAAAGAACTCAACACAACACCTTTCAGTCGGTACTTGACCCAGTAAGGGACGAATAGAGGGAAGGACGAAAACCCACTTCCGTCCTTGCTTAGTCCATCCTTTTTAAAAGACTTCATGTCGTCCGTCCGTCCATCCACAAAATGGGTGTCAGTTCGGGACGGAGGGATGGACCGTTCATGTCCCTGGGATGGAATGCTGAGCAGATTGTTTAATGTTCAACTCATAGCTGTGCTAAAATGTGTTTGGTCTACATCACAGGGGGAGCAGGAGATGAGCTCCTGATGCATGGCACTGGTTTCTTGACTGTAGGAGCTGCCAGTGCCCTGGCCTTCTGACATGTTTTACAAGAGGAGTACCCGGAATCGCCCTGCAAACTCTACCAAGTGAGTGATTGTGGATACCATACTGTAATATCTGTTCCTTGTTTTGTGCATGTGCTGGCTGGGCCTATGGGTAGTGAGTGACGTCATAGCGAGGGGACAAGGAGTTTAGGAGGGAAGTTGAGAGGGAGAGCGTGTGAATGATTGAGCGCATGGGCGTGAGTTGTGGCCACCAGCAGCTCTTGTGTGAATGTGTACTGTTCTCCGTTACGATCTGTGATTAAAAACGACGATCAGACTGCATCCGCGACTGTGTGCATCTTTGACCACTTCGAGGGGCATTACATTGGTGTCAGAAGTTTCGGATTCACTCGTCGCACGCTCGGCTTTGAGGATGTTCGGCGATCCCCTTATTCGACGAAAGGTGAAAGAAGAAGCCGTGCCGTGCGTGATTGATATGCCTGAGTCAAGTTGCACCGAGTGCGGCCGGCATAACGCTGCTGTTCCGCGCCAAGATGAGCGTGAGCCCGCAAAAACGGGGTTACGCTATGACGGAGCGACAGCTGCCGCCGCGGACGTGAATGTGAACGTGCATGGCGGTGCTCTGGACCTCGCGTGGCCCGCTATGAAGGCACTTAAATTCTCCGGAAAGGGAAGTTGGGAGGCTTATAGAGCACAGTTCGAGTTGGTGGCTGATGCCGCGCATTGGCCGAAGAAGACGAAAGCGGTGCAGTTGGCGCCACATCCTGTCTGCTGCTGCTGAGCCCCGAAGAGAGACTCGATTACAGCGCGCTGGTGGGTGCTTTGCAGAGGCGCTTTGGGGAGTTTAATTTGAGAGACTCCCTGCGCTGTGAGTTCAAGCACCGTGATCGACATCCGGGGGAGCCGCTCCGTTATCTCGCGCATGAGATCGAGAGCCTGGGTCGGCGCGCGTATGCTGGAATGCCAAATGAGATACAAAATGAACTGATACGTGATCAGTTCATCCAAGCCCTCAGACCAGATGAGCTGCGGCTGCATGTCCAGCTTGCTCACCCAGCAGCCCTGGGAGACGCGCTTGCTCTCGCCACGGAGAGGGAGATTGCAGCCAAGGGGGCGCTGCAGACACCAAACTGTCCCGTTTCGGCAACGTCGTTCCCGGAAGGGGAGGAGCGCAGACCGGCATGGGTGGAGGAGCTGGTGTGTGCCATTAATACTCGCTCAGCACAGCATGAGGATGGAAGTGGCCGGCGTGCACGCCCTGTTGTCTGCTGGGGGTGTGGACAGCCAGGTCACCTTCTGCGGCGCTGCCCAAAGATGCTAAATCAGCAGGGAAACGAAAAAGGGTCCGTGTAGCCCGGATGACGCGGACCCCTCCAGTCGTTAACCGGGAGGTGCAACCTGCATGTGCTGGCGCTATGAACAGGGACCCTCATGTCCAGGATGAGACCGTTGTAACGGTGGGATGGACAGACGTGGGGGACCCCAGTCATGTTCGCGTGCAGATTGGGGACACTTCTTGTACAGCCTTGGTGGACACTGGGTCCTCAGCCACGATTGTGAGGCCTGACGTCGTTCCAGTGGGAACCGTCTTAGAATCGACCTTTACAAAACTGAGGACAGTGACCGGTGAAACGGCCCCCATGAGAGGCAGAGGGACATTTGTGTTTGTTTTGGGGGGTTTGTCGACAACTCACTCAGCTTGGGTGGCGGACGTGAGTGACCCATGTATTCTGGGTCGGGACTTTTTGAAAGCTGCAAAAGTTGTGGTGGATTTGGGAGCTGGGGTGCTCAACCTGCCGAATGGGCAGCGTGTGGGGCTAGTTCCGGCGTCTCAACGGGGTACTTCGGGGGTAATCATCAACACTGCTGACCCTGCAGCAGACAAGCTGCAGGTGGGGATGATGCTACCCAGCCCGACCAAGGTAGCTGCAGCATCAGCTCCTAGGCAGTCGACGGTAGATCGGGTAGAGTTCGCTCACCCCACCTGGACTTGTTCCCAGTTGGGGCTACCGGAGTCGACCTCACAGCGACCGACAGTAGATCGGGTAGAGTTCGCTCGCCCCGTGACGGACGACCCTTGGGGGGGGGCAGTGTCGGCCAGCCCAGCCATGCCAGGGAATGTAACCCCGGGTCGCCTAGCAGAGAACCGGGCAGAGGCGATACAGTTCATCTGGGAAAAGAACTGTGATGGCTTGGATGTCGAGCAGCGGGAGCAGCTGTGGCAGGTGCTGTGGGACTTTGAGAGCATTTTTGCCCTCAGTGAGAATGAGGTGGGCCTCACTCACTTGGTTGAGCACCACATCGACACCGGGGACGCGCGACCAGTTAAGGTGCGGCCCCGACGCCTGCCTTTGGCCCAGCAGGAGGCTGCGGATCAGGAGGTCCGTGCTATGCTCGAGGCGGGAATTATAGAGCCTTCCGACAGCCCGTGGGCGTCTGGCGTGGTCATGGTTCCCAGAAAGAAAAGTACCAGACCGCGGTTCTGTGTGGACTACAGGCCGCTCAATAAAGTGACAAGAAAGGACTGCTACCCGCTCCCGCGGATAGATGAGACGTTGGATCTGGTCTCTGGGTCTGCGTGGTTCTCATCGCTCGACCTGCGCAGTGGCTACTGGCAGGTCCCCCTCACCGCCGAGTCCAGACCTAAGACAGCGTTCTGCACCCCCAGAGGACACTGGCAGTTTAAAGTAATGAGTTTTGGACTCTGCAATGCACCAGGAACGTTCGAGCGCTTGATGGACACAGTGCTCTCGAACATTCCGCGGCAAGAATGCTTGGTGTATTTGGACGATGTCCTCGTCCACGGTGAGTCCTTCCAGACTGCGTTGGAGTCTCTAAGGCTGGTGCTGGGTAGAATTGCTGCGGCTGGACTGAAACTGCACCCTGAAAAGTGCCACTTTATGCGGCGAGAGGTGGAGTTCCTGGGTCACCGAGTGAATGGAGACGGCATCAGCACACTGGAGGAGAAGGTCAGCGCCATCAAAGACTGGCCAGCCCCAAAAGATCAGAAGCAGCTTAAGAGTTTTTTGGGGCTTTCCTCATATTACAGACGGTTCGTGAGAGGATTTTCTTGCATCGGGGCGCCCTTGTTCCGGCTTCTTCAGGGCAACCAACCCTTTTTGTGGACGCAGGACTGTCAGGAGGCATTTTCCAGCCTGAAAAATGCCCTCATCAATGCTCCTGTTCTCACTCCACCTGATCCAGCCTTGTCTTTTGTGCTGGATACGGACGCTAGCAATGTCGGCATGGGGGCGGTGTTGTCACAGGTGGGGCCGGAAGGTGAACGAGTGGTGGCCTACTTCAGCCGCATCTTCAATAAGAGTGAACGACGATACTGTGTCACCAGACGTGAACTGCTGGCAGTTGTTTTGGCTGCGCGTCATTTCAAGTACTACCTATGTGGCGTTCCGTTCACCATCAGGACGGATCATGCTGCGCTGCAGTGGTTGATGTCGTTCAGGGAACCAGAAGGCCAAGTGGCACGGTGGCTGGAGGAGCTGCAGGCGTTCCACTTTACTGTGGTACATCGGGCTGGAGCTCAGCACGTCAATGCTGATGCCCTTTCCCGGCGTCCATGTGCTGTTGGCGGCTGCGGCTACTGCGACCGGCGGGATGCCAGGGAGTTGGAGCTGTGTGGGGAGGCGACTGCCGCTGGACCATCGTGCTGCATCCTGGAGGCTGTGGACATTGCAGAGTGGGCTGTCAAGCAGGAAGAGGATCGTGATCTCAACCCTGTGCGACAGTGGGTCCAGAGTGGCAGGAGGCCACCCTGGGAAGGAGTGATGGGACTCTCTGTTGGCGCCAAGGGCCTTTGGAGCAAGTTTGCTCTCTTACGCATGAAGGATGGCGTGCTGCAGCGTGCGTGGAAGGACCCAGCGACCGGAGAGGAGAGGTGGCAGGTGGTGGTGCCCAGAGCTCTTAGAGAGTCGGTACTGAGAGCATGCCACGGGGGCACGGGTACCGGACACTTTGGCAGCACAAAGACACTCAGACGGCTTCGACAAGGGTTTTACTGGGGCCAGCATCGACGGGACGTGGAGGACTTTTGCCGGCGGTGTGACGAGTGCGCGGCCTACAAGGGCCCTCAAGACCAATCGCATGCACCGCTTCAGCAACAGAGAGTTGGGGCGCCCATGGAGCGGGTTGCTGTGGACATTATGGGTCCTTTTCCCGTGACGGACAGAGGGAACCGTTACGTGCTGTGTGCGATGGACTATTTCACAAAGTGGCCCGAGGCATACGCACTGCCAGATCAGGAGGCAGAGACGGTGGCGGATGCACTGTTGGAGGGCATGTTCTGCCGGTTTGGGACTGCAGATATACTCCACAGTGATCAAGGAAGAAATTTTGAGTCCAAGGTTTTTGCTGCCCTTTGTGAACGCTTGAACATGCAGAAGACGCGAACCACCCCTTTGCATCCGCAGAGTGATGGTTTAGTTGAACGTTTTAACCGCACCATGCAGCAGCAGCTTGCCATCCTCACCTCCGAGCGCCAACGTGATTGGGACCAGCATATTCCAATGGTGTTGATGGCGTATCGTTCGGCTGTCCAAAGTTCCACAAGCTGTACTCCTGCTCTGCTGATGCTTGGCCGGGAGATCCGGACACCAGCGGAGATGGCGTTTGGCAGACCACCAGGTAGCCCCGAAGATCGGCCGGGGTTGGAATATGCCCGGAGACTGCAGGATCGTTTGGAGGTAGCGCATGTCTTCGCCCGGGACCAGCTAGAGAAAGCTGGTGCACGGCAGAAGCGGAACTACGACGTACGCAGCAAGGGGCGGAACTTCCAGGTCGACGAGCTGGTTTGGGTGTATACACCAAAAAGAAAGAAGGGACGGTGCCCTAAGTTAGACAGTCATTGGGACGGGCCCTGTAGGGTCCTTGAGCGGGTGGGGGAGGTAGTGTATCGAGTGGCAGTTCCCCCCAGGGGCCGGAGGGTTGCCCTACATCGGGACAGGTTGGCTCCGTACCGGGGCAGTGGTGTTCCGATATTTGAGGCCGGGTCTGTTTCACCTGCCATTTCAGGACGAGTGGTGGATTCAGGTTCCCCAGATCCCACTCATGTTGTCCCTGTTCCTCCGGTTGGAGACAGAAATGGCACGGGTCCAGGCCGACCCAAGAGACAGAGGCGTAGGCCGCAGCGCCTAGAGGATTTTTTGTTGTTGACCCCCTCGGGGGCGAGGGTTTCATAAAGGGGAGGGCAGTGTAATATCTGTTCCTTGTTTTGTGCATGTGCTGGCTGGGCCTATGGGTAGTGAGTGACGTCATAGCGAGGGGACAAGGAGTTTAGGAGGGAAGTTGAGAGGGAGAGCGTGTGAATGATTGAGCGCATGGGCGTGAGTTGTGGCCACCTGCAGCTCTTGTGTGAATGTGTACTGTTCTCCGTTACGATCTGTGATTAAAAACGACGATCAGACTGCATCCGCGACTGTGTGCATCTTTGACCACTTCGAGGGGCATTACAATACGTTTGAGAGAAACACATGACGGAGGACTGTTAGGTATTGCAATTTCAATCAATTCCATTTGTTCATTTCAAATGGGAAAGATGGCATTCCAAATAAAAATTCAGTGGTATGACTTACGACTCGAGTTTTTCAAGTTACAAACGGTCGATTGGTCTTTTTCTTTTTTTTTTTTTGCTTTGTGTTGTGAGCCAAAATTTTAGGGATGAGCAAGCTTTGGGTACACTGCCACTTAAAGTGAAAAAAAAATTGAGCCATTAAGGTACAGTACTGTAATGTCCTCGTGTAAGGGCAAGGAGAGACACAGTCTTTCAGCCATTTATTGAACAGGACAAACAATCAATCACACAAATTATAAAATGAGAACATTCACAAGGACCTGCTCAAGAATACACACCCCACATGTTCACATTGAATTATGTATAGGCCAAGATAGACCAATTCCATGTTGGCCAACTAAGACCGATGCTTACCCCCTGTGGCTTCGGGCCGACTGCCGGCACGTCGCGCTGGAAAAATACACTGCAACGACAGACAGTGACACTGACCATTAAAGGGACACTGGGATCAGCTTAACATTGGCACTTATATAATAGGTTTGCATGTAAAAATGACATCAGTACCAAAGTGTCCCCCCCAAAAGACTGTAGTGATTTAAGGTCTTTTTTTTGTGATTAGATTTATGACAAATTTCCCCGCCCCAAAAAGGGGCGTGGCTTATGTTATGTTTTCGGTCTCAGCGGTCTACGTCACGCGAGGAAGGCATGGTGGTAATATTGCTCGCTTTGACAGTTCTGTTGTCTAAAACGGTGACCAATCGCCACCAAAATGCGATTGCACATTACTACTCTTATCCACTTCAACCTGTGAAAGTATAATAGTGTTCTTCACAATAGTTTGGATTTATTGACATAAAACGTGATCTCATCATGATCACCTCCACAAAATCAAAAATACCGTGGCGATTGCTCCTCCACTTTCACAAGCTGAAGCGGACAAGAGCACGAATGCGCACACGAACCCCGACTGGTTATATTTCGGACATTTAGCTACGCTAAACTAGTGCTCTCAGGGGGGGGAGACCGCGACTTGCAGCAGCCATATTGGAGCCCTCCTATTCCCTCCCCAACTAAAGTTAGGATTGGGACGGCTATAACAACAACTAGCTTCAGGCCGTTAAAACAAAAGGCGTTAGCACAACAACATTAGCTCCTTACTGTCTGCCCAGCGTGTGGAGGTGAAGATGAGCCTGTGTCTTCATGTCGCCTCGCAAGCAGTCGCATGCGGTGTCCCTGCTTGCTTGCTTGCAGCCATCACCTTCTGCCTGAGTGAAGTGGCATGAGAGTGACGAAAGCCCTCATCGAACAGCGAACAGAAAGTTCCAGCGAGGCTGACTGCACAGCCGAGTATGGCCGCATTACAGGGCCATAAGTCGAAAAACTGGGGCCATTTCTCATCCAAATAAATGTGCACGTCTACTCATTCCCACTTCAGTCTCTGTAAATATCCTGTAAATATCCTGACTGGTGTTGAATGCCTCGCCCGTCCTAACCGTGATCAACAAAGAAGCAGTTTTTTGTTTTTTTTTAAAGCAAAGAAGCAGTGTCTTTTGTTTTTTTTTAAGCAAAGAAGCGCTCGTCTCAGCCTAAATCTATGTAGCTCTGCTGACTTCCACATTTCCTCATTCTCATATAAATCAGCCACAGAGAGGTTAATCCTTTTGATATGTTGAAGTGGGCATTAGTAGAGATGTCCACATAAATGTTGGTGCGAATTGATCGCTGTTTTTGGACGTTATTAAGCAATAAAAGTACAATGATTTCCAATGGAGGGTTTGGAATCGGTTCCCCGCGTGACTCCGGCTGAACAAGGACAGAACGGTAGGGTTGTGGCCATTGTGCTCATTATCAAGGGGCGTTATTCATGGAGTTACTTATTTCCTAGTTTCTCCAAAATGAATGGATAAAATGGCAACTCTTTTCATTTTCCTGATCAAAAAATATATAAAATGAACTTGTTAGTGAAAACATGGCCATCTCGGCCGCACTGTCCCTTTAAAGTAACTTCTGCACATCCGTGGTACATAATACCCCTCCATACCATCGGCGGTGGTAGTCACTTTTACTCATGGTTAGAAAAAGCCAACCGGAAAGCTATTGGCCAGGGGCGGATTATAAAAATGTAAACAATACGTTCAGCTATATTTTTCGCTCACAATTAACTCCCACGTGAAACAAACCCTCACCCTCTTGACACAGTATCGTGAAATACTTACATTAGCCCCTTTTCCACCAACAAGCCCAGGAACATTTTGTTCCCGGTAATATAAGTTCCTGTGGCCCAAGTGGTTTGCATTTCCACCCCAATTTATAGTTCTTTGTAACTTATGCAAATGAGACTGATGACACATCAGTGGGAGGTGTTACTTCCCTCCTCATTACTGATACCCTACATCAACATCATTGCAGGTAGAGAATAATTAAGTGACCTTTAAAGATAGCATATTATTAATCTAAGTTTAATATTGGTTAACTTTAAAATATACAATTAATATTCAAATGTGTCAACATGAAAATCAGAGTGAAAGTATTGTTGCTTAATGCTTATGTAAACTTATCTTTTTATTTACCCTTTATCTCGATAAGGGAGTGATTTAAATATTGTTTTAAAAGGTTTTTTCCCCAATACACATAATAGTTGAAACTATTTGTAGCATATATGAGTATACAGTATGTATTTGCTTTTATTTTGACATGTTTTAATCTGCTGTCTGCAGCCTGGTCAGCATTGCAAATACCATACCGTGATAAGTAAAAGTTAAATAAATGAAATAAAAACATGGCTTCATTGACAGCGCTAATGGATTTTTTAATTACAGCAGCGTGAAGTACGTTTTGGAGAAAAAAAGTATATACATTGCGACTTTTTATTTGTGCACATTAAAAGACAAAATAAACACAGCCAGAAGCCGGGCTGAATTTTCTAGTCTTGCACCCGGACCAACTCGGACTGGCATACGTCATTTTCTGCCACAGTAAACTCCTGGTTTGCGATTTCCATTTCTGTGATTGAATCCAAGATCCCATCCCCTACGTGCTTTCCTATTGACATGATAGAAACGCAAATTTAATAATGGAATTGTCCTATAAATTACTGTAAGTGAAACATCCTACTGACACGGGCAAACGCTGGATGAGGGTTGCTTCTTGGTAGCCTGATGGAGAGCTCACACTTGTCCCTGCATTGGAAACTTCTTCAGCATGTGTAACAGCTGCAAATCAAAAACATGCAGAAAAATGTCATAGTTTAGTATTAGTGGATATAAGTCAGTGATTTATGCATACATTTGCATTTTATGTTCAACAGTTGTTTTTTTAAATATTTGTATTCAGGTGCAGTTTTTTTTAATTTAATGTGCAATATTTTATTTTTTTCATGAGTACTGTACTTGAGTTTATAAAGATGGAAGCTATGTTGAGGAGGCAGAGCCTTACCTTTGGCATCAGCCTGTTATTGCTATAGCTAAAAAGTGCTACTGATAATTGCTGCAACAGGTGACAAACTAAATCAAACCATAACAAAGTATTTATGTAACAGGTATTTTACCTTCATGCCTCAGAAACAGCAGCGCAGAACATCCAGGATCCAGGAAGAGTTGATTGGTCTTATTTTCCACTGACATTTTGACATACAAAAGCAAAATGAGTAACAGTAAATAATTTAAGTGCCCTGCAAGTTATTGTAAAATGAAATTTACCAGGACTGGCGATGCTTGAGTCGCAGGTGTCACTGCACTTCTGTGTAGCGGATGATGACGGATCATGATTTCTCCACTTGAAACTGTCTCAAAATGTCCATCCAGAACAGCTATAAATCAGAAATACATGCTCAAAAAAGGTCTGAGTTCACTATTAGATTATATGGGCCTGTCATTTAAGCCTTACGTTTGCATTTGCATTCTAAATGATATAAGTCAGGGGTGTCAAAGTCAAATGGACGGAGGGCCAAATAAAAAATTTTGCGACAAGCCGAGGGCCGGACTGATAGAATGTTCATTGAAATTTTTTAAACTGTCCAGATTGGATCGGGTCCTTCGCACCTGCTGATGATGTCACGCTTTATATTTCTGTAATATATTTCTTTGCCTCTATGTTTGTCACCCCGCCTGGCTGTTGTGTTTTTATCTTCGTCGTTACTAAATAAAAATAAATAATAATAATAAAGTACATTACTGCTACTTTTGCGAGGCAGCTCGTACATCACTTCCATTTGCGTTTCTCCTGTCAAACTGGAAACAATTTTCTGGTTGACTCGGGCTGCAAGATTGTATGAACTGTACATAATGTGAAGTGAAACGGAGAGGATCATATGAGTGGCAAGGTATGAATGTGGGTGTTCCTGTCAGAAAACACAGGCCAGTGTTACACTAGACATGTCTATTTATTGTGGTCTGCAACAACACAGACAAAGAATAACCTGGCAACATCACCCAATGCATATCCATTTGTTAACAATATGCCTAAACATTACAATTCACGGTATTAAGAAATTAATCAGCCAAACAATACATACAATACACATTCACACATTTCATCACTAGAATAGGTAGCATATGAGCCAAAATAACTAACTAGTGTTCATCAACGTGACATCACTCACAAGAACATTTCTAGGCTACAGCAGTACAGCAGTTACCTGACACGAACCTAAATGATTAGACTCACCTTTTAACATTTACACACAACAAATGTCGTGAAACACAGGAAATCTGCAACTACTGAGTTTGCTGGCACGAACAAATTACTAGCTATGTGTCAAAGAAGGAAAAAGAAAAGAATCCACGTCCCTCGCTATCGACACTTAGCGCTCGAGGAGCATTCAATGCCTGCTCACAGTGTCAGCACTACGTCGAAACTCAATGATTTTATAAAATGCCAATAATTACTAATAATAAAACAACGTGAGATTTCTAACATGAAGTATTTCTTAATAAAGTGTGTTTTACTCCAAATAACCTTTCACCACAATCCGATTCTGAAAGCCACGAAAAGTGACGTGAAGTCTTCAGTCGGCACGTAGACGACCGAAGGACAATCCTCGCAAAAGTAGCGCTAATATTCGTTATAACAACAGCCAGGGGGAGGCAAACATAGATGCAAAGAAATATATTACAGAAATAGTGGAACGAGTTGGGTTATCTGTGTTGTGGTCGAACTTTTGTCTTGCCAAGTTGTTTTGTTTCCGCGGTTATTGAATGCATCGTGCGGCTGGATGGGAGGGCATATGTGCGAGAGTAGCGGAGGACGAACAGGAGAGCCGTTGCTCTTTTTGACTGAACGGTTGTCGTACTGTATTGGCATTGGCTGCAGCCCACAGTAGCTGGTTGGACTAATAATAACGTGATAATTAAACTATGTCTGTGTTCTTGGAAGACACTACAACATATTTTAAAGCGTGACGTCATCGGCAGGCGCGAAGGCCTCGATCACATCTGCTACCCACACCGGCTTGCTGCGGGCCGGATCTAATAATAAAGCAATATCATCACAGGGGCCGTAGAAAACCTTCTCATGGGCCGGATGTGGCCCGCGGGCCTTGACTTTGACATATGTGATATAAGTGATCACTTGCCTGTCTTTGCAATTATTCAAAATTATTTAAAAAAATAAAATAAAACAAGTAATTTATACATCAGAAACACAACTTAGAACCGAACGTACCATTACTGCCTTAAAAACAGACCTAGAAAATCAAAATTGGGCAGAGATTTACTCGAAGGAAGACCCTAATCTTGCGTACCAAGCATTTCTGTCAATTTTAACTTCCCTATAATGGTCCATTAAAAACAGTAACCAGGAAGCGTCAAAGCTTGAGTAAGCCATGGATGACACAGGGCATACTGAATGCATGTAAAAAGAAAAACCTGCTATACAAACGTTTTTTAAATTTAAGAACAAAAGATGCTCTACTTAAGGATACAAAATATAAAAATAAATTAGTAAACATCATGAGAACTAGCAAGAGACAATATTATCAAGCACTATTAGAACAGAACAGGAGTAACACACAAGAAACATGGATAACATTAAATCATATAATAAGAAATCGCTTTAAAAAATATACGCATTCAGAATATTTTATAAATAATAATAATACCGTAATTGATAAAATAACAGATATAATTAATGAACTTAATGAATATTTTATTCATGTTGGTAGTGAACTAGCGAAAGAAATTCCAGAGTCAAATAATACTAAATATGAAATGGATAAATATATACAGAATAATTCTGCCACTATGTCCCTAACTGCTGTAAATGACATAGAAATATTAAATATTGTTAAAACACTAAAAAAGAAAAAGTCCACTGACTGTTTTAATATTGATATGGCATTAATTAAAAGTATTATAAAACATGTTGTGTAACCTTTGACATGTATTTGTAAACTGTCATTTAAAACTGGTGTCTTCCCATCAAAAATGAAAACAGCAAAAGTTATTCCGATTTATAAGAGTGGAGACAAACACTTATTTACTAATTATAGACCAATATTGTTACTACCACAATTTTCAAAAATTCTGGAAAAACTATTTTCACATTGACTTGACCATTTTATTACAAAACACTTCTTTTAAGCAAAAACCAGTATGGTTTTAGAGAAAAAAGGACCACAACTATGGCAGTAATGGAACTTGTGGAAGAACCAGTATAAATAAAAAATAATTTACTGTTGGTGTTTTCATTGACCTAAAAAAAGCTTTTGATACAATAGATCACAATATCCATCCATCCATTATCTATACCGCTTATCCTCACAAGGGTCGCGGGGCGTGCTGGAGCCTGGATCCCAGCTGTCTTTGGGCAGTAGGCGGGGGACACCCTGAATTGGTTGCCAGCCAATCGCAGGGCACACAAAGACAAACATCCGCACTCACAATCACACCTTGGGGCAATTTAGACAGTCCAATCAATTTACCATGCATGTTTTTGGACTGTGGGAGGAAACCGGAGTACCCGGAGAAAACCCACACAGGCACGGGGAGAACATGCAAACTCCACACAGGGAGGCCGGAGCCGGGATCGAACCCACGACCTCTGAACTGTGAGGCGGACGTGCTAACCAGTCGACCACCGTGCCGCCTAGATCACAATATATTAATGGAAAAATTAGAGAGGAATGGTATAAGAGGTTTGGCAAAAAATGGGTTCAAAGCTATCTAAATGACAGGACACAGTATGTACAGTTTAACAATTTAAAATCAAACGAGTTGAAGATAACTCATGGGGTCCCTCAAGGGTCAGTGCTTGGCCCTAAACTATTTCTACTCTATATTAACAATATCTGCTGTGTTTTTAAAGTTTTACAAAAAGGTCTTTATGCTGATGGTACAACTTTGTATTGCTCTGGAGAAAACCTTGAGCAGCTTCTGGAGACTGTGGAAAAAGAATTAAATGTGTTAAAAAACTGGTTTGACTCTAATAAATTATCTCTGAATTTAAATAAAAATAAGTATATCATCTTTAGTACAAAACAAATAAAACAAGTCAAAATTATCATCAATTCTATAGAAATAGAAAGCGTATATGAAACTAAATTTCTTGGAGTTATTATACATGGAAAATTATGTTGGAAATCACACATAGAAAATGTTACAAGAACATTTTCAAAAACTATAGGTATCCTTTATAAAACCAAGGATATCCTAAATAAGGCATCTTTATATATATTATATTGCTCATTATTAATGCCATACCTGACATACGGTGTGGAGCTATGGGGTCACACATAAAACAAACACTCAGTCTACCTTTAAGCTACAAAAAAGGGCCATACGAATTATTAACCACTCATCTTGTATAGAACCAACTAATCCATTATTTATCAAGTTAAACACTCTCAAACTCCATGACTTAGTTGAATTTAATTTAAAACAGCACAAATAATGTATAAAGCCTACTATAATCAACTTTGCCACAGTATCCAGAAGCTGTTCAAAATCAGAGAAGGTTGTTATAGGTTAAGGGGTACAAGCGTCTTTAAAAAAATCAAAGACAAGAACAAACATAAAGCAAATGTGTGTTTCTTCAAAAGGTGTGAATTTATGGAATAATTATGATATACAACTGAAAAGTTGTGAATCATTTTCAGTATTTAAAAAGAGGTTTAAAAATATAGTATTACAAAAATATATAAATCAAGTATAGATACAGGAAATGAAAGTGAAACTCTTAATTAACTGTCATTAGTTTTTGATTTATGAATATCTATACACGTGTATAATAGGGGCATGTCTATTTATATTTATACTTTTGTTTTTTGTTTCTATTTATAGCATTTACTTTGTATATATGTAAAATAAGCGTTTTTAATTTAGTTTTGATATGGGTTATGCTCAGGTATATGTTTATGTATTTATGAATAACCCACTTTAGTATTAATAGAACATGATTTCCAATATTTTATAGTGAAGAAGGGATAGGACTCGACAAGTTTTTTACTTCTTCCTACTCGCCTTGAACATATACACTTTACTGAATTAAGATAAGTACTGACCCTTTATTTTGATTTTTTGTTTTGGTTTTTTGTTTCCTCCGTGTTTTTCATGTTGTTTATATGTTCAATAAAATCAATCAATCAATCATTTGATTTTTAACAGTTGTCTTTTTAACATTTATTTGAAGCGGAAGTTATTCAAAATGCAATGCTTCATTATTTAGATACATGTTTTCCCTGTATGTAAACGCAATATTTTTTTGAATATTTCAGTGGCTTACAAAACGAACTTTCTGTAAATACAGTAAATCCACCCCGTTTTATGAAAACTTCAGTGGTGAGACTTTGAACAGCTAACCATTTTCAGTGCACATGCCCTCACACAATTTGTGTTTCTGACAATATTCAAAGTATTCCTGAGTATTTCGTGTTTACCTTCGTCAGTACGCCACAGCAGAATCCATTGCTCCGGTGTCCAAGAACGCAACCCATAGCGTCTAGTTGATCGTACAATTTGCTCACTCGACAGTCATTTCCACTCTGGCTGTTGTGATCCGTGAGCATTTTATTCGTCTTGTTTTCTGGAGTAAGATCGCTGTCAAAAAGGCATATCCTGATTTAAAGATTCATATCCGTAATAGTAAAAGACATATCTGTGATTAAAGATTCGTATACGTAATAGTAAAAGGCATATCCGTGATTAAAGATTCGTATCCATAATAGTAATAATTTGTGAGTACAAATCAAAATTGTGAGGGTTTGACTTTTTTTCTTGAGAGTACGAATCAAAATTGTGAGGGTTTGGATTCTTTTCTTGTGAGTACGAATAAAAACTGTGAGTGCCATTGTTTTGTGAATACAACTCACGAATCTTCACTACGCACGAATTGCTAATTTACGACGAGTCACTTTTTTGAGGACGAATTTTTCTTTTTCTTTTTATTAACATTTCAATGCAATTTACCAAATTACCAGTTGCACATCTTATACGGGATCTTACAATCAGTTATAACAGTGCAAATAATATCAAAATACCAATCATAAATAACAACCAAATAAGAATACACAAAACCAAAATAAAATAAAAATGAAATACTAAAACGCTAATATGCCAGGGGGATAAAAGTTTCCAAAAAAATATTGAAATGGTTTACAGATATTCAGCGTTCTGATAGCCTTTTGGTTATGAGAAAACTGTATAGATTTGATGTATTGCTCAATCTCACAATGGAAAGCAACAAAATGAATGCTATTATGCATGAATTTACATCTGTGGATGTAAAAATTTAGCCAGATAAATTATTAGATCGATAATAAAAGTTTTGTTGGGTTTTGCCTTATTTCTTTTAAAGTCATAGAGACCAAGCAACACCCATCCATCCATTATCTATACCGCTTATTCTCACAAGGGTCGCGGGGTGTGCTGGAGCCTATCCCAGCTGTCTTTGGGCAGTAGGCGGGGGACACCCTGAATTGGTTGCCAGCCAATCGCAGGGCACAGAAAGACAAACATCCGCACTCACGATCACATCTAGGGGCAATTTAGAGAGTCCAATCAACTTACCCTGCATGTTTTTGGAATGTGGGAGGAAACCGGAGTACCCAGAGAAAACCCACGCACGCACGGGAAGAACATGCAAACTCCACACAGGGAGGCCGGGGCCGGGATCGAACCCACGACCTCTGAACTGTGAGGCGGACGTGCTAACCAGTCAACCACCGTGCCCACCAAGCAACACATCTTTCCAAAACAACTGAACATCCTTATCAAAATTATTAGCAATAAAATTACAAATATCAGACCAAAAACTTTGAATAGTAGGACACAGCCAAAATAAATGATTTACAGTTTCGGTATCCTTAGAACAAAAGGAGCATTTTACATCAATGTTTTTTTTTAAATCTTTTTACAATGTGTTCATTGGAGGGGTAAAATCTATGAATTAACTTAAATGAAATTTCATTAACTTTGTTGGTCAACAAATAAGCATTGGGCAACAGCCATACCCTTTTCCAGTCAATATGTTCCACACATTTATTCCAGTACGAAATCACATATGGAATAGTCATGACTTATTTTTTTAACAAAGTTCGAATGCCTTTATTGTTCTTGCTATGAGTGCTGGACAAGCAAATCTTTCCAATTATAGTGTCAGTCAAGGATGGCAAGGATGAACTTTGGGTTTCCACTGTTTGTGATCTGAATAACATACAAACACCAGGAGAAACGGCTCCAAAGACTTTGGCATGGGGGCACGGTGGCCTACTGGTTAGCACGTCCGCCTCACAGTTCAGAGGTTGTGGGTTCGATCCCGGATCCGGCCTCCCTGTGTGGAGTTTGCATGTTCTCCCCGTGCCTGCGTGGGTTTTCTCCAGGTACTCGGTTTCCTCCCACATTCCAAAAACATGCATGGTAAGTCGATTGGACACTCTAAAAATTGCCCCTAAGTATGATTGTGAGTGCGGATGTTTGTTTCTGTGTGCCCTCCGATTGGCTGGCAACCAATTCAGGGTGTCCCTCGCCTACTGCCCGAAGACAGCTGGAATAGGCTCCAGCACGCCCCGCGACCCTGGTGAGGATAAGCGTTATCGATAATGGATGGACTTTGGCATATTCTCCTGGTGACACAGGTATATTGTATTCCTCAAGAAACTCACTGTAAGAGTAAAGATGACCATCCCTGTTAAATAATTGAGCCACAAAAATGATGTTGTTATTAAACCGTTCAATAAAAAGCGATTTGTGCTTAAATAATATGTCTTTGTTTCCAAATAAAATATGTATGAGGTGAAAAGTTATGTTTGAAAATGACAGACCATGAAAGGAAAACCTGACGATGAAAGGATGACATTTTTACAGGGATCTTTTCAATATTATAGTTACAGACCAAGAAAAAGTTCAAGCCACCCAGTTTTGACAAAATATGAAAAGTTATGACACTAAATATAGAGTTGGGATTTTCTAAAAAAATGTTTCAGCCGGTTTATCTTGAATGTGTTATTTAGAGTGCAGAAATCTAGAAAATCTAAGCCCCCATTTTCAAAGTCATTTGTTGGACAGATTTCTTCACATGGTGAGTTCTGTTTTTCCATACAAAATTGAAAAGTATCTTGTCAATTTCAGCAATTCGTTTTTTATTCAAATGCAAGGACAGAGAAGCATATGTTTAGCGAGAAATGCCTTCTGCCTTAGAGAGAAGAATTCTACCTCTGAGAGAGAGATCCCGTAAGAGCCACTGGTTTAGCTTTTTTTTTGTTCTTTCAATAATAGGATTGAAATTCATCACAGATCTTTTTTGTTGGTCTTTAGTAATTTTAATGCCTAAGTAAACCAGTTCATTTTTTACTGGAATGCAACAGATGAATGTTTTCAAACAGTTCTTGATAAGCATAATTTCACATTTACTTGGATTTAGATTCAAACCAGAGGCCTTGGAAAACTTATTTATAGTACTTCTAGCAATAGAGACTTGTTTTTCATCCCTTAGAAAGAATGTCGTATCGTCTGCCAACTGATTAATAGTAAGCTCTCTGCCTAAGATGTTGATACCATTCAATTCGCTAGATTTGATTTAATCCGCCAAAAACTGAGATACGAGTAGGAAGAGGTACGGTGAAGCTGGACACCCTTGTCTAATGCCTCTGGAGACATGAAATCTGGGAGACATGCCACCTGTTAATTTAATTGAACTATTACTGTTTTGGTATAGAGTTTTTATAGCTGAGAAAAAATATCCTCCAAAACCGAATTTCTTAAGGGGCTGTAGAATGAATGGGTGTTCAACGGTATCAAAAGCTTTGTAGAAATCTAAAAATAGTATAAACCCATTGTCCTCCACCATATCTGGATAATCAAGAATATCTAAAACAAGTCTAATATTATTAGTGATATGCCTCTTATTCATAAAACCTGACTGTGTTTCATCTATGATCGAGTCTAAAACTAGCTTTAATCTTCTGGCTAATAAGAGAGCCATAATTTTATATTCGTTATTAAGTAGGCAAATTGGGCTGCTGCGTCCGACGCTGGGGCTGTGCTCCCAGGGGCTCCCTCGGATTCCCCGCCACCCACGGCGACGACCTCGGCCGGGAACCCCATGTTGGGCGGGTCCGCCGGTGACAGTCCACTCACGCGTCGGGCTGCTCCGGGACGCGGTGTCCCGGTACACGAGTGGTCGACATCACCAGCATCATCGGCGACACTCACCGGTGTCATCCACCGTCATCACTCGGCCTCGGCGGAGCCATCCTGGACAGTGGAGTCGTGAATCTCCCGCCGGCGGTGAGTCCCTTGGCGTTACCTCCTCACGTCACCCACCGACCACCGTTATAATTGGCGACAGCACCATTAGACGTACTCACTATCCCGGCTCCGTCACCCGCTGTTTTCCCGGAGCGAAAGTCATGGACATAGTTAACATCCTGCCGGGTGTTCTTGACTCTCTGCCATCATCCATAACCCGGCTCATCGTTCACGTAAGGACAAACGAGGCAATACGCCGACAGTCTGAGCAGACGAAGAGAGACTTTCACGCCCTCTTTGCCTTGTAAAGAACCTGCGGTCTGTCGGTCTGGGTGAGTGGCATTTTGCCGGCATTGTCTCGCGGAGTCGAGCGCTTCAGCCGCCTTTTAAGCTTGAACACGTGGCTCCTACGCACTTGTGGCCACCTTGACTTTGCTTTTATTGACAATTTTAATTTCTGGAATCGCCCGTCTTTTTACCAGCCGGATGGTGTTCATCCGAACTCTCTTGGTAGCAAGATTTCAGCCGCTAACATCCACCATGTCGTAACCAATCCCACTCCCATCTGACTCTTGTACCAATCATATTTCTTCTTCTACTCATAAATGCTGCAATGACAATGTCACTACCATCACCTACAGGCCAATACCAGCTGCTCACAGTACCACCATCCTCACTAGCTCCCCCTGCAGGCCATCATTATCATTACCACTATCGGACAACTTTCCCAATGAAACCATCACCGGCAGACGCTTCCCTTGCACACACAAACAACGTGGTTTTAACAGTGGTAATCTAGTATATGTTAATACTGCTCATTCATACCACCATGAGCGCACGTCCAGCACAATAATTAATCTGGCCGTGCTGAACGTGCGCTCCCTTTTAAACAAAACCTTTATCATAAACGACCTGATTTTAGACAATAATTTACATGGTATACTTTTGTCTGAGACATGGCTTGGTACAGATGCTCCAGTTGCTCTCACCGAGGCTTGCCCACCGAATTTTGACTTTTTATTTTCTACAAGGGATGGCAAAAGAGGAGGCGGGACTGCATCAATTTTTATTAATACTCTTTTATCAAAGGAGATCATTTTTAGCAGCTATTTATCGTTTGAACACCATGCCTTTGTTTTTAGCAGTCCCCCTATTCTCTGCATTACCGTTTATAGACCTCTCCATCATTCCACTTCTTTTATTACAGAATTTTCAGAATTCTTATCCATTTTATATTCCAGTTATAACAGGATATTAATAACTGGCGATTTTAATATACACATGGACAACATCTTGGACCCACTATCCAGAGATTTTTTAAACCTTTTAAACTGCTTGGATTTTAAACAGCACGTATTGCAGCCAACTCACAACAGAGGACACACCCTGGATTTGGTTATAACCTATGGCTTGTCTGCTGGTGTGTCCTCTGTTGTTGACTTGGCAGTGTCAGACCACTACTGTGTCTATTTTAACATCGCCAGTTTTAACCGTCTAGCAGTCCCGGTGAGAACAGTGAAGAAACGTTACCTATCTTCTGAGGTGGCTGCAAATTTTATCGAGATCTTAAAAAGCACTCCTGCTGACATTTTACCTGCACCCTGTAATCTTGTTGTTGACAATTTTAACCTACATCTTAAATCATCATTAGATTCAGTAGCTCCACTTTTAATTAAAACAACAAAAACAAAGACTGTACCCCCGTGGAGAAACAATGCTATCAAAACATCAAAGAGAAAATGCAGGAGTGCAGAGAGGAGGTGGAGAAAAAGTAAACTTACAGTACACAGAAATTTTATGCGAACAACTGAAATCCTACAATAAAACAGTCAAACTGGCAAGATCTTCCTATTTCTCAAACCTCATTACAGTCAATAAAAACAACCCCAGAGTTCTCTTCTCCACCTTTGAACTTTTAACTAGTTCTGATTTTAATAAGTCCCCACAGAGACCAACAGACGCTCTCTGTGAGGACTTTGCAGACCACTTCAGAAGTAAAATCGATGACATAAGATCCAGTCTTTTAGCCCGTCAAAACACAAGTTTTAATAAACCTGGACAATCATATTTACATGAAGAAACACTGGAAAGTTTTGCCCTGGTTGATGCAAGGACACTTGTTCGAGTTTTCTCCCAGGTAAACCCAACAACCTGCCTTTTGGATCCAATTCCCACATTTCTTTTTAAGACATTTTATGGATTTTTTGAGGAACAAATTTTAAATATAGTCAATTGCTCACTTCAGACGGGCGTCTTCCCCGCTGCCTTTAAAACGGCGGTGGTGAAACCCCTTCTGAAGAAGAGCAATTCTGACCCGAGCGTTTTTAATAATTACAGACCTGTATCCAACTTACCGTTTTTAAGTAAGATTTTAGAAAAACTGGTTTTCATCCAGTTGAATCATTTTTTAAATACAAATAATATTTTGGAGAAATATCAATCTGGTTTTAGGATGAACCACAGTACGGAGACTGCTCTTTTAAGGATTATAAATGATATTAGGTGCACTGCAGACGTGAGAAAACTCACAGTCTTGGTGCTACTGGATCTAAGCGCTGCTTTTGATACAGTAGATCACCAAATTTTATTAAATAGACTTAAAAATCTAGTGGGCATCTCTGGTACTGTTTTTGACTGGTTTTATTCCTATCTCACAGACCGATATTTCTTTGTAAGTATGGATACTTGTTCCTCCAAAACCCATGAAATTAAATGTGGGCTTCCCCAAGGTTCGATTTTAGGCCCGCTACTTTTTAATCTTTATATGCTTCCCCTTGGGAATGTCATCAGGGGACACGGCATCAGCTTTCACAGCTATGCTGATGACACGCAGCTGTATATTGCCGTGTCTCCTGATGACACAGGACCCATTGATACCCTTTTAAATTGCATTTTAGATATCAAGTCATGGATGGCAGATAATTTCCTACAGCTCAATCAGGACAAAACTGAGGTTTTAGTTATCTGTCCCGAAGGTCAGAGAGAGAAGCTTTTACCAAAACTACACATTTTTAATCCCTCACATTGTGTGAAGAACCATGGCGTCATTTTTGATTCTGAGCTCAGTTTTATTCCTCATATTAAAAATGTAACCAAGATTGTTTTTTATCACCTTAAGAATATCGCCAGAGTCCGCCCGTTTCTCTCTCAGGCTAACACGGAAGTGCTGATGCATGCTTTTATTTCCTGTCATTTAGATTACTGTAATGCCCTGCTCTCTGGCCTCCCGAAAAAGAGCATTTCACCACTGCAACTACTGCAGAATTCAGCCGCTCGGGTGCTGATGAGAACCAGAGGGCGGGAGCACATTATGCCAGTTTTGAAATTGCTGCATTGGCTAGCTGTGTGTTTCAGGATCGATTTTAAGGTACTTTTATTAGTTTATAAATGTGTTAATGGTCTTGGGCCATCTTATTTATCTGATTTGCTTTTATCATACCAACCCTAGCGGATGCTGAGGTCCTCTGGCGCTGGCCTTTTATTTATTCCAAGGGTGAGGACCAAAATGCATGGCGAGGCTGCATTCAGCCATTTTGGTCCTCACCTTTGGAATAGCCTGCCAGAGGACGTCAGGTCTGCAGAGACTGTTGATATTTTTAAGAGGAAGCTCAAGACACACCTTTTTAGTTTGGCTTTCAACAACTTTTAAATAATTTATCTTTTCTTTTGATTGAATATTATTTTTTTCTATCTTATCTTACTGATTCTAGTTCTTAGACTATACTACTGTTCTGTCTTTTAGTTTTGTTGCTCTCTGCCGTTGTCAGCTTTTAGCTCCAGTGTTTCCTCACGGGGGAGCCTCCGCTTTGAGGGAGGGGTGACTGCCCTTCCCGCGGGGGCTGTCATCGCAGGGACTCCTTGGGTCTGGGTGGCCGGCGGCCTCTACATTTTGTGTGGGGTCCGCCTGTCTAATCCGGGCCTCTATGGTGGTGGCGCCCCTGTGGCCGTGGGCTGTCATTCCCCTCGGCGCAGAGAGCTCCCCTTGGGTACCCTTTCCTCGTATGGTTTCTCTGTGCCTTGTCATGTCTTTTTAACACATTTTATCAGGTTGTGCACTTTGTGTGGGTGTGTGTGAATGATTGCTGATGTACTAATGGATATCTGTCTTGGGTTTGTTGGGAGGGAGGGCATGAACGGATTTTTTTTTTTTCTAATTATCTATGTTTTGCTTTGAATGTTTTAAAGCACTTTGAGTTGCATTTTTATGTATGAAAAGTGCTATATAAATAAAATGTGATTGATTGATGTGATATTATTATTAGTGGAATGATGTTTTTCAAGGTTGAAGAAATAATGAGAGTTTTGCTCCCCCTCTTCCGGCCACTTAGAGCGAGACCTATTGAAAGCTCCTTTTGCTTTTTGGCGGTATAAATAAAGTTTAATTTGCGAGAGAGAAAGTTCCTTCTTTTCTTCTTCTGTTAGGGAAAGAGGGTCTTTATTGTATAAGTTAGCTAAGCTAGAGACAACTTTAACTCCTCTTCTTTCCTGTCTTTTACTGCTTGAGCACCACTCTTCTAAGGAATTTTCCCATCTCATATTTTAAAAGTTCCCAATTAAGCCCGAATCGGTTTTCCTGGTTTGCTTTAGACCAGTAGAGTGAGATCATATTCCTAATTTTACTTTGAATTTCTATCCTATGTAATAATGAACAATTGAGCTTCCAGTAGCTCGAAAATGACGTAGGTATGGGATCCGCAGAGATATTAACAGTTATGTATACGGCTTTATGGTCAGATAACGGTGTTGGGCAGATGCAAAAATCAACAGTATTCCTGTTTAAGATATCAGATATCAGCCAAAAATCTAGTCTAGACTGCTTAGAGACGGTTTTATTGCTCCAAGTGAACAAACTGCTATTACAATTCTTCATCCTCCATATATCTATCAAATTAAATCTTCTCATGAAGTCAGTTAAGAGTGTCTCTTTATTATTATGCTGAGAAGGTGGTAGTTTATCTATAGAGACATCCAATATAGTGTTGAAATCCCCTCCCACCAGTAGTATGCATTTGGGAAATTAGTAAGCCAACCCGTAAGAATATCTTCAATGGATAACAAAAGTATTTTTTTTTCTTTCTTCATATTGTAACCGTAAATATTGGAAATTAGGTCAATTAAGTCATTATGTTCAATAATTTGGCATATGAAGTGACCGTCTGGATCACATTTTGTGGGCAGAACATTTCCTTTGAACCTGTCTTTTAAAGAGGCAACCCCATCTGAACGCTCATTTCCATGGGAAAGTCATATAGTGTTACCCCAATGAGACCTCCAAAAGTTAGTAATGTTCTCAGTAGAATGAGATTCTTGAAAATAAAAAAAGTCTGATTTGAATTGATTTGCAAACAGAAAAAGAGCTTTCCTCTTCATATTATTACGTAACCCCCTGGCATTTAGAGAAACAATAGATAACATTGATAAACAACAAGAACAAGAACAATATAGAAGAAAAACAAACTAAAACCTAGATAAGTGTTGGTTAGCTTTTAAACAGTAGTGTAAACAAGTAGTAAGGATCTATCGATATCAGCACCATATTAACTATATAATTAAGCACAAAAAAGGCGTATTACAATAAAGTGTGCAGCAGTACCTCAGTAGTATAAACAATGTTGTGCTTTTATACAAAAAAAAAATCCTCCTAAAAAACAAGAACCTTTTCAAAAATACTGTATTATTTATGAACCAGCACAAATTTTCTATTTGAGAATTTAACAAAATAACACCCAGAGATATTTATACCTAAGTGAGTCCTGTGCAAAACAACCTTATGTAGACGATCCATGAAACCACGACCCGAACATAGGACATCCACTCCACGTACCTTCAGGTTGGGGTTCAACCCAGATTATGGATGGATTTCCAAACCGTTCACAAAACCTTTTCCCCCTACAAAGTACGCCATTTTTCCTTCATCTCGACTCCACAGTTTTAGTCTGTTTTCTCTGCCCTCCTGGGTCAAATCTTCTGTGAAGTGAAGCCGTTCCGTCTGGAGAAAGGAGTTCTTTTTGGCCACTTTCCACACCGTAACCCTTTTTTCAACGTGCACAACCCTGTCAGACAGGACATGAATCTCGCCACGTATTGACACCATCATTTTTTCGAGGGTGTCGCTTCTGTTGTTAACGAGATTAGCCAAGGATTGTACAGCGTCGTCTGAGCAAAGCCCGAAATCTTTATTTGTGGATAAGGAAGGTTTCTTCAGAATCGGAGGCTTACTGGGAGTCACCGGCATGGGCGGGAATTCTTCCTCCACGAAGATGTTTGCAGATTGCAAACCGCGCCGTTACTGCTATACGCGTGGTCGCTCTCTGAGAAGCTCGTGTTAGCCTCCTCACTGGACTCGCTAGCATTAGGACGCTTCAAACCAGACTTTTTAGGCATTTTGTACGTGTTCAATGAATTTTCCTCCGCAACTTTGTATTTGTCGTCTCGAATAAACTGTATCAGCAGAATATTCTGAGGTCTACAGTCAATTTGTGCAGCAAAACAGGTCTAATGCCGAGAGCTCGAAAAAATGTGAGTACTCACTCCGCCATCTTTCCCAAACATCTTTTTTGAGGACGAATCTGCACAACATGCAAATTAGGATGACGTCATGCAGAACACAGGCATATCCGAAGGGGGAGCTAATCGATCCGTGATTCCTCTCCCCACGCATGTGTAGAGAAGAAAACAAAGATGGCGAACGCGAGCAGATCCGACGGCGCTTCCAGCGGTTCAGGAAACGCATCTTCACAGCAGGTAAAGTCAGCAACGTGTATATCCAATTTATTAATATGTATTTCATAACGTCATTCTGTCTCAAATAATAGCTTTGGACTCAGGCTTATGGCGATAGATTGCAATCTAATGATGTTTCACTGTTAGCATTAGTACTTGGCTAATGTAGCTCTGTTTTCAATGTGTCTATGTACCCACAATTTATCACGTCGACAAAAATGTATCGTATGGATAATGTTAATAGCTCTTGCTAATTTGGTTGCAGGTCCGCTGATAGTGTAGTGGTACACACGCCTGAGTTGTGTGCGGGCAGCGTGGGATCGATTCCCGCTCAGTGACAGTGTCTATGTGTGCCCTGCGACTGGCTGGCGACCAGTTTGGGGTGTAGTCTGCCTTCGCCCATTGACGGCTGGGATAGGCTCCAGCAACTCCCCGCGACCCTATATAGGATAAGCGGTTTGGAAGATGACATGATATGATAATTTGGTTGCTCCGTTGTTATTGATTAATTAAGTATTCTCACAGAACTAAAAAAAAAAAAAAACAAGTAGTGTACAATGCAAAAGAAAAATGTTGCGCATAATTCCTTGTATAGTGAAGACATATCACAAAGGGCTATTTTGTTATTCTGCGAACTAGTTTAAACTGAAATGTAGTGACACAAGTGAGGTTTATCCGCTTTAACATCTTACTGAGTGTTGTTGTCGTCCTTATGTTTTTTGGTACAAATATTACATATTCATAAGTACAGTATACCGTGTTTGTAGACACTGAGATAGTGTGTGTTGTGTATATTTTTTATGAGTTGGTAGTGTAATATCTTTGGATATTAATAAATATATGCACACACGTCAGCTTCATCGGAGTTGGCTTTAATGCAGGTGACTTAACATTAAAACAGGGCTGACTGGGAGTTCACTCTACGTCTCCTCGGTAACTCTGGCATATGCAAACCACCAGCAGACTTTATTGGTACCTAGTTGTAGAACTGTATATAACATCTTCTAGTATGCATAAAAAGAGCAAATTATGAATCCGCCCCATGGAGCAAACTTGTGATTGTGTATTCTTAGAAAAATATATGAAATATCACTGTGTGTTTTATATGGATCAAATTATAGTTTGTCAGTACACTGAAAAAAACCGTTGAAATTTACTCAATTTTATTTTGACAAGTGGTTGCATGATATAAAACCATCTGAATCCTATTAACAATGATCTCTTTTTCTTTTGTAGTTTCTTCATTCTGAGCAAGCTGGGCTGCCAGCTGCAGCACTTTGTAAACTAACCCAGAAGTCCAGTGCAGTATCATCAGAACCTCTACCTGTTCAGCATACCCCATTACGTTTTCTCCGGAAATCATTTGAATAGATCCACTGTAAATGTTCTGGATGTAACGATTTACTCCAGCGCAGATTCAAGTGTCAAATAGGGCTGTCACAAACGATTATCTTGCTAGTCGACTATTCACCAACAGGAGTTGCGATTAGTTGACTAATTGGATCATATGTAAATTGCAGCATAATTGCACCAGCAAGCTGCTGCTCTTATATGACTATCAGTAGCTTACAGCTAGAGCTCTTTAAGGTATCGTACAAAAGAATAAAGACAAGATAATAGTACATTCAACTTGAACTAAACTGTGCAGGTTGTACCAGCATTCCTGACTTGTTTTTAGTGGAGTACCAGTAATTGAAATTGAATTGTGGCCGTAAATATTTTATTGCTGAATGTTTAGTGCATTTTAAAATGGAACTAAAAAAGATAAGATAAGATAAGATAAGAATGCCTTTATTGATCCCACAGTGGGGAAATTTTCGTTGTTACAGTAGCAAGGATATAGGTCACACAGGGGCGGCGGCATAATGTGGCCATTAATGTATAACATTGACGGCAAACATTTAGAATCAAACCTATGTAGATATACGCAGTAACATGTGTATATACACATGTGTATACACACCAACCTACATCTACATAAAAAATATGAGGAACACTCATTTCGGCCTGTACATAGTACAGAGGAAAAAATACTCTAAGTGACAGTGCTGCAGTGCTGTAGTGAAATGTAAGGAACAGCATTGGATAAAAATAAAACTAGACTAACAGTAGTGGGGAATGTTGAGTGTTGCACGGTATTACAGTAGTGGGGAATATTGGGTATTGCACGATACGAGCTCAGGTGCAGGACTGCACAATTGCACTAATGACCGCCAGTTTGTAGAGACTACACAATGTTCTTGTTAAAGAGTCTGACAGCAGCAGGCAAGAAGGAACGGCGGAATCTCTCCTTTGCACAGCGAGGGTGTAACAGTCTGTCACTGAAGGTGCTGTGGAGTGCTGTTAGGGTGCCCTGGAGGGGGTGGTCCGGGTTGCCCAGCATTGATGACAGCTTGGCCAACATCCTCCTGTCCCCCACCGAGTCCACAGAGTCCAGGGAGCAGCCCAGGACAGAGCCGGCCCTCTTGACCAGTTTGTCCAGCCGCTTCTTGTCCCGGGCCGAGACGCCGCCTGCCCAGGTGACCACTCCCTGGAAGATGACCGATGCAACCACCGAGTCATAAAAGTTCCTGAAAAAAACAATACACTATGCTGAGTTGCACTAATACTATGAAACTACCTATAAATACTAAATGAAATACCGGATTTGTAAACACATTTCACCCTTCCTTGGCATCAATTTTTTCTCCAGCGGGAGATGAGGCATTTTTGAGAGAAACATTTGCACCTAATAATTTGAGCGTGGCTATTGTTAACATGGTGTTGCGAATCGATTCTAATCTCTTTTATTTATTTATTTATTTTTCATATCGATGCATATTTTATGCAGTTTAAATTGATTTTAGATTAATCGTTACATCCCTAGAAAATGTATCAAACAATGTGTAAATTCTTCATGTGTGGTGTCAGAAATCAGATTTCAACTGATTGAAACTGATGTACACAAATACATATCCACACACAAAAAAGTATTGCCTGTTCATCGCGTCCAATGATACTGAATAATAAATGTTATGCCTACCTACAAATAATATACTCTGTGAAATAATTGATGTCTATTATACTCTGATGTGTTGCATAATTATGCAATTTTGTACTCATGATTTTGTCAAGTATTTTCATTTCTATGTTGTCATTTTCTCGTGTCACCGTTTCAATCTCCACGTCATCATTGACATCGTCCCCCAAGTCAGGCAGTCCATCTGAGGGCATGTGTTCATTGTCGATCCAGATTGTCATCACATATATATATATATATATATATATATATATATATATATATAGAAATACACATATATATATATATATACATACACATATATATATATATATATACACATATATATATATACACACATATATATACACATATATATATATATACACACATATATATACACATATATATATATATATATATATATATATATATATATATATATATATATATATATATATATATATATATATATATATATATATGACCCTTTTTTGCCGATCCGGCCGCGACTCTTCACCCTTGACCTAGGTACCCTTACGGCCGCGACCCCCCACCCTTATTCATAAAAATTATCACCCCCCGCCACCCCGTTCCGTCCCCCCCAAAAAAAGTGTCCGTGATTGACGCCGCCGCGGGAGGGATGCTAACGGCAGAGGCTTTTTAAGGATCATTAGCTGGCTAATTTACTATTCAAACCCGCTGTGGACATGCTTCAAACATGCTTCAAAATGCACCACTAGTACTTTACTACTTACCCAACTGCGTATGCTTACTTCTATTGCGAGCCCCGGGGTTGGTTTTGTCATATTGTATAATTATTTGGGTCCAACATTTGTTGGTAGCTGTAAGCACGGGCTCCACTAAATAGACGAATTGAAGGGCTTGCAATGCTTTATTTTACAACCTCAAAACAGTAACCCTCCTGGGCCACAAGAGGAGGGCGCTCAGGGTTAGTGCATGCAATGCGTCTCTACCATAACATCCCCCTTTCTGAGTACATTATGAATTATAATGTAAATTCTAAATGTTTGAATGTAGAATGTAGGAACAAAGACTTTGCATGTAATTGTAAACCCAATTCGATGTCTCACTCTGTAATAACAATTTTCTTAATGGACAGATCAGAGCAGCAACAATTCCTGATGGCATGTGCAAACCAAAATACGACTAACTGCTTTTATCACTGGGTTTGTGCAAAAACAACTCTCACTATGTATTGGGGTGTTGAACAATATGGTGTGTATCCTTTCGTGTGGGCTTCCATCCTCCCATACCCCCAAAAATATGCTTATAGGGATCGAAGTCAGTCACACATGCACACACACATAAACGCACAATGTTCATACATTTTTTGCAAATTGTAAAAAACTTGAACTTGAACATAGATTGTCTTTTTCCATCAAAATTGCTTTTTTAGAATTGTTTTGGATTTTTTTTTATAAGAAAAGTACTGTTTGTATATCTGAGGTGTCATAAAAGCAAAAAATATTGGTGTCAAAGTTGAAGTTTTACTTGAAATAAGTCTTTTCACAAAAGCCTCGATTTCTCAGGTTTTTTTCCAGAAACTGGATTTTCATTGAAACTTGCCCATGTACGGTAGAGATTACTCAAGACTGGGAAATTCTAGAAATAAACTTCTTCTTTCTGAAGAAAGAAGAGAGTAGGGCTCTTTGATGTTGCCTTATACGAAAATCCCGATTACTTTCTCTCAAACCGGATTTTCTGATAACGATCACGATTTCTTTGCATAATGCAAATAATGAAAAGTATTTTGAATGTCTTGTATTTAACCTAAATTTTTCTTTCTTTGAACTCGAAATGCCACTGAATTTAAATTAATACACACAGAACAATCCCTTGGGATTAACAGCATTTTACTTATACAACAGACTTCAGATCTGTTCTTAATTAAACCAATAACGAAAGAAGGTCAATCTATAAACCAACCAGTCTGTCAGCAAGTCATTTTGCCAACCAGCTAGTCAATCAAGTCAGTCAGACAGTCAGATGAGGTAGGTAGGCAGCCAGGCTCAAGGTGGCTTTACCTTTCTCTCTGGTCTTACATAAACATAAATCATTGATTAGTGCAAAACTGTCACTCAATAATAACAATATGCAAGGTGACAATCACCTTGTCTGAAAAAAATCACATGTCCATCCATAATGCCAGTGAAGGTAACAAACAGAAAGATCTCTTGGGATTATAAGCATCTCATCTTTACAATAGACGTCTGGTCTCTCTGCTCTTCATAAACCAAAACTGAATAAAGTTGCTTGTGTTTGAATCTTTCACTGCAACTGATTTAAAACACAAGGGTCACTGATAGTGTAGTGGTACACACGCCTGATTTATGTGTGGGCAGCGTGGGATCGTTTCCCGCTCAGTGACGGTGTCTGTGTGTGCCCTGCAACTGGCTGGCGACCAGTTCAGGGTGTAGGCTGCCTTCGCCCGTTGACGGCTGGGATAGGCTCCAACACCTCCCTGCAATCCTGTATAGGATAAGCGGTTTGGAAGATGATGATGATGATGATGATTTAAAACACAATTTGCACTGGGGATTGTTTCGGCCCGTGTCCATATCGTTGAAACCATACTATTTCCGGACTACAGATCTACTTTTCCTGATTTATTAACTAAATGCTCCCTTGCCTGAGCAAACGTAGCAGAATCGTCGGTAGCCATGGATGTTGTTGTTGTTTCGGACTGCGCGCTCGAGGGAGGAAGCGAAATTCAGAGGAAACTACGGTGACTTAGACACACCAAAAATAAAACGTACCAATTTGAGCATTATTAAAATCGTTTTATCAGAATTTTTAGTAAAATGCCCTCTCTGACTGCCTCCTGAAATTGAGTGCGGGGTGACATGGAGTGCAAAATACTATTTTACAACCTCCTCAGATTCAGAAAACAGGTCAGCCGTGATTGGTCGTTGTGAGCAGTTGTGATGTCATTTTCAGTCGACAGAAGACAAAATGGCTGCCCCCAGAGATGGCTAAAAACGAGTGCATTTTGCTGCTTAACTTATATTCCTCAAATGCAAAATTAATCAGAATGCCGTGTTTCAACTAGTGGGCATGCTGGGAACATATTCTTGAAAAAAATATGTTTGGGTTGATATTCGCTTTAATGTTTCCCGTCCAACACCAGCTAAAAGGGCCGTCAGTCTTAGACGGACCGGTCCGTCGGTCGGATGGAATGCACACCTCTGTTAATTCCATATCCCATTTTAAAAATATATCGATAGAATTTTTATATCTATATTTCGCCCAGCCCTAGTACAAAGTACATAATTTACTGTGCCACAGTATTCAGAACTTGTTTGAAAATAGAGACATTAGTTATGATCTAAGGGGAACTATTGTCCTCAAAAAAACATAAGACAAGGACTAACATGAAGCAGAGATGTGTTTCAGTTCTGAAAATGATTTGAAAACGTGTGGTTCTATCATTTCTTTTTAAAGAATGTTGAAAATACTGACTAAATATATGAATGAAGTGTAAGAGTGTATATAAATTGTAAATTGTGTTGGTTTGGCAAGGATGTTAAAAAAAGTGCAACAACTTTTTTGTCTTTAAAGTTGTTATGGTAGGCTTTACAGCCAGAGAATGGATCACTACGCAGACAAAAGGGTTTGAGAGCAGTGACACATGCTTTATTCCAACCAGTAGTAAAGCACAAAAAATAGTAACACGAAACTGCGATGACAAAATGTCGTCACTGGAACAAAAACAAGTGATGCTGCTCACTAACAAAAGTTGGCGGACAGAGCCACAACAGAAGGAAGGTAACCGCAGAGCAGGTTGACGGGCTATTTACAAAAACGCAAACACAAAATCACAGTAGAACTTAACTATACAAACCTTCAGTTCTACTGGAACGACAACCTTGGTTGCAAATGGAACGATGCAGTAATGGCAAGCAGCGAGACAGCATACAAAGAATACTCTGGCACCTTCCATTGTTTGGAGCTGAACCTAATACGACCAACGGCTAGCTGGAGACAGGTGATCTGACTGACTGCAAGTGCTGCAGCTTAGTCACTCTGCCCACACTCTACTATTGTAGATTGTGGATGGAGAGAACGCATTAACAAGAGGCCAAAAACACAGAACATGACCAAAAAAAAAAATTATTACAAATTTTACTGTGTGAACCTTTATTACCAATTCTACTGTGTGAGACGATAAATGTTATGTTGGTGTGTCGTAGGGGTGTGAATGATAATCATTTTTTCGATGCATCGTTCGCCGCATTAAAAAGATCCTGAATCGATTCGTAGGTATTAATAATCGATATTTAAAGTTTAACTAAAAAACAAAAGTATGCACAAGTGGTTACGTGTGTTTGTATGTCAGACATCTGTGCTAGACTAAGCTAATACATGACAAGATGTTGGAACAAGCAAAACCTTATATGAGTAGAGCGAAGTCAGAGTGTGAAATATAAATCTTTGCTCTTCCTTGAGATTTTTATTTTAATAATAAAATCTGTGTTTTACATGGACTATAAATTGTAAGCCAATGAAATGATGCATTGGAATCACAATCGAATCGAATCATAGGTCTCTGTACCGGACTTAAATCAAATCGTGGGCATCGGGATCGAATCGTGAGTTACCCATAGATTCCCACCACACCGCGTGTCGTGGACTATGATTTTCTTTGCTGGTGACTTTTGTTTGTGTTGCCGTTTTGTGGCCAGTAATTTTCTTTGCTGAAATGTGCTTTGTCATGTAAAAAAGGCGAAGGCTTGAAAACCTTTAGCTTCATTCCACGCATTTTCAGTCCCTTGTTTTCTTGAAAACCTATGCATTGACTGATCTGTTTTCTTTTATTGAAGCTGATTGAATAAGAAAATAACCAAACCAAAAAATCCGACATACAGCACACATCATCAAAAGCCAAATATGTGCTCCGCGCAGGCAGGTGAGAGTGCTTGGGAGACGACTCACAATCGTTCAGGCATCTTCAAAAGCGCGTGCAAAGTTGTGAGGAGTAAATTTAAAAAAAATATTTGACTGTAATTTAAATCCACTTGAAACATAAAGCATAAAGTGGACATTTGTGATGATAGTAATAACTCAGCCACGCAGAGAGTTGATTTGCTATGTGCGGCAGTAATGTGACAATCCTAGTAGGCGTCTTCATGTACCAAACCCCCAAATATTTTTACCTATTCACACCATGCTCCTCTGTCAATCTGAGATGAAACCCTTCACACGGGACCATAACTTCCATAAACATTACACCACATGCTGTTGTGTTTTGTGCGCATGCGTGTCACTTCATGGACAGGTTCTGTTCACAGAAGTCACATTTGTTTTTCTAATGTGAATGAGGGTATATAGAAAAGATAAGCTTGATCAAAAAAAATCCAAATTAGGGATCATGCCCTGCAGTGTGAACATACTGATCAAAACCTTCCTTCTACCAGCACCCTTTTTTTCCAACAGATAAAGAATTTGTTGCATTCTTCTTCTATAGTGTGCTCTGAAAATTCACCCCATTGTCTTGTTTGGTCCTGGCAGATGAAGATTGATACAGGTGTTGCTACAATGGAGAGAATGGCCCCTGGGTACTTGAATCACCTGTGACCTGGGTGAGGTGGAATGACAAAACATATCTCACACAGTCTTCACCGTCAGCTTCTCTGCAGATTTAAAATCTGTCTTCTTAGATGGAAACTTTTGAAATTGATAAACCCCATCCACCATGCTCTCACTGTTGTCACACATTTTTAAAGGGCTTACTCTCACCTAACTTCCTTAAAATAGATAGATACTGCCTATTGTATTAGCAACTGTTTTGTAATATGTAATAGTTGTACAAAAAAGAAAAAAAGAAATACTCTAAGAATACCTGAAATCATTATTCTAAACTAAAGGCTGAAGAAGGTGCACCATTTATCATCAGTGCAAAGAAGTCAGATAACAGATTCAATATCACGGATGGCTCTGGGTCATTAAACCTCTTGGCCAATACAACCAAACAGAATAAAAATCTCCAAGCCACACCAAAATAAGTGTAAGTACTAGTTAGCCATGACATCACATTTGTTTTGCCACTTGTGCCGCACATACATACACATTGCAGAGACATTGGAGCCCAAATAACACAAAACACATTAAAACTTCAGGTACAGTGTTTTTTTCTCCCGGGATGTAGGCATAGCATGATGGGTAACTGCGCATTGTAGTGGTAGAAAAGTTGTCATTAGTAAGGAAGCTGCTCCTTGGTTGTCAGCTTGCCTGCATTTCAGCTGCACACAAAAAAATCGAGATAACTGGAAGGGTGAAGAGTTTTACGATATATCTCCGCAATTGAGTATGAAATTATTCCCAGTCTTTGCACATTTTCAACACTTGTGTTCTAAAATAATGTATTTAGAGGGAAAAAAAATCCAGAAATGTCTTTACATGTTTAAGAAGTGTTTGTTTTTAAAGATTCATTAGGGTATGATTTTTATTCAACATTTTTTTTCAACACTTAAAAGTAATCAGGACTTTAGTAATTTTGTATTTTCTTTTATTCAAGCCCAGTGTTAATAAACACATTTTTAGAAGTAGGAGTAGTAGTACATTGTTTAATCTGTCATCATCCAGTCTCTTACACAATATACACAATACAACAATTCACAGTCAGTGACAGAATAAGGCTTATTCAAGCCTGGCCTTTTCTCCCCCTTTAAAGGTAACATATAGCTGAATTTACCTATTTACACTGTATGCAGGGCGGCATGGTAGTCGACTGGTTAGCACGTCCGCCTCACAGTTCAGAGGTTGTGGGTTCGATCCTGGCTCCGGCCTCCCTGTGTGGAGTTTGCATGTTCTCCCCGTGCCTGCGTGGGTTTTCTCCAGGTACTCCAGTTCCCTCCCACATTCCAAAAACATGCATGGTAAATTGATTGGACTCTCTAAATTGCCCCTAGGTGTGATTGTGAGTGCGGATGACTGTCTCTGTGTGCCCTGCGATTGGCTGGCAAACAATTCAGGGTCCTCGATTCAGTGTACTTGAGAAATTGCCAAAGTACAGTAATCCCTCGTTTATTGCCGTTAATGGGGATTGCATTTTAGCCAAAGGTACAATCCTGGTGTATTAATCCATCCATTATCGATACCGCTTATCCTCACAAGGGTCGCGGGGCGTGCAGGAGCCTATCCCAGCTGTCTTCGGGCAGTAGGCAGGGGACACCCTGAATTGGTTGCCAGCCAATCGCAGGGCACACAGAGACAAACATCCACACTCACACTCACACCTCGGGGCAATTTAGAGAGTCCAATCAACTTACCACGCATGTTTTTGGGAATGAATGAGGAAACCAGAGTACCCGGAGAAAACCCATGCAGGAACGGGGAGAACATGCAAACTCCACACAGGGAGGCTGGGATCGAACCCACAACCTCTGAACTGTGAGGCGGACGTGCTAACCAGTTGACCACCGTGCTGCCATATTTTAATACTTGAAACAGCAATATGCATTATCTGATTGACATTACTGTGTAAACTTAGCAACAAATGTTGCTTTTATTTAACCTAATGTAGCACCTGATGTAGTATATTTTCTTTTAAATCATATTGCAATTTGTCCTGCGATTGGCTGGCAACCAGTTCAGGGTGTACCCCGCCTACTGCCCGATGACAGTTGGGATAGGCTCCAGCACCCCCGCGACCCTTGTGAAGATAAAGCGGTATAGATAATGGATGAATGGATGGATAATATTGGTGATCTTTATTTCACATGTAGTTAATGTTAGGATGTGATATTGTGCATCACAGCAGAGGGCAGTGTTGAACATTGTGTGAAAAATGACGGTTGGCTAAGTGAACCATAAAGTAAGAATCTCCCTGGGCGGAGAGAAAAAACGAAGAGACCGAAGAAAGAAAAAGCCGCGCGGTGCTGTAGTGGGCTGATTGAAGTACTGTGTATTTCCTCTGTTAAGAGCAAAAAAAGTTCAAGCTCGTTCCACGCCTTACTGTAATTGGTGTAACACTAACATTAAACCCTGAGAAATTAACATCAAACAGAACAGCTTTATTTTTCAATATAATCCAACAGCATATTTTGTAACAATAAATAACATACTTTTAACTGCTAAGATTGCAGAAGTTATGCATAGTCTAGGGTTTTGTGTGGGAAAAGAAGTGATCTACAATCCCTGGTGTTATTGTACTACGCGACGGGAATTTTATATCATGGATACACTGCCACTGTCTGCATCATGCCACAACCGATTAAGGGCGCAAATCTGATGCAATGTACTCTGCAATGGATTAGGTAATTTTTCTTGCTCTTTCGTGTCGTGTTATGCAAATGTAAAAGAGTTCTGCTCCGACGAGGTACAATACTGTAGGCTTTATTTATCATCGGCATTCACGGAACCGACTCTCCTGCAGAGTCCGCCCTTCCAACCTCTCCGGGGCAATGGACTATACCAAATAGAAGGGGTGTCCGGGACAAACTATTATAGTGCATCTAACAGATCACACCACATATCCCCTTTTAAGTAAAACAAATAATCATCCGGTCTGTTTTACTGCAAATGCATAATCATGCACATCCCAGAAAACAAAACGAAGTAGACTCTTCTTTTTACCACAATCACCACAGTCCCCTCAAGTTCCTGCTTAAGCAAAATATGAACATCAAAGGAAACGTTTGCACTATTCGTTCAACATGTAATAAGACGATGAAATAGTTCAAATCGCATTAAAATAGATAGAACAAATTATTTTTCCAGGGTCCTTTGCGGGTTCTACCAGACATGCGCAGACCTGCACCATTTCGTACGCGGGCCTCTCTCAACTCATTGGAAAAGCCACGGTGGAATTTAATGGAATCTGTAAACTGAAAGCGGCCCCTTTCGTCTGAACCAGTGTTACTTGGTAAGTAAACTATTTTATGAACCTCCAAGGTTCAGACAGTTGTCCTCAAAGGCCTGCCAGTTCTCCTTACTGAGGACTCCACTGAAGTTTACAATACTTTCCTCGTAAGTAAAAGAAACATTGATATCAGTTTCTTAATCATCATGTCAAAATCATGCTTATGTATTTCATATTTAATTCAAATCATAATTATTTTCCCCAACACAGTTAAAAATCCCCTTGGATGAACTAAAAAAGACATTGTCAACCAAGAGTATATAAAATCTTTAAAATGAGTTAAACTGTAAAATCTTAGCAATTTCCCTCCCTTCCTCCTCCAAAAGAAGACCACATTCAATAACTAGTCCTGTGTGCTTTTTTGCAGGACACAGCGAAAGATGAAGCACTTGCCTCAGTCACATTTGGGGTTCTGAATGTAATTGAAGATGCTCAGCAGCATGGTCAAAACGCAGTGCAGCTCCAGCCCATCTCCACTGCTGTCATACTTGGGTGGGAGGTACTGTTATGGAGAATCTTCTGTTTAAACTCATGTTTGCCCTGTGCATTTAACAACGTTGAAACAAATGCACTGCTGAACATTTAAAAATAAATGTTAATGGCACTAAGTTAATACACTGAGTGTTCTACATTCATTGTTTTTTGGGGCTCATTACAGGTATAATGATCCGATTTCTTTAATCAGCCTAATGTATATTGTAGAATTGATGTAGGTAAAAAAAATAAGTTGACCTGTATGAGTAAAACTAAAAAGAATTAAGCTTTCACAATCCACAAATTTTAAGTTAGTTACTAAAATAAATAAATAAATACAATGTTAATTGAGTAATGTAAACTCAGAATAAATAAGTTTGTGATACTAATTAATTTAAGTTAAACTGAGTACTGCAAAGTTAATTTAAGTCCTGGTTACTCACAACAAATAAGTTGGTGAAATCTAATTTATCCAAGTTCAAGTGAATTAGTTTTTTTGCGGCATCGACTTTGCACATTTTTTTGGAGTAAAGTCAACGTATTATATTTTACAGTGTACATCAACGCTACGCCATCCCGAAGTCATATTCAGTCGCGAATTTAGGTCGCTAACAAACCGCTAGTTAATTACGCCTGGAGGTGGGGCTCGATGGCGAGCCCCTGATGGCCGGGCCTGCACCCATGGGGCCCGGCCTGGCTCAGCCCGAAAAGGACACGTGGGTCCCCCTTCCCATGGGCTCACCACTGGTGGGAGGGGCCAAAGGGGTCTGGTGCCGTGTGAGCTGGGTGGCGGCAGAAGACTTAGCGGCCCGATCCCCGGCAACAAAAACTAGCTCTTGGGACATGGAATGTCACCTCTCTGGCAGGTAAGGAGCCTGAGCTGGTATGTGAGGCTGAGCTGTTCTGACTAGATATAGTCGGGCTCACCTCCACACACAGCTTGGGCTCTGGTACCAGTCCTCTCGAGAGGGGTTGGACGCTCTTCCACTCTGGAGTTGCCCAGGGTGAGAGGCGCCGAGCAGGCGTGGGCATACTTATTGCCGCCCGGCTTGGCGCCTGTACATTGGGGTTCACCCCGGTGGACGAGAGGGTAGCCTCCCTCCGCCTGAGGGTGGGGGGACACCAACGGTAAGGGATGCTGTCCAGCTGAAGAAGGAGTCCTATTGGGCCTTTTTGGCCTGCGGGACTACGGAGGCAGCTGACAGGTACCGGGTGGCCAAGCGGAATGCAGCTCTGGCGGTTGCTGAGGCAAAAACTCAGGTTTTGGAAGAGTTTGTGGAGGCCATGGAATATGACTTCCGGACGGCTTCGAGGAAATTCACCATCCAGCGTCTCAGGAGAGGGAAGCAGTGCACCATTAACACTGTTTATAGTGGAGATGGGGTGCTGCTGACCTCAATTCGGGACGTTATGGGTCGGTGGGGAGAATGCTTAAACACCTCCTCAATTCCACCAACACGCCTTCCACTGAGGAAGCAGAGCCTGAAGACTCTGAGGTGGACTCTCCTATCTCTGGGGTTGAAGTAACCGACTTAGTCAAAAAGCTCCTCTGTGGCAAAGTGGGGGTGGATGAGATCCGCCCGGAGTTCATAAAGGCTCTGGATGTTGAGGGGCTGTCATGGTTGACACGCCTCTACAACATCGCGTGGACATCGGGGACAGTGCCTCTGGATTGGCAGACCGGGGTGGTGGTCCCCCTTCTTAAAAAGGGAGACCAGAGGGTGTGCTCCAATTACAGAGGGATCACACTCCTCAGCCTCCCTTGTAAGGTCTATTCAGGGGTGCTGGAGAGGAGGGTTCGTCGGAAGGTCGAATCTCAGATTCAGGAGGAGCAATGTGGTTTTCTTCCCGGCTGTGGAACAGTGGACCAGCTCTACACCCTCAGCAGGGTCCTCGAGGGTGCATGGGAGTTCGCCTAACCAGTCTACATGTGCTTTGTGGACTTGGAGAAGGCGTTCGACCGTGTCCCTCGGGGAGTTCTGTCGGGGGTGCTTCGGGAGTTCGGGGTACCAAGCCCCCTGATAAGGGCTGTCCGGTCCCCGTGAGGGTTGGACTCCGCCAAGGCTGCTCTTTGTCACTGATTCTGTTCATAACCTTTATGGACAGAATTTCTAGGCACAGCCGAGGTGTCGAGGGGGTCCGGTTTGGTGGCCTCAGTATTGCATCTCTGCTTTTTGCAGATGATGTGGTACTGTTGGCTTCAACCGCGATCCCCAACTCTCGCTGGAGCGGTTCGCAGTCGAGTGTGAAGCGGTTGGAATTAAAATCAGCACCTCCAAATCTGAGACCATGGTCCTCAGTCTCCAGGTCGGGGATGGGATTCTGCCCCAAGTGGAGGAGTTCAAGTATCTTGGGGTCTTGTTCACGAGTGAGGGTAAGATGGAATGGAAGATCGACAGGCAGATCGGTGCAGCGTCTGCTGTGATGCGGACCCTGTATCGGTCTGTCGTGGTGAAGAAGGAGCTCAGCCGAAAGGCGAAGCTCTCAATTTACCGGTCGATCTATGTTCCTACTCTCACCTATGGTCATGAGCTGTGGGTCCTGACCGAAAGAACAAGATCTCGGATACAAGCGGCCGAAATGGGTTTCCTTCGCAGGGTGTCCGGGCTCTCCCTTAGAGATAGGGTGAGAAGTTCGGCCATCCGGGAGGGACTCAGTCAAACCGCTGCTCCTCCGCGTTGAGAGGAGCCAGTTGAGGTGGCCCGGGCATCTGATTAGGATGCCTCCTGAACGCCTCCCTGGTGAGGTGTTCCGGGCATGTCCCACCGGCAGGAGACCCCGAGGACGACCCAGAACACGCTTGAGAGAGTATGTCTCCCGGCTTGCCTGGGAACGCCTTGGGATCCCTCCGGAAGAGCTGGAAGATGTTGCTGGGGAGAGGGAAGTCTGGGCTTCCCTGCTGAAGCTGCTGCCTCGCGCTTCAGATAAGTGGGAGATAATGGATGGATGGATGAATGATACGGCACAAGTCTCCAGCGTTAGTAGCAAGCAGCTGTTATTATTAACAAGTGCCTGGCTGGTACTTCAACAGCTGTTCCTTGCTTTTTTTTTTTTTTACTTCTTATTCAATATTGTGGAGATTATTTTGTAATGCGCTGTCCATGTGTAAAGGAAGGTGCATTAAATTGCACTTCAAGGTCAAAAAATAAAACTAAACCTCGTCTTCATTTATTTTATCAAAACACTTTTGCTCATTAAATAGTTTTAAGAAAACAATCAGCTCAAAATGTCTGGCATAATACCACTGGTTCCAGAACATCGCCACGGACGAGTTTGACAAAAGCTTCAAGATGTGGACCTTGCAGCTGCACCCGAAAAAAAACACGCTGGTGCTGCATGGGCCAAGCAATACAGGAAAAACATGGTTCATCAGGCCTGTGCTGAAACTATACAACTACGCAGAAGCGCACAACGAAAACACCTTCAGCTTCTCAGGATGCTGCGGAAAAGATATCGTGGCGTGGGAAGAACCTCTCATCGGCCAACATAGACATGTGCAAACTGATATTCAAGGGCACGCCGACGGAAGTGCCGCACAAATTCAGAGACCCCAAACACAATCCGATCTCTGACTCAAAACCGTGACCAATCTGAACCGAGGACTTAGGTGATCCGTTGAACACTAGTGAGTACCAAAGTCAATCTCCAGGTACTAATGTGAGTAACCCATGAAAAAAATTATGTGCACCCCTGTTAATATGGGAATGTACAATGAATGTCAGCATTGTATGGACAAACATCATATCATAATTTTGGGGTGGAAAAAACAAGTACAATTGATTGACAAGTATGTTAAATAGATTAATAATACATGAAAGTAATAAATTGATGAATAATAGCTAAAGAATACACACACACAGCCTTACATTAACTACAAGTTCAAACAGATAATTTTTATTGTACAGGCAGTCGATATACTACACTTAAACTATAAATATAGTAAAGAGTAAGTGGACAAATATGTAAAAATGTTCTGCTGAACTGATTAAAGGTGAGCTCATTTTAAGCCTCAACTATGACATGTCTCTGTGTTTTACTCTGCAGTTGTCAAAGACATTCTGCCCAAAGCTCTGCCCTTGGCAACACATAGTAAATATTCCGATTGGATAACAACAGAATCTTTTAAATTAATGATGAATAAATATATATTTATGAATTAATTGCAAATATCACTACTTTATCTTGAGGATCAATACTTAAAATTGAGCACTATGGATCGGAATATCGATATTTTGATATCAATACGCCCATCCCTCATTGAAGGCAGTCAGGTCAGCCGTCCCCGCCGATTAAGTGTCCCTTATTTATTTTTCAGGGAGCCCTATTCCCACCCCTAATCGGAATCTATAATTCTCTGAGCCAACGCTTTGCCAATGTCCACAAAATATCATTAAATTCATGAGTAATGTCATCTAACTTGCTTATTATTATACCACCACTCTTTGTAAACCAAGTCGAATAATTCATTGAACGACATCTGTTCTGTATAATATGATTTATTACCTTCCAAGTCTTTGGATATCAAATATACACTCCTCAAGGGATTTACTTTAATTAATAGTTCTTTTTTGCGCTCTTATATTTACCAATTTATTCTTCTAAAGCTTATACTTTTCCTCACTATCACCAGTTCATACTTGTACAAGTTTCATATTAAGTAGGTTTTTCTTTTTACATGCTCTTAGTAGACCTTTTGTTTTTATTTCTTTCCAACAACTTGGATTTCCTCTGCCTGACAGAGACTTGGACTGGCGCCGGTGAGTGCAGTGCGATGCTTGAACTATTACCACCTGCATGCTCTTACTTGGATGCGCCGAGAACTTCAAGCCGAGGTGGAGGATTGGCGACTGTTTTTAAAAACAAATTTAAATGTAAACAGTGTATATTCGCCACAGCGTTCAGCAGCTTTGAGGGTACATTCTTTGAAGTTACCAGTGCCGTCCCTGTGCTCTGCGCTGTCATATACCGTCCTCCCAAATACAACAAGGAGTTTCTGAATGGCTTCAAATCTCCTTGCCTAAATCATGTTGCGATATGATCGCATCCTGTTCATGGGGGACTTTAATATTCACGTATGCTGTCCTGAAAAACCACTGGCAAAGGACTTTTTAAGACTCATTGACTCTTTCAATTTGGTGCAGTGCGTGGCTGGCTCCACTCACAAACAAGGACATACTTTAGACATTGTCCTTTCTAATGGTCTATCGGTCTCACATTTGAAAGTTTTGGATAATGTGCTCTCTGATCATATGACTGTGCTCTTTGATGTAATGTTTTCCAGTGCTGTCAGAGCTAATGCTAGCGAGCGCAAGGCCTGGGTTTTTAACCACCTCACTGCTAGTCAGTTCTCTGATGCCTTTGATCAGCTTTGTGTTCCCTCTTCAAACACAGAGGAGCTCAGCACTTGGTTCAATTCATCTTGCCTTAATATTTTGGACTCCGTCGCTCCATTAAAAATTAGGCGGCAAAAAATTTGACCGTAGCCATGGTTTAATGAGAGCACTCGCACAGCTTAACAAGAATGCCGCAGAGCTGAACGCAGGTGGAAAAAAGACAGGCTGCAGGTCTCTTATCAAATCCTAAAGGACTGCTGGCGTCATTACCAGAGAAAGGTGAAGGGGTCCAAGAGAGACCATTTGTCATGTCTGATTCAGGCAAATCGCCAAAATCCACGTGCCCTTTAAAACAATCGACTCTGTACTCAAGCCCCATCAACCGACTTGCATGGACTCATCCCCTGAAATTTCAAAAATTCTTGGAGTTTGACAAGGTTGCTACAGCTAGGGCTCTTGTTTCGAACGCCCCATTTGAGCCCTCTGTCCAAGTTCTTTGTTCAGCAGTGTTCGATTAGTTTGAGCCAGTTTCTTTGACATTTTTGGAGGAAGTGGTTTGCCATATGAAACTATTGGGCCCCCCTTCCACACTTCTTTAAGGATATTGTCCCGACAATTGGCAAATCGGTTTTGGCCATTATCAGCAGCAGCCTGTCTTCTGGTGTGGTCCCCCGACATTTTAAGCACGCTGTAGTGCAACCGCTGCTGAAAAAACTGGCCTTGATCAAGCTGTGCTATCAAATTTTAGACCCATTTCCAAGCTGCCTTTTATGTCTAAAACTCTGGAAAAAGTGGTGCACCCACAGCTAATATCATACTTGGATAAACACAATGTCATGGAAGTTTTCCAGTCAGGCTTCAAGAAGATGCATAGCACAGAGTCAGCCCTGCTACGTGTTTTCAATGACATCCTCCTGGCTCCTGTCTCGTTTTGTTGGATTTGACTGCAGCTTTTGATACGGCAGACCACAGTATTCTTTTGACTCGCTTGCAACAACAAGTGGGCATTAGTGGATGCGCTCTAGAGTGGTTTTGATCCTATTTGGGTCGCAGGACTTTTTCTGTTAGCCTAGGTTCCTCTGAGTCCCGCTCTGCCCCTCTATCGTATGGTGTTCCACAGGGTTCTATTTTGGGGCCATTGCTGTTTTCACTGTATCTGCTGCCCCTGGGTTCCATCCTTAGAAAACATAGCATTTCCTTCCACTGCTATGCGGACGACTGTCAAATCTATATCCCGCTAAGCAAAAAAGAGACTTCCTCCTTAAGACCACTTTTGTCCTGCCTCGAGGACATCAAAGATTGGATGTCACTAAATTTCCTAAATTTCAACGAAAAGAAAACAGAAGTTATGGTGTTCGGTCCCAGCGGCTCGTCTCCATCCCACCCTGTTGTCCTGGGCCCCCTGGCTTCATATCTAAAGCCAACAGTCTCAAACTTGGGTTTTAAAATGGGCAGTGATCTTAAATTGGATCTTAAATTGGACCAGTAAATCAGCGCTGTTGTAAAGTCGAGTTTCTTTCTCCTTAGACAGCTGGCTAAGGTAAAGCCCCTCCTTTCCCATCAGCACTTAGAAACAGTCATCCATGCCTTCGTTACATCGTGGCTAGATTACTGCAATGCACTTTATTTCGGAGTCAGCCAGTCCTCCCTCAAACGTCTCCAGTTGGTCCAAAATTCTGCTGTCCGCCTACTAACTGCAGCTCGGAGGATGGAGCACATAACACCAATTCTGGCTTCCCTTCACTGGCTCCAATCGAGCCTTTTCAACTGCTGGTCCTTCCCTCTGGAATGACCTCCCATTGGTTGTTAGGCAAGCCCCCTCTCTGTCCATTTTTAGAACCCGGTTAAAGACATTTATTTTCTTGGGCTTTTGATCAGACCTGAAATTTTCGGCTCTTTTCCGGTGTCAATTGTATATAGTGTTTTATGTCAATTTATTGGCTTCATTATTTATATTTTATTTATATTTATATATTATTTATGTCTATATTTATTAATACATGCATCACAGCCTTTTATTGTTTTTGTTCTAATTATTGCATTGTTTGTAAAGTGCTTTGTGGCTCGCTCTCCAGCACACCCTCCAAAAACTCCAAAAAGGGTGGGTACTCTGCACTGCTGTTTGGTGCGTAGGCACAAACAACAGTCAGGACCCGTCCCCCCACCCTAAGGCGGATGGAGACAACCCTCTCGTCACCTGCGCGGCGCTTCTCACCTTGTGCAACTCTAGAGTATCCAACCCCTCTTGAGAGGACTGTAGCAGAGCTCAAGCTGTGTGTGTGGAGGTGAGCCCAACTAGGGGGACCCAAGTTGTCTTTTCGGGCAGAGCCCGGCCAGGCCCCATGGGTACAGGCCGCCAGGCACTCGCCAACAAGCCCCACCTCCAGGCCTGGCTCCAGAGGAAGGCCCCGAACACCTGCGTCAGCAAGGGAAAACGTGGTCCATTTATTTTTTTCATCATAAGGGGTCTTTTGAGCCGTGCTTGGTCTGGTCCCTCACCTAGGACCTGTTTGCCATGGGTGACCCTGCCAGGGGCATCGACACGCAAACCCCTCCACCACGGTAAGGTGACGGCTCATGGAGGGGCAATACAAGAACCAGGTGTCCTATATATACAATACAACTCAAGAAAATGTGATTATATTACATTACATTACATTACATTATATTATATTATATTATATCAGACCTGGGCATTTTATAAAAAAATTAGCTTCCGTTATTCGTCATCCATCTGCAGCGTGGTTACCCTTCCGTCGTCCGACATTCGCCTTTTTTTCTGGGGGGAAAACAGTACCTATCTATACAATACAATACAATTTTATTTATATAGCGCAACAGCTAGGGCTGCAACAAAGCACTTTGCAATACAATAAATAAAACAAACAATAAAAGGCTATGGTACATGTATTAATAAATATAGACATAACTAATATATAAAATATAAATGAATAAAGCCCATAAATTGACATAAAACACTATATTGACACCGGAAAAGAGCCGAAAAATTCAGGTCTGATCAAATAATATTTGAACAAAAATGGTGGCCCAATCCCAATACCCACCCTTGCACCCTTGTGCCCCTCACTTGCACATTCCCGCAGAGGGTACAAGTGTGTAGGGTGTCCCAATTGTGCGAAATGCTCTATCACCCCGCCCTCTTTGCGCCCTTGTTCCGCACTTCAGTTGAGGCCTTAAACCGAAGCATATTACCCACAATTCATTGCAAATTTAACCAAAATAGTGGGAAACTGACGAGATTCGGTGGAATTCCTGTAACTGTGCTGAAAAAATGTCTCTTCAAGTGTTAATTTCGAATTATTACAAATGTTGTCATTTGTATATGCGTAATTTAATCGATGTTTAAAGTCACTGTTTACCCTTTACCGTTTACCTACGTATTATGTCCTACTGTTACCAAGTACAAGGCAAAGATATGAGTTTAAACCTATATCTACTGTTATACAATACAATACAATACAATACAATTTTATTTATATAGCACATTTCACAACAGCTACAGCTGTAACAAAACACTTTATATACAACAACAAAAATAGCCATAATGCAACAAGTGAAATCAATAAATTAACACAAAACACTATATGTAGGAGCCATTTCTGTTATGTGGATTTGTTTTGGTGTATTCGGCCTCCAACCACTCGGAGGAGCAGTGAAGTCAATTTGCCACTTCCACAGGTCTATATAATTAAGGCAGTGACGAGACCCAGGTGTTGCGAGTGTGGAAGGGCAAACGGTTTTGGACCGTGGTGTCGTGGGATCGTGGTGACGTGGTGGCGTGGGAGTGTAGTGAAACAGGTGGACACTCATATAGTTTCAATATTGGAAAAGAGGAAAGGACAAAGGCGGAAGTTTGGTCCCGTCTCAACACAATAGGAAGAAAATAACTCTTTTTGTGGACATTTTGGTCATTTAACCATGATCTAACCACAAGTCAAGCCAAGCCGTCAGCAACCACCGTGGCAATTTTGATTGTCAAAAGGGTCACAACAATAAATACAATAGCCACCAGAAAACAGACGAAAATGTATCAGTCTCAGGTCAGTTCAAAATCCAACGACTAGAAATGTGTCATGGACAGAGAGGGGGCTTGCCTAACATCCAATGGAAGGTCATTACAAAGGGAAGGACCAGCGACAGAGAAAGCTCGATCCCTTCTGAGGCTCCGCTTAGTACTCGGCACCTCGAACAGCACCTGGTGCGCAGACCTGAGGCTGTGGGAAGGTGCGTAGCAGTGGAGGAGCTCGCAGAGGTATGCCGGGGTGAGGCCATTTAATGACTTAAAAACAAATAGAAGAATCTTAAATTGAATCCTAAAGTGCACTGGGAGCCAGTGAAGGGAGGCCAGAATTGGTGTTATGTGCTCCATCTTCCGAGCTCCAGTTAGAGAAGCGGATACATCAATGCAAAGTTAGCAGGATAAGCACAGTAAACAATACACAATCATACATTCGAATGTTTCATTTCAAGGTCGTTTTGATTGAAAGGCATAGGAAGTTTAAAGCTGCAGTTTCCATGTTGACCTCTTGGGGTCAGTCTTTATCCAGCACAGTCATTGTTCGTCAGGGCTGGCTCCCTTTAGATTGCAAGAGGAACCTTCTGGCGTCCCGCTGGGGAAGCCCCAGAATGTCTGGTCCAAGCCGGTTCGAATACACTACACATTGTCTTTAGAGGTTTTCCAGGCGACGAAGTGTCTATTCTTATCAGGGATTCCTTTATTTTTGAGTCCAAGCATGTCTTTGTTCAGTCAAATGTCAGGGATTCCTTGGGGATTCAATTGGTTTGAAGTAAGGCTGGAGCAGACTTTGTGGCAGTCCTGGCTGAAGCTTCTCTCCAGCCCTGGAGATGTGGTCCACATGAAGACATATTCCTTACATTTTAAACAGCAAAATTGACAAAACAACAACCCGAGCCATCATGCTCACTGATGCAGGTGCCTATGTCGATGAAGTCACATAAAGTGTTCCAATTCTGCAATTTTTGTACACTTGTAACCTGCCCCCGCGAACCCTTCGTGCACTTCTATTATGTGTGCACTACAGTGAAGACCGTAGGGTGCAAGTGTGGGGATTGGGGCGTGACTCACTGCGCTTTAGAAGCCCATTCACAGCCTGGTCCCTAACACAAATCTGTCCCCCAAGCAACAACAATGGAATGTAAAGACGGAAGTGCTTTAAAAGGACGAGGACGGACGGGGTCTGAGAACAATTATTTTTATGAATAAGGAAGGAGGGACAAGGACGTAACGGTACCCAGTTAACGGATGGAGGAAGGACCGGCAAAAAAGGGTTTATAAGAAGGCAGCCACCTGTTGCTCTACAGAATTCACCTTCAGCTCTGTAGTTTCGGACCCGGTATCCGCACTCACCGCACGTGCATACAACTTGGGCTTGATGTGTATTCTGGTATATTGCTCTAAGTCTTCTACTCTCCTTTCCAGATCTGTGATGCGTTTATCCTTTGATTCATTCTGGAGGCGCAGCCATTTCACTTCCTGCAGCAACTCCAACAGTTCTTTCTGTTGCTCCCTGACAGTAGACACTTCCTCCAATGTAATGTCAATTGATTTTTTTATTTCCTCTACCTCCTCTGTCGCCCCTTGTTTCTTTGGCCCATTGCTGTTTCCGCAACGGTCACGTTGACAATTTTCCTCAAGCATTCTCAGGTTTACTTGACCCCGTCGTCAGAACCACATATTTGTGTCAACGCGTCCTGCTCCAAAGCGTTCTTCGAACCTCCAACCTGAGCAGTGGCCCACTTTCAGGCATCAATGCCCTGGAATCTCTAAAACACTCCAACTGTAATTTTTGTGCTGGTAAAAGTAGTGTATACTTGCATAAGATATGTTATTTAAAATAGATCCTTGGTGCCGATTGCAAAGTGGAGTCTGTGCCCTAAACATTTGGAAGGCTTGTCCGGGCAATAGATTCTGTTACTTTTTGTGTCTCTCTGATGTTGATGGGTGGGGGTTGCTGTGTACAGTGTTTCAACGTTGCGCATGACGCCAAATCTGACTCGGTGTTTTCTTGCTTTGGTGTATCATAACATCATCGTAAACCAAACGATGGTTGACTAGATTCGTCACGTTGCCGTTGGGTAAAGAGACAACTTGCACTTTATACGTCTTTGCTCACCGTCTTCCACGGCGAACCCAAAATGTAAGCAAATATGCGGTTTCGACTTGCCTTCCTTGTTTACAAGTCGTTCCTGTGGCGGTTCGTGTGCCAATTTTAGGTCTGTTAGTCTGTTAAAACGCTGAGTAGGAGCGTGTGCAGTGTGACTGGCTGGATGGCTGGCTAGCTCGCTAGCGAGCTAGCTTGGAGAGGGCGGCGCGGCAGAGTAACTCATGAGCGCATGCCTCAAAACAACGCAAAATTAGTATTAATAATAGTTTTTTTACGATTATGCCAATCTTGTAATTGTGGAGTGTAATAATCGAAAATGTAATTGAATTTCAATTAAGTAAATGTAAGGAACAGCATTGGATAAAAATAAAACTAGACTAACAGTAGTGGGGAATGTTGAGTATTGCACGGTATTACAGTAGTGGGGAATATTGGGATTGCACGATATGAGCTAGAAAACAATATGCAAATTAAACACACCAAAAACACTAGCCACTATCATTTCATTAGTTACATGGTATCTGCAATATATTTCTTCAGATGCTGATTGGTTCTCTTTTCCCCGCCGTCTCAGATGACGCCTTTTCTTGTGCACATGACTCGCTGGGTTGTAGCTCCTGAAAACACCAAGTTATCTGCATTCCAAGAGGCCGGGGCCTTCAGAGAAACTGTGGCCCCCGCCTTTGTCTCCCTGTTTTTCACTGGCGGCACCTGGTACCATCAAACCGCCCACACATTGTGTTCCTCTGATTCATCCGCTCCCCTGATACTGCAACCTTGAAACAGCTCTACTTCTACTCATTTGTAATACAACTTTGAATCATTAATAAATGGTTAACATTTATTAACAAACTAATAATAAAACCCTTCACTCCCTCTCATGGCCTCATTTATGAGGCCATACCACATATTGATGTCTGTGTGCTGGATGCACTTACACCGCCGCCTCTAAAGTGATGTCATAGGAGGGCCCCACGCTTGCATCCTCCTGTGGCATCAAGACATACTGACCACCCGGAGGCAAGGGACCCACAGTTTTCTCGATCAACCTTACTGTAAGAGATCTAATACATGGAATGCAACAACAACCGCAAAGTACCATAATAGCTGCAAAAATAGCAACAGCAAGCAAAATGGAAGCAATCAACCCTTTCCAACTACCAAACATTTTCATCCAAGTATCCCCAATACTATTGTCCACACCTGAATGTTCTTTCATCTTTTTATTGAGTGCCTGTAGTCCTTCAAGCGCTCTAGTCAGTCGTCCTCCTGGGGCAGTATTATTGGGTATAAATGTACAGCAGGTGTCGCCAAACATCCCACACACACCTTGTTTTTCTGCTAATATCATATCAAGGGCCATGCGATTTTGGAACGTCATAAGTGACGTGGCAGCCAATTGCTCATGCACTGCAGCCAATGATTCGTGCGTGTAGTTACCCAAACGTTGTACATTATAATGAACATAATTAATTCGGTCAACATTTTTATTGGGAGTGATCCACACCAACACACTTTCGAATCCTGCTGACACCTGATTTACCAGTTTGTACTTGTCTGGAACCCCTCTTGGGACTCCTATTGCGTCAATGTAGGTCGGGTCATTGTTGCCCATCCACTCTGGGGAGGCACGTCTATGTCGAGTGTATAAGTCCTTCATTGGTCCGTCCCAGGGATCGTCAATAGTCTGAAAATCAACAGGCATGATAAATCAAGTATAATTTTTTCTGTCTGGGTCAGCTCCCACTTGGAGCCCTTCGGTGCCCTGTACACCATTTGTCCTTTGCAGGTGTACGTCAGATCCGACTTCTGGGTCGCATAGTCAGGATAGTCCTGGTCAACGCTGTCCTCCGTCACTCGTAGCCCGTCAGTCCCCTCCGTGTCTATCATCATCAAAAACCATACAAAAACAAAAGCAACACACACTATTACTCCTACATATACTGGATTTTGCAAAAAGCGAAAAAATTGTAAATGTGGGGGTCTAACCCTCCCTCTCATGGCCGGGTCGTCGACACGGCCAAACCACTGGATCCTCATTTTGGAGGGTTAAAGTCAAGAGCAGGACGCAATTGAGAATAATGATGCCACTTTTGCCGTTTGTCACCAAGCTGCGCTGCGTGGGTTGTCCTCACTAGGACACGGAATGGGCCTTTCTACCTTGGTTCAGTCCACTTTCTGGAGATGACTCGCACATACACGTATGGGGTGAGGTCTGATTCCAAGGTATCTTCAGCAGCTGATGATTTTGCTTTCTCCACAACCTGAGCAGAAACACTGGACACAAGAGCATTAAGGTATGACCAATACGCATCATGTGTAAAATCTGGCATCGGCACATCTTCTGGAGGCACCAATGTTGATGCCGGTCCTGGCATTAAACGGCCCGTGAGGAGCTCAAAAGGCGCAAAGCCAGTCATTTTATTGACCGTCTGTTGGACAGCTAATAGCGCCAGTGGCAGTGCTTGAAGCCACGTCATTTTGGTTTGTGACATTATTTCAGCCAATTTTTCCTTCAACGTAGGGTTCATTCGCCCAACTTTACCTTGGCTCTGAGGATGGTACACACAACCAAAATTATGCTGGAGCCCCAACATGGCTTTTACCTTGGCCAAGGCTTTGTTGTCAAAGTGTGTGCCATTATCAGACCGGACCAAGGTCGGGAAACCATGGGTTGGGATGTAATAGTTAACCAATGATTTAATGACAGAGGTCGAGTCCTCCTTTGCGCACGGGTAGGCCTCAGGCCACCCGGAGAAGGAATCAACCATCACCAAAAGGTAACGCTTGCCATTCACTCTTTCACTCATGTCAGTAAAATCAATCACAATTTCAGCACCAGGCCACGGAGCTGGTTGAAAAATACCTGGTTTTGGTTTTAAAGTTTGTCTTGCATTAAATGTCTGACATGTCTGGCACTCTGAAACGTATTTCCAAACTACATCTGTCATTTTGGGGTGCCACCAATTTTTTAATTTCATCATCATCGGGTGAGGCCCAGTATGTGCAATTGAATGGGCCTCAACCAAGATGGATTGCATAAGCTCACCTTCTGGGAGAGTGGTCTGGCCTCTCGGGCCAACCCACAGCCCATCAGGTCTTTTTACGGCCTTCGCTGCCTCTCTAGGCCATCTATACTGGGGCCTTCGGACAATTTGATTTTCATCAATTTGCAACTGAATGGGGGCAACAGTATGACACTCTCCAACATCAAAAGGGCCTTTGGACCACAATTCTTCTGGTAAACATTTTAGCATGTCATCAGCTTGTTCGTGATCTGTAAACTCTCTGCCATGTGTCCTTGACAACAACAACATTTCCAAATTCCCTTCATCTTTCATTGGTTGGATAATTTTGTATGCTTTGTTTGATGGTGACCAAAACAAATGTGGGATGCGCCAATCTGTACTTTGAAGCAATCGTTTCACCATGGGGCCCAACTGGCGGGGTTCATGTTCAGGTGCCACTGCCAATGAAACATGAGGAGCGCCCTCCAATGTCATTTTAAACCATGCCATTTGCTCAGGGGCCAAATCAACAGCTCCTGCTACGCCTTCCTTACCAATCAAAATACATGAAGAGGCCAACGTCCAAATTTTTCCCTCAATTTCTTCAAATGAATCTCTATAGACATCATCATGCTCCCTGTCATAGTACAATATACAATGCAGGGGAACCACTGGCGGGTGATATGGGGCTATGGAACAAATCCACGGTTTCCACGTGAGGAAAGTAGAAAAGACACCACCGCCAAATGGAGTCTCTGGATTCAAATGGACCCAATATATGGTTGCTGTGTTGTTTTCCGCTGGAAGCGGGGCCATTAGCCATTGGCCATGAGTTCGCAGCGCCTGTTCACACTGAATGGTCTGCCCGTCCGGAAACGTGACTGTAAGTCCTTTTGGTCCACACATAATTTGTGCTTTGACTGCCATCAACATGTCTCTCCCCATTAAATTAATGGGGGTTCCTGTGGCATGAATGTATTCATGCCATAAATGCTGTCCAGTTTTGTTGATTCGTGTCTCAAGAGGTTTTGTGAAAGGCAGAGTCTGTGGTTGTCCCGAGAAGCCGACCAGCGTTGTACTGCGAGGGGACAATGCTGCTTTAGGCAGTGGGAAATTAATGGAAGAGTATGGTGCGCCCGTGTCCACTAGCATCTCGACGGGTTGATTTGCCACTGTTAGTTGAAGCATGGGCTCTGCCTGGCCACTGCTTCCCGAGCTTCCCAGGCCTCCCTATTCGTATTGTCCATCCCACTGATCAATACTTTGATAGTATTGACCTCCCTGTGGTTGGGCCCCTGGTTGCTGGGGCACCTGCCATGAACGGTTCCCTCCAGGTTGGACAGGACCGCTGGGTGGGATGGGTCGTGTGGGCAAATGTGTCCCTCTTCCGCGGGAGGCAAAATGGGACCCGCCGTTGGGGTTGTGAGGGCACTCCCTGGCCCAGTGGTTTGGATCCCCACACAAAAAGCATGTCCCCAGCGGGTAGAATCCTCGTTGCTGTGGCAGGATATTCCCTCCCCTTCCCCTGTATCCACCACGGAACTGACCACGGCCCCTACCAGCCGCCACTGGAGTTTGAAACATCTGCACTTCCTTTTTCTTACTCTTTTCAGCTTTGGCCTCACCATGCATTTTAGCTAGCTGCATTTTGAGCAGCTGTTTGGCTAGATTATTTTCTTCACTTTCAGTTTTAGCTTGTTCCTCAGAAAATGCACGGCAATGATGCATCAAATGGCGCTTAAACCTTTGTTCTGGACACACCAACATATCTGGATCACTCATCAGTGTCTTTTTGACCTCTGAAGGTAATCCATCTATAATAGCTGTGCGGAAGAGTGTTTCTGCTTCCGCCGACAAACCAGGGTGTTTCCCTGTAGACTCAATCCAATTTTCCACACATGTCAAAAAATGCTGTGGGGGAGACATCTTGCGGTCATATGGAAACATTGCAGGTGCCAAGTCAGTTGGCTGAGAAAAAGTCAGCTTGATCTGTTGGAAAAGCTGTGCTGCCACATGGGGAAGAGGTGTGTCCCTACCCAAATGGGAGGTACCAGCCGCCTCCTCGAGTGCCCCAATCTGGACCAATGAACTAGCACCAGCCAACATTTGACAAATATCACCCAGAGCGCAGCTTTGTCCACTCATGAGTGCCAAAAATTTAGACAACCATGCCTTTCCTCCTTTGTGGAGTGGGGGCATTTTTTCCATCACTGCCATTAAATCACGTAACACCACAGGCTCATAATGAACACCCCTTGCCGAGTTACCATAGGACACATGACCTCACCCTTTTTCTTTTTGTACCATCTGATGCTTTTTCCCTCTTAAATCATAGCAGCCCTGTCATCATCTTTCCCTGTTTCTCTTCTCTTCTCACTTCTATTGACTTCCTTCAACATCTGTCTCTGCTGCGCTATCTGTGTGTCTTCCTCATTCTCACTATCTTCGTCTTCTTGTCTCACCTTGTCCTTTCTTCTGGCTGCTGAGTTCCCCTGACACCCCTGGCCAGTCACCAATTTCAACATTATGTTCTCTTGCTGTCTCAATGTTCCACCAACATCCTCATACTTACTCTCACAATCATTATCTTGACTTCTCAACAATACACTTCATGGTACCTTGTCACCTCTTTCTTGACTTCCCATTACTGAGTCATGTGTTATCTGTTTTGAGGCGGATGGCGTAGACGTAATTACTCTACTTCTTTCCGCCTCATGTCCTGCAAACACACGTCTCTTTTCTCTGTTCAGTGCCTGCTGTATCAATTGAACCACACTAGTGTCTGCCCGCTCACTCTCACCATCAATGTCCATCACCACACGGCCACCCAATGTCACCACAGGAGCCATCATTCCCGCATCACCATATGGTGGGGGTTGAGTGTGAGTAACCTGCATGAGTGGGGCGCTTGGCTCAGACTCCAAAGAGGGGTAAATGCTTGCCGCTTTTACTTCCTCCTCCTTCGACACTGAGGCTTTAACGCCATCAGTGTTTCCTTTGTCTGTGTCAGCTTTTGGTACATCGTTATTTGTCTTGACAATACAAAGTGCTGTCGCTGTTACGCCCAAATTATGGACAACTCACCTAAGCTCCTGTTTCTCTCCAATTTGTTTTTCTATTTTAGATTTTTTACGCAACCCTGCATCTTCCTTCGCTACTTCTAATTTCTCCTTTTTGTTTTTGATCTCCGTTTCCTTTTTGCGTGATTGTTTGGCCAAACGTTCCAAATCCCAGGGGGCAGAAAAAACACTAAACAATTTATCTTTCTGCAAGTTAGCAAATGCACGACGGTATTTTATTCTTTCTCTTTTAACTTTGTTACATTCAATTCCACTCAATATTTGCGCTTCCAATTCAGCATACATTCCTTCTATTTCATCCCATTCATTCCTGTCCCTATCACTTTCAACATCACATTCATTCTTTACCCCTTTGTCACTCATTTTAGATCAATGTTAGCAATCGACTCTCTCACAGAAGGATTACGTATTCACCAATTTATTTTTAGGAGGCCTCACTTCTCCCGGAGATCTCACTACACTCCAGTTATTTAACTACAGTCGTCACTATATTTGTCCACCACGACGAAGCATTAGGTCCCTGACCTATTCAACACAGTGTATGCAAGTCCCAGACTTCACTATCATACACTTTTATCACAAAGGTTATACGTAAGTCCCAGACTTCACTACCGTATAATCCTGTCACAAATATTATACGTAAGTCCCAGACTTCACTACCGTATAATATGACAAACCAACAATTGACACAACACTTCCCTCAGATTTATAAATCAGCCAATATGCAGAATTTTGAATAGACAACAAGTATTCTGCTTATCTTTTAGTTGATCTCGCGAGAAAGGAAGTGTCACACCAATGGCCAGCTGTCAGAACGTCACACTATTCAACAAAAGGTCCCAGACCTTGGAGACAGAGTCCCAGACTCCGATTGGTGTCCTGAAGTCCGCTGAAATTCTCCCTTAGGATCACGTCGGGGTCACCAGAAAATTGTTGGGTTTAAGGTCTAAATCACGATACTTACCCTAATTATCTGACTCCAAATTATTTACCATATATTTATTATTTGAACCGACATTAACCTTAGCTTCACCTTACCTAACAATTATGCGTGCTTGTTCCGTAAGAGAGAAGACCAGGAAGCCAATCAGCCGAATCACCGAGATTTTTTATTCCTAACAGCAAAAGCTAATACAGTATCGGGGGCTCGGTTCCCTCTCAATACAGATCTGTGCGCTCCTGTGGCCATCAGAGAGCGACACCACACCCGAGTTGCCCCGAACAGTTATAGAAAACAATATGCAAATTAAACACATCAAAAACACTAGCCACTATCATTTCATTAGTTACATGGTATCTGCAATATATTTCTTCAGATGCTGATTGGTTCTCTTTTCCCCGCCGTCTCAGATGACGCCTTTTCTTGTGCACATGACTCGCTGGGTTGTAGCTCCTGAAAACACCAAGTCATCTGCATTCCAAGAGGCCGGGGCCTTCAGAGAAACTGTGGCCCCCGCCTTTGTCTCCCTGTTTTTCACTGGCGGCACCTGGTACCATCAAACCGCCCACACATTGTGTTCCTCTGATTCATCCGCTCCCCTGATACTGCAACCTTGAAACAGCTCTACTTCTACTCATTTGTAATACAACTTTGAATCATTAATAAATGGTTAACATTTATTAACAAACTAATAATAAAACCCTTCAATCCCTATCATTCTTATTAATGCAATTAATGTGTAGACTCATATTCAATTACATACATTTTTCCAAATTAGTCAGTCTCAACATTTAAAAACGTTATCATTAACATTTACTTGATGAACCTCTATCTTTATTAACAATGCAATTAATGTATGGACTAATTATGTTGTGTATTTGATCATCTGTTATTGTTGACCATGTTTTCTTACATACCCAGTGTTTAAACATCGACCTGTTACTTTAGTAGATACCTTTACTAGCATAAATGTTTGTTTAGAATCCTTGTATTTTAAAATCATTGCGAGCGATTGATGTAAACTCATTAATCAAAGCAGGAGGTAAAATCTATACAATATACTGTTTCTTGTTTCAGCCTAAAGCTCTGTCGTATTTGTACATTCATGTACAGAAATCATGAAATACAAGTTCCTCACCAGTGAATCAGTACGTGCATGAGTAGACCCCACATATTAGAGTGTTCAAGCTGCCTTATCTTTTTTATGACTTCCTCACATCCACCTTAGCACCTTAGGAAGGATGAGAAAACTACAAGGAGATGTAAAGTTACATGCAAAATCAGAGACACCCTGAGCTATCCATCCTCTCACCAATCTGCCTCCAACCAGCTGCTTGAGTGATGAATATCAAGTCCAATAGGGGCTGACTTTGTCCATTTGTTGAGATATCGGTTGACGTTGTAAGTTATACATTGTTGTGAGGCGGTAAAAGATGATCTGACATGGAAGCAAGAGTGTCTTTCAGATCATTTGAACCTAGCATGTGTTTAACATGAGAGTAACTGTTTGACAAATGTATACAGTTCTTACACGCACATAGATTTGAAAGTTTTGTTTATTATTTGTTGGCTTGTTTTTAAATCATGCCCTGTCTCACTCAATTATTGAGTAAGAGCTGGGTCCTTAAAAAAAGAAACCACATTTTGAGAAAAATGAAGGTATCGAGCTAAGTTTATGAAGTAATGCCAACTTTAATGTTATTTTTAAGCTAACCAACAATACAATGTGAGTATGCAGACTAAATGAAGTGAATGTCATGATCAACATTATTTGAAGTCAATTCATAAAAGTTGAAAGCTGATCTCAATGATGCACATGTTTAACATGCATTGATGTTTTAAAGCAAGTATTTTTAGAGTTACGTTTGAGAGTGTAGAACTGTGACTCTCAGGTTTTTACATGCTTTTTATGACTCTCACAATTTTAAGCAGACAAACGCATACTTTTACTAGCACAAATGTTTGAATACAGAATCCTGATATTTTAAAAATAGTTATGAGAGTTCATCTAATTTATCGGAGCACGGTGGCTACATTAATGTCCTTCAATTAACCACGTCCCATCCATATCTCTTTCTCTCTCTCTCTCTCTCTCTCTCTCACTCACTCACTCACTCACTCACTCACTCACTCGGGAAAACCACGCCTATGGCGAGGAGGCGTGTCATCCACAACCCCTTTCGGTAGGTATAAGACAGCAGATCTCCAAACCAACCCATATCAACCTGTTGCTCGAGAAAAAAAAAACCCAACATCCACAATGCCAGTAACCCGACAGACATCCAGACGCACAGAAACGGTATGCGCACCATCGGGACCCCAAAGGGGTCAGCCGACGGAGAGTGGTCCTGGGGTTAAAAGGTCGAGACAAACGCCCACCACCTGCAAACCCCTGACACAGATAATCGGCAACCAAGACAATAATGATTGTGAAGAAACGGCAGTGAATGTAGCTGACGTAAACCTCACGGTGGAACCAACGGTGACCGCTGACCACGTTTTTACAACGGAGTGCCCTCAGCAGAAGCTGTCGTGTTCGAGGAGGTTGAGAAGGAGAACATACCCCCAATGGACATCCCTCAAACGTCCTTGACCGGAGCTGTCAAGACTTTACCAAAAGAGACGTTGACTGAGGAAGTGGAACAAAAGGGGAAGGAGAAGGATGACGATGAATTGAAGGAAGAGGAGGATGTTGTATGTGGTATTGCGAGATGAATTCAATCAAGTGGGCACTTCACGGTTGTATGGGAAATGTCCTAACATGTTGTATTAGAACCATAAGGGTTGCTATTCTCATTAAAAAAACATAACCAAGCATGCTAAATGGTGTACAAGTGTAGTTCAGGTGTTTCATAGGCACATGTGTAACCCCATATTCCAGTGGCAGGGGCGGACAAAGACCAGGTTTGAGTCAATGATTCAGTGGGCGGGTGTTGTCTTCTTTCCAATAAATCCTTGATTTTTGATGAGCGTTTGATCCACAGCCTTTATGAATAGAAATACACGTCCCCTCAATCATGATGCCTTCATGAAGATCTGTTTTACTTTCTTTTTTAGTGCGTGGTAGTGCGCTGCATATGAGGGGAGGGTCTAAAAACATGTCTGAACAAGCCTGGACATCTACCCCAGGATATACATGAGTTTCATGTTACAGGCGGAAGTATGATCTCATCCATCCATATTTGGGCATGCCGGAAAAGATGGCGGCAGCCAGGACAGGCCTGGACTTGCCCGGGGTGACATCACTGCTCAAAACATGCCCGGCATGTCCTGAACGAGGCGGAAGCATAATGTCCATATTTGGTCATACCGGAAGGGGACGTTAATCATAAATGATGTGTTAAAGGGGTGGGGACTAGGAAGTGCCAAAATGGCGGACAGAAAACAATGCGTGGCAACGTAAAATGGCCGACCGGATGTGAGGTATCGGGGCGGGGTCAGGGGCAAAATTGGGTTTCCGGACTACAAAGGGGTGTGGTTAGATGAGGTATTGGGCGTGTTTAGGGGTGGGGCTGTACTTCAGGACTACAACATGATGTCACCAAAGCGCGCGGTTTGGGGTGGGGCTTATGGACTACAAAATGACATCATCAAAGGGGTGGGGATTTAAACCGAATATGACGTCATAAAGGGGCGTGGTCAAGGCAGGACTTCCTGTGTGGCGTCACACCTGTCAAAAGTTTGACGAAAGTGGAATCTTATACTCTTTGATATTAACATGCATGTGCATTTGGATAAGGCTCTTCTGTTTCCCTCCGGTGTGCGGCTCTCAAATATGCGTGCTGCATTCAAAGAATGATACTAGTATCAATAACCAGTATCGACGCTTCATTTGTTTGTACTTGCTGATGCTGGTATCGGGATACTTGCCGATACCAGTATCTGTATCGGAACAACACTAGTCACTATGGTGGTACTTGTAAAACAACATTTTCATTTGGTTTGCTGTAAAAAGTTTGAGAACTGCTGCCATAGCTGAATAAGTTAAACTTTTTAAATGTATGTTACTATTACTGCAGATATACTGTACTTGGTGCAATATAATGTCTGTATACAGGTGATGACATTGTGTCATGCATACTGCATTATTACATACAACTGCAGTATGCCATACATCATCTACTACCACAAAAATGTTAATCAGTGTGCCTTTTGGGATTACGTTCTGCACATCAGGGGCTGATTTTATATGGCACCATGGGGTGGAGGTATTGGCAAACAAGCAATGTTGTGTTAATAATGTAACCAGTCACGTCGAACTGGCCGAAAATTGTCGGATTATTTGCATTCGGACATTTGTACTTTGTAGCCAAGCCTTTTGTGTTTTGCTGGGGCAATTTTGATGGACGAATTGGCCCTTCGCAGGAGTGGCGAATATGGGAAGTATTTACCACGCCACTCCCCATTTCAATTCGTCGTTGGCAACGTGGTAAACGGGGAGTGCGAACCCTGAGTATCCAGCCGTGTAAGATATCAGGTGAAGTGGAGATCATTGGCTTTATACCACATCTGATGCAGTGGAATCAAAACAGAAACAGTGCAGAGAACTATGTCACTTAGATGCACAACACAGAGAATCTTTTTGTAATCTCATCCCATGATGATGTTAGGAGCACTTGCCTTCAAGTTTTACTCATTAATGGGGCATGAGGGCATAGAGCACAACTGAGGTACATGTAAGATACATTTTACGATACAAAGACCAAACAAATGTTTAGGTATTACAAGTGTCAGTTGTCCGAATACTTTTGTACTAAGGAATATTATGGAACTTCTTAAATCAGATTTCGTTTATTTCAAATACATTCTAATAGTGTATCAATGCATAAATCATAAAAACACATGCCATAACATCCATACTGAAACCAAATTTCGAGGGAAAAAACAAACAAAACAAAAAGATGTGCATCTGCACTGTTTGCCAATCAACTTGGAAAATGTAGGGAGCTAAGCTTGGAAAATTTCATGACTAACCTCTTTTCTGAAGCTGAGCCATGATTGGTCGTTATACATGAGCCCTGCATGAGCAACTGTAATGTCATGTTCAGTCAACAGCAAGTGGCAAAAGGCTGCCCTGTGTGATGGACAAAACCGGTGGATTTTACAGCTTACTCATATTCCACAAATGCAATATTAAACAGAATGCCATGTTTAGACTCGTGGGCTGCATAGAACATATTATTGTGGATAATTTTTGGGGGTTGACTTCCCCTTAAAATTATAAAATGACATAAGAAGCTAAAGTACATCAAAGATATTTTAGATGGGTGGAGCTTTTTTTCCCTGTAAATTGTACAGGTGGAGTATAAATGACAAGATAATTCTAAAGTCTTTGGATACTATTTCTCACAACAACTGCGATATCAAAGTCTTGGACCAATGCAGTGACAGCACTAGGTTATTAATACCATAGGATAACTCATCAGTGTGTACTAAACAAATCTATTACAGTTGCAGAGCTGGTCATCGATCTCTTTTAAATGTAGCTTTTTTGTTGTTGTAGTTATCAAGTACGAAGAAATTATTTAAATAGACCACACCAATTTAGTTTTGTAGTATTTGGTGAAATGAATGAAATACTTTGAAGATAAGGTATTCCTTTACTTATATAAATTAAGCAAACTATGAAGAAGGTTTGTTTAGCTTTGCTGGGCGTCAATATGTGTTCTGATGAACCAGAACAACACACAATCTATCGCAGCCATTTTTGTTGTTTGCATTCGCTACAACGCTTTGAGGTCGGAACTGGGACAATCCGAGTGGCATTTTTCCGACTTCCCACCTTCCTCGAATGCGACATCATTTGTCACATCCCCATCGCATTTACTGGTTGTCCCTGCTGTAAATTTTCAACAGATGTCACTATACTATAAACTGGTAGCGCAAAGTGCCGAAGAAGAAAACTGAATTTCCGGAATGTGATGTTTACAACTGGCAGCGCAATAGAGTTGAGACTGTGACAAACATTTGTCTATCTACCGATATGTTTCCTGAGCTGGGATTTTCCAAGGTAAGCTTTGCTACGAGATGCATACGTCGATGTTTACCAAGACATAGTCGTCATCTTGTCAGAGTTAGGCGAACCAGCTAGCGCCGTGAACATTGCTGTAACGTTACAATTCCGAGTCAGTGTCCAAATGGAACAGATCCCCATTGAAATTTAACTGAAATTAATCACGTTTATATTAATGCATTTATCTTATAATACAGCACAAACGCCGTTTTTGCAAAATGCTATCCCACGGTCAGTGATGTACCTGAACAATGATCATGATAGGTGCACAAAAAGTTTATCAACTCGTTCATATCTTGGGCAAACTTGAACTGAACGTAGTCCATTTCTGCCTGATGAATGTTTTTGTGAAAGCGCTTATTCTACTGCGGTCAAGCCAACCGCCCCTAATTATTACGGCATTAGGTCGCTGACGAGCGTCGAAAGCCCCCATTCAGTATAAAAGCACACCATTACGCTGAACTGGACGCCAATGCTTCGGGTTAGACATACACATTGTAACGAATTGGGTTATCTGTGTTGTGGTCGAAATGGTGATTTGCCGAGCGAGTTGTTGTTTCCGAGGCTAATGAATGGATCGCGCAGCTCGCTGTATGGGAGCGGGTGCGGGCGAGAGAGGAGAAGCGGAGGACGAAGGAGAGGGAGCCGTGACACCTTTTGAACCTAACGGTTGTTGTACCGTACTGGCGTCGGCTGCGGCCCACAGTAGCCGGTTGGACTAATAAAATGCGTAAATTATACTACGTTTGACGGCTTGTTCTTGGAAGACGCAACTATATATTAAATAAGCTCTCTGTTATAATGCAGCTAGTCCATTTCTGAGAGAATGTAGAATGGTTCATTTGAATCTTGGGATGCATTGAAAAATAGTGTACTGTATTTGAAATATGGATATATGTCTGCAAGTATAATTTGTATTATTTTTTTTATTCAAACTAATCCAATTGACATTGAAAAACAGTCCAGTCGTGAATGACACGAGACCCCCACAGCTGTCCACCAAAGGATGTCCATCCGAATTCGATGTTCCATTTCAAAATAAAAGTCCCATGAAATATGCACATTTCACTGTCATCAGGCCTGACTTAAAAAAATCATTAAAAATAATCCTTCAGCTATCGTAATAACAGACCAGTTATGGAGGACGCTAGACGACCACAGCTGTCTGCCAAAACAAGTCCCATTGAAATCTGATGTGGCATTTCAAAATAAAAGCTCCCTGAAATATGCACATTTCACTGTCATCAGGCCTGATTTTTTAAAAATAATTAAAAATTATCGTTTAGCTATCATGATACCAGACCAGTTCTCTATGACACTAGACCACCCCGGCTGTCACCAAAACAAGTCCCATCTAAATCTAATGTGGCATTTCAAAATAAAAGTCCCCTGAAATATGGATATTTAGTCATCTGCTTCATTTGACAAGCCAGCACTTCGTAACGCGTGAAAAACAAAAATCCAAGTTAACACAACATAACCTATTTTCCACAAACCATCAATGGTTTCTAACAATAAAAGACATAACACTGACAGGTTAGAATGTAGTAATTTAGATTGCTGAAGATGGCTAATTTTTTTCCATTCCAGATGCATACCACATTTTGAATGTAGATTAAATTATGCATATTAGAGAAACAAAACAAAACGTTTTGGATTAAGGTTAAATAAAAAACAATTAAAGTGTTAAAGTGTTTAGCTCAGTTTTATTTAGCACATTGCTTTTCCCTAATTTTACTTTTTACAAATTTTTAAAATTTTTGATTTCACTCTCCTCAAAATTAAAAAACAAACAAAAAAAAGAATTGGTGCCCCAAAATGGGAAATGTTTACAGGTAATTTTTCTTGTAATTATAGGCAGTTTCATAGTGTTAGTGCAACTCAGCACTACTGTTGGCAATTAGTCGACTAGCCAAATAATAGTTTGTGGGGCGTCTGGCATGCCATGCACACACTTTTTTTTTTTTTTTAACCCGCCCTACTTGTTTCGTGCTTGTTACGCGCGGCTAACGAGGAATCAAAACTTAGCACCGACATTCAAAAATCGGAATGATTCCGGTTTGACAGACCACAAACGCCTAGTTTCGCCTAGTCTCATTTTGTCAACGAAAACTCATATACGTCACATCATATTTTAGTCATCAAAGAGCCACGTTTAGCTCGTGATTGTCATGAAAAAAAGGGGCGTTAACGAATTAATTTTTGTCAACGTTGACGAAAATAACACTGAAGCGCGCACACAGATGATAGTGCTCCTTAAGCCACAACTAATAAAAAGGCATCCATGCAAAGTGGTCAAATATTAAGAGGATGAATTCGGTCGTATGGTTCGAACAAAAACACAGACGAAGAGATGTTTAATGATGAGACACCACAGAGCGTCGGTAATGCCCGCTGGTGCTTGAGATGACGTCATAAGTGGGCTTTATCTTACTTTCTTACCGGCTGGTGTGTGTGATGTTACTAACTGGAGATCCTGTAAGCTTTAAATTTATACATGTATGTTTTATTTTATTTTATTATTTATTTTGTCTATATGTTAAGTTGAGTGAGTGATTTAAGAAGTGCAGTCCATGTTGACACGATTCATGATATTAAGTGACATGTGGAGAGTGGCAGAGCCAATGAATTAGTTTATCGGTTTGCAGTCCACGTTTATATCATGTTCTATGTAACAAAGTGATATGTAGGAAGTGGCAAAGCTTCTGATTTGTTGACATGATGTTTGTTGTAATGTGCACTTGAGTTTGTACAGTATAGTATCAGTATTGTGTATCCTTGTGTTTATACCACACCTGTGTGGGTGATTTATGTTGTCGTGGTGAAAGCTTGCCAAACTGCACATCAAAATATTTAGTACCGTATTTTCCGCATCAGGCACACCTTAAAACCTTACATTTTCTCAAAAGCCGACAGTGCGCCTTATAATCCGGTGCGCCTTTATATGGATCAATATTGAGCCAGTCTCAAAACTATGGGAAGCAGCCGCCGACTCCATTTTCCCCCGTAGAGGAAGTAGCCTATCTCAGTGCATGCTGAGATATATGACTGCGCGAAGCGTGCCATTTCATTTCCATTTGTGTGTTTGTGTTAAGACCCCAAAATGCCTCCTGTTAAGAGACACGCTTACGACGCAGAGTTCGCAGAGGCAATCAGTCGAAGAACATGGGAATAGAGCACCAGCGAGAGAATTTAATATTAACGAATCAATGGTGCGGAATTGGAAGAAGCAACAAGATGACCTGCACCAAGTAAAGAAGACTAAACAGAGGTTCCGAGGGAACAAAGCGAGATGGCTACAGTTGGAGGCCAAACTCGAACAGTGGTTGTTGAGCAGAGAACAGCAAGTAGAAGTGTCAGTACAATCATTATTCGAATGAAGGCAACAGCGCTAGCACGCGAAATTATCAATGAATCATCAATGAAGAGGCGGTACTTCTTGGCGCTCTCGGTTTATGAAAAGATGTCATCTCTCCATCCACACACGAACTACTGTTTCACAGCAACTGCCAAAAGACTACCAAGAAAAGCTGGCCGTTTTCCGCGCGTACTGCTAAAACAAGAATACTGAAAAAAAGATACGGCCAGAGCACATCATCAACATGGACAAGGTTCCACTCACCTTTTGATATTCCTGTGAACCGCACTGTGTATTAAAGATGAGCACGTACGGTAAATGTTCGCACCACAGGGAATGAGAAGTCATACTTCACTGTAGTTCTCTCCTGCCAGACTAATGTGCACCAAGACAGGGAGACGGCACCAAGACAGGGAGACGGCGCCGGACGACATACGCCTACATCTGCCAGTGGATTGTAAATGCCTGGGCTAATATATCATTCTCAACTGGTCTGAGCTTTCAGGAAGGAAGGAATTGTTACTGAACTGCAAGACAACAGCAGCGACACTGACTCGATTAATGACGACTTTGACGAGGTAGAGCCTGTTGGATGCCGTATTCGCCCAATTGTTTAATTCAGACACTGAACTGGTTGAGGAATAAATTAATAAAGTGAGCTTTACGTGTTTCTTTTGTGTGTTTACAGCTGAACAAGCTTGATAATTTTGTGAATATGAACATTAACGTTTGAACAACGTTGAGTTATTGTTATTGCTTTACACATTTCAAGCGTTATTATATTGTTTTTGGTATAACGTTTGATTTACCGTAACAGTATCAGACTGTTTTTTACGTGTTTACTGAATCGAGGACAAGTTCCCCTCCACTAATGTTGCACTACATGTTATACCTTGCTGTTGTTAAAAGATAAACTGTGTCATGAAAATACTACATCACTGACTTTGCCTCGGGGAAAATAATAAAACAGCTGTTTATTCATTTGGGGAGTGAACAGAGTTGTGCGAACGCTGGTTTGTAATCTATTAATGATGTTTGACTGACCTATCTGACTATTTTGTTGACATTCTCTTTAGCGCAGCTCCATTTAATGGATGCATACGTAACCCCAGCCTCTACTATAGTGTCTATTCTATGCCCCTTATATGCCTTAAATGTGAACAAAGTTTTAAAATAGGCCGTTCATTGAAGGTGCGCCTTATAATGTGGCGCGGAAAATACAGTAATTACCTCTAATTGTAGTTTATAAACTGTCTTTCATATGAATTAATGCTTCATTTGCCTTTACCTCAGTATTATATAATGCATGACCAGTGTTGGGGTAATGCATTACAAAAGTAACACTACCGCATTATTCGGGTTATTGCGCACGTTTACATGGCTTTTAAAAACCCAAATACTGCCAATATTCCAGTTTTAAACAGATTATTTTCTGCATCTAAATGCAGTCATTGTTTATTCAAACGCTCCAACTATTGCTTAGTTCACATCACAAAAGCTTATGTTCATGCATTCCAACTGGTCCAAAAGACTTATATATTTTGATATTCTTTGAAAAATTTTCTTGGAGTTTGAAAAGAGAGAATTTCCTTAAGTGGTAAAACACTAAGTTCAAACACTATATTAGTATTAGAATGTTTTATCCTTCATTAGGTAAAATAAAGTTGAAACTAACCTAATAAGGGGGGGGGGGATCGGTGGTCGGTGTAGGCACAAGTAGAACATGGACATGAACTCCCCACAGGAAGGCCAGGGCCAGATTTGAACCCATGACCTCTGCACTGTGAGGTTGACGTACTAATCAGTCAACTACCGTGCCGCCCTGGAGTACATTACAACAAAAAGTGTGAATGAAGTGCGTTTATATTGGTACAACAGTTACTAGGATTTTTGGACCATTTTTGTGTTTACTTTGATGTACTGATCACTCAGAATATTCAAACAACTTCTTCCCAGTTGGTAAAGAAGAGGTACTGTGCATTAACAAGGGAACATGTGCTCAATTTATGGAAGCCATAGCTTTGTCACCAACAGTGAGTGTAGAGTCAGTTATGATCCAGGAGTGATCCAGTGAGCGGCAGCTATGGTTAACATGGCTTTGCGTATCGATTCTTTTTTTTTTTTTTACATCGATGCAGATTTTAAGCATTTATATCGATCTAAAATCGATTTTTGATCAATCGTTACATCCCTACTACAGCATATACATACATACTGTACACATACAGCATATGGGACTGCTTGGATTAGATACATTTTTCTTGATTTCCCTTAAAATGCACTGTTGTGTTTGTCATATATATATTTTACAGGGCCATCGGAGATCCATCATCTAAACCATGAAGAAGAATAGTAGATGCCTAAGGTCATCTGAGGTGTCACAACAGAGCAGGAGAGCCTGTGAAGGGAAGAGACCTTGTGAAAGTAGAAAGCAAACTCATGTGACTGCAGCAACATCAGACTCGACCTACACTTTGACTGAAAAGCACAAGCATTCAGATGTCAAGACAAAATCCTCCAGTGAGTGGCTGATGGATTTATCTGTTGGAAGCATTTTTTAAAACAATTCACTGAATGTAAAGTTCAATTGGCTATCGATGCCAAATATACATTGTAACTTGGAGAGTTGGCAGGTAAAGTTAAGTAATGCTGGTATGACCATTTTAAACTGTAGGACAATTTAAGACGTGTTGTAATGAAATGCTTCACTGAACACATGATGAATTTTCACTATAATTTGCCAATTGATGTTTTATTTCATTCCCAAAGGATTATGCACTGCCATCTGCAGATTGTGCCATGGCAGGTTTTCTCCACGGAGTCTGCTGCATGCCTTCAACAAATGGCCTAAGAACTTCCCTGATATTGTCCATGACAAAGCGTATGCTGTTGGCCAGTCACCCCCTTTATTCCATGTCGACTTCCAGCAACTGGTTGGAGTGCAGTTGGACCCTGACCCTCGATTATCGGAATTTGTTTGCAAGAAATGTCACAGCAAGTTCTATAAGTGCCACGATATTCTGGTCAGGTTTTTGCAGATGGTTAATTTCCTGCCTGTTGGGGAGGATAATTCTAACAGGTGAGACTTTGAGAGGATTATAACATTTGGTGTCAGAATGTATAATAATTTTCATTGTAAATATTATTTATACATTTTTTTCAGGCACAATCCAATGTTTTCAGACTCTTTAATAAACGATGGGTTAACAAGTAAGATAAAATCATCTCCTGTATGTCCTTATTATTAGAACCTCAGTTACTTGAACAGTATACTGTACTCTGAGACATTTTTGTTGTTTACTTATTTTTTCTTCCACCTTCACCATCCTTTCCCTCAGGCACCACGTGCCTTCACAACCTTGTTTCATGGGCTCATCATCACGGAGAAGCTTGCAAATCTTGCCCTGACCTGAAAGAGGTGCTTGAGGGGCAGTGCTGGGGCTCAGTCAAAGCAATGTGGTGTTGTGTTGATGGGCACAGCTACACTATGGACACACAGGCCACTACCTCTGCCAGGTTTGGTTATTTGTTCAACTCAGGAGAGAGTGGAAATGGTGCCAGAGATGTCTCAAGAGAGATGGACTGTGACAAAAGGAGAACTGCGGTTACAGCAATCTGTCAGGCTGAGCAGAGTCTACCCGCAGTCACTCCACTGATTCAAAGCTCGGCACTGGCTGACTGGACCTGCAGCACTCAAGGTACATTTACAGCATTTTTCAAAACAGCTCATTTGTTCAAGCAATTTATTGCAGTAACCATTTGGACATATTTTTTCACAATAATTTAGGTCTACTAGTAATGGAAAATACCAGAGCTTTTGTGATTTTGCCTTTAAGCACCACCACTATGACGTAAACCTTGATATGATTCAAGTAGGGTTGTCACTATTGAATATATTTAGAATAAATTATTCCATTGATTAATTGGATACAATTGTATTTTTCATTAAAGTGTATTACCGTATTTTCCGGACTATATGGCACATATATATATAAGCCATACCCACTCTATTTTTCTAAGACAAGATTTACCCCTGCCTCGATGATCTAGAAGTTTAGCCTCATCTCGTTTTATGGCTGACAAAAGGACAATAACATATCAATGCTGAAGTTTAAAATGCTCCTTGTTTCCACTATCCCTCTCTGTCCAGGGATGGAATTTTCTAAAACCAAGCTTGTCATTGTGGTCAAATTTTGTAAACCAAATCAAAACATACATACATGGTTTTGCACTGCAGACATGTTGTTGTACCGCATGGTGTTTTGATTTGGCATTTGGCTGAGGTGTTATCTTTAAATCTTGGCTTCAGCTTAGCAGACTTATTTGATTGCTCCAATTGAAGACATTTCTGGCTCTTAATTTTACTCTGAAGAAGTACTTGGACTTCTGATATGCCATACCGAGCAAAACAAGATGTCTGTGAAGGAGGCAGCGAATGATTTGTGAATTTAACAGTTTTGATGGTAAAACATTTACACTTGTAATTTTATGCTAAATTTTAATACAAATTTAAATCGTTATATCACAGTTACCTGTAGACAAAAAATGCACCTTGGGTGTCTTTAGGGCAAAATTCAAGGTCATTGAGGCAGGGGTAAATCTGTTTTTTCAACTATTCAAACAGATTTAGAGAGTTGGAGCTTAGAATTTAATTTTAAGGACCACCCTAACGTGCATGCACTCAGTAAGTGAGGTAAAAGGAAAGAAGGAATGATCAACGATCACATACACTGTTAAAAAGGAAATAAGTACATTCGTTTGTGCAGCTTAAGTGGACGATTCATAAGCAAACACACAGCACATAACTAAGTCCGGATGGCGGTGTTGTTATTGTTCGCTGCAGGTCCTGCACCTACCCGTTTGTAAATTGCACATGAGAGGCTAAAGATTTATGTTTAAATTGCTAAAATGTAGGCACTTACACTACACGCAAGGTATGCAAAAATATCTGGCGCACACAGAGGAAGTAGGTCCGGTTCGTAGCGCCACTCAATATTGGGGATTCTGTAGGGATCCAAACCATTTATAAGGTATATTTTTGCAAGACAGCTTCCCTGTCTAATTTATCCTTGTAAAGCCCCACCAATTTATTCCATTTTAACATGTTTTTGAATCGACAAATACACAGCCTTTAATGTGCCGCTGCCACTCCAGTTTGTCACCTAATGCTATAACCTAGTGCATAGTGCCCTCGCCTGTTGAACTCCTCCACCTGCAGTCACATCCTGTTAATGGTAATTGTACACCACTCTGTGTATTGTATTGTAATTCCGGTTAGATCGCCCCGACAGGTGGAAGAAAAATCCCCAGAATAGTTGCACCGGTCTTTAAACCGCATGGTTCAAAACCTAGGAAAAAACCTGTAGTTTATAGTCCGTAAAATACGGTAAAAAAACTTTTTTTTTTTTCCAGATTACTGTTTATTAACTAAAATACTTCAGAAATTACGATGAAAAACCAGAGCTGGGCACTTGTCCCTTTTTTGCCGATCCGTCCTCCGTCCGTGACCTGGGGACCCTTCCGTCCTCGTCACACCGTCCTTATTCATAAAAATTATAGGCCCCCGACCCCGTTCAAAAGCATGTCACATTCACACAGGTAACTGAGCCCGTACGCCCTTGTCCTTTTATAGCACTTCTGTCCGGCAGTTGGGTAACTAGTGGTGCGTTTGAAGTGTTCTGAGGCAATTTTTATGCCCATTTTGCCCATTTCGCCGAGTCGGTTGAGATGAACTTTGGCCGCCTCGTGACCACGTCACACGCATGTGGGACGATTAGTGGGCCGGACTAAAATCCACCTCCACCCTTAGTCTGACCCTTCTTTTAAAAACTTGGCGCCCCCCTGTCCTCCATCCAAAATGAAGGCGTCCCTCCAGACTGTTCCGGCCCCGGGACGGACTGCCCAGTTAAAAACGGACTGCCCAGTTAAAAACGTTTCATTTCGAAATTTTTGTCCCCGGATAAGGCAAACCTATGGAATATTACGCCTGAAATGAGCTAACATTTGGGTGCTGAGATTAGTGACGAAGAAATAATTAATGCAATGGATAGTATGATCTCAGGTAAAAAAGCTGGACCTGATGGTTTTCCAACAAACTTTTATAAAAAAAATTTAAAGACAAGTTCGTAAAGCCAATTTCTTTACATGACGTTTTTATGAATGGCACCCTCCCTAAATCATTAACCTGTGTATTGATTGTACTATTGCCTAAGCCAGGAAAAACTAGTGACAAATGTGACCGTATGAGGGAAATAAGTCTTGAATCTTGAAATGTGAAGGCGCTACAATAAAATAAGTTGTAAGCTCTTTGGACAAAACAGAAACAAACACCCACACACACAATTCACGCTGGACTTCTGTATATGGACAATGTTTATTGACTACAACTAGTGAAACATACAAGAAAGTACTACCATATGGCAAGCCTAAATAAATGAAGAAAAAAGGAAAACAAATATCAAAAATAATTAGGAGGCAAGGGAAAAATAGTACGTCTGATAGACGAGCATGAGGGGATGTAAGGATGACTATAGTGATGTCGGCGGGCTTTATGAAATGCACAAGGTTTGCTAGTGTTCACTACCAATTTTGTATGCACCCACTGAAAAAGCCCTGGCGAGCTGCAAAGTGGTCACTTAGGGTTGATCAGCGGAGTCTCACGTGAGCAGCAAAGGGGGAAGGACCTTCACTCGTTTGCAGATGGAAGGGAAAAAAAGGGAACCTTTGTTCGATGTCCATTGTCCACTTCCTTCCAGAACCTGAGGATGACCACGAGCAGGGTATTGTTGAGGTCTTGCACGGTCAACAGTACCTTGCTTAATGAGACTCCTCTATGCTGGGTGTTTGAGTCGAACACCGCACGGATGTTCTTGAGTTTCTTTGGATGGTACACACCCATGGTCAGCAAGTACCAGCATTCTTCCCCCTCCTTCTGAGGAGGTGCCACTTATGCGTGTTTGTTCCAGAGCACTTTCTCCATGAAGGTAAGGAAATACACTTTCTTCACTGGCTTCTTTTCGAAGCTCTGTGTCTGCGATGCGAGTTTGTTTGAGGCTTTGATTTTGTTGTTTGGAAGACGACGCCTTGATGACTTGAATGGGAGTCGAGCTACCCAGCTGTTGTTTTTATCTTTCTTTAAGTTTTTCCCATGATTTTTAGGAACAAAATGCCATTGATAGACATGATTCCACCTCATTACCATCCTTTGCTTGTTGACACAGCGTGGAGCCCAACTGCTCGGCTTGTCCACTGCAGTTAAGTTTCTCTGTTTTCTGTAGTTTAGGATAATCAGCGCCTTGGAGCTGACTGTAGCTCTCGTTCACCCGAAAGACGTTTGGACAGGGCATTTCCTGTCTCAGACCTGTGAACACGTCCAATGCAAACCTTTCCGAGAATCACCCATTCCAGGTCGAGTTTCTCGCTGTTAGGAGCATCTCTGGTCGCTGTTTATCTACTTGAACTTTGTGGGCCGTGATGATGTCTCGCGCAAGAATAAGAATTAAGGGTGCACTTTATTCAAGTCTTGGGTTGAGATAAGCAATCAATTTCAGGTAGGATTGGTTGAATGCAACATTCGGCTTTTGGATCTCAGATCTTTTGTTGGGAATGCCATTGCATTACACAAGACCTCGTAGAAGAAGACCGACTTTCACGTCCATAGATTCAATTTGGTAGCCTGAACCCTTCTCCTCATGGTCTCTGTCACTCCAGAATAGGTGTGAAGAAAGTATGGAGAGGAAGGTCATTATATGTTGAAAGTGTCGAAGAACTCGGAATGGGCCAAGGATCTGTTACTGTGTTCATCGAGGATCGTGTAGACGTTTATGATTTCTCAAGACAGTTGATGGGGTAGATCTTGATGAGACAGATAATTTAGCATGATCTGTCCTTTTTTTTGCGTCTAAGTAGCAGTTGAACATGATTTTGTCGAGCTATTCAAGTGTCAAAATAATTAATTAAAACATTTTTTTTACTTGAATGCTCAGTGGTTGGTGCTCAGGTACCAAGTCCTAGAATATGAAACAATAGAGTAGATCAAGACATTCAACAATCTCTTGTGAACAAAGGGCTGAGTGAACTATATTCATTGATGGCACACCGCAGGAAGGTTTCATTTAAAGGATTTTTGGAATGTTTTGCAGGTGTCGAGGTCATTAGCCCAATTAACAATTTACATAACAAAACGAACCTCTAACACTTATAAGTGATTATGCGATGTCCGTAAATATGTAATTGTCATATTGGTTTCTGGTTAACCTGTTGGCTAATATATAGCCATATAGCCCAGACTTCCCTCTCCCAGCAATGTCTTCCAGCTCTTCCGGAGGGATCCCAAGGCGTTCCCAGGCAAGCCGGGAGACATACGGATCGCAGAGGCAGCAGCTTCAGTAGGGAAGCCCAGACTTCCCTCTCCCCAGCAATGTCTTCCAGCTCTTCCGGAGGGATCCCAAGTCGTTCCCAGGCAAGCCGGGAGACATAGTCTCTCCAGGCTGTCCTGGGTCGTCCTTGGGGCCTCCTGCCGGTCGGACATGCCCGGAACACCTCACGAGGGAGGCATCCAGGAGGCATCCTAATCAAATGCCTCAGGCTCCTCTCAACGTGGAGGAGCAGCGGCTCGACTCTTGAGTCCCTCCCGGATGGCCAAACTTCTCACTCTATCTCTAAGGGAGAGCCCGGACACCCTGCGGAGAAAACCCATTTCGGCCGCTTGTATCCGAGATCTTGTTCTTTCGGTCATGACCCACAGCCCATCACCACAGGTGAGAGTATGAACGTAGATAGACCAGTAAATCGAGAGCTTCGCTTTTTGGCTCAGTTCCTTCTTCACCATGACAGACCTATAGAGAGTCCGCATCACAGCAGATGCTGCACCGATCTGCCTGTCGATCTCCCGTTCCATCCTACCCTCACTCGTGACAAAGACCTCAAGATACTTGAACTCCTCCGCTTGGGGCAGATTCTCATCCCCGACCCGGAGAGGGCACGCCACCCTTTTCCGACTGATGACCATGGTCTCAGATTTGAAGGTGCTGGTTTTCATTCCAACCGCTTCACACTCGGCTGCGAACCTCTCCAGTGAGAGTTGGAGATCACGGCTTGAAGAAGCCAACAGTACCACATCATCCGCAAAAAGCAGAGATGCAATACTGAGGCCACCAAACGGGACTTCCTCGACACCTCAGCTGCGCCTAGAAAATTTGTCCATAAAAGTTATGAACAGAATCGGTGACAAAGGGCAGCCTTGGCGGAGTCCAACCCTCACTGGAAACGAATCCGACTTGCTGCCGGCAATGCGGACCAAGCTCTGACATCGATGGTACAGGGACCAAAAAGCCCTTATAAGGGGGCTTGGTACCCCGTACTCCCGAAACACCCCCCCACAGAACTCCCTGAGAGACACAGTCGAACGCCTTCTCCAGGTCCACAAAGCACATGTAGACTGGTGGGGCGAACTCCCTCGAGGACCCGCTGGTCCACTGTTCCATGGCCAGGACGAAAACCACATTGCCCCTCCTGAATCCGAGATTCGACCTCCCGACAGACCCTCCTCTCGAGCACCCTTGAATAGACCTTACAAGGGAGGCTGAGGAGTGTGAGTCCTCTGTAATTGGAACACACCCTCCGGCCCCCCTTCTTAAAAAGAGGGACCACCACCTGCCAATCCAGAGGCACTGTCCCCGATGTCCACGCGATGTTGTAGAGGCGTGTCAACCATGACAGCCCCACAACATCCAGGGCCTTTAGGAACTCCGGGCTGATCTCATCCACCCCCGGGGATTTGCCACCAAGGAGCTTTTTAACTACCTCGGTTACTCCAAACCCAGAGATAGGAGAGCCCACCTCGAAGTCTCCAGGCTCTGCTTCCTCAGTGGAAGGCGTGTCGGTGGAATTAAAGAGGTCTTCAAAGTATTCTCCCCACCAACCCACAACGTCTCGAGTCAAGGTCAGCAGCACCCCATCCCCACTATAAACAATGCTGATGGTGCACTGCTTGCCTCTCCTGAGACGCCGGATGGTGGACCAGAATTTCCTCGAAGCTTTCCAGAAGTCATTTTCCATGGCCTCACCAAACTCCTCACACACCCAGGTTTTTGCCTCAGCAACCGCAGAAGCTGCAGCCGAAGCTGCATTCCGCTTGGCCAGCCGGTACCTGCCAGCTGCCTCCGGAGTCCCGCAGGCCAAAAAGGCCCGATAGGACTCCTTCTTCAGCTGCACAGCATCCCTGTGTCCAGGGTTGGGGGATTGCCGCCACGACAGGCACCGACCACCTTGCGGCCACATCTCAGATCGACCGCCTCAACAATGAAGGCATGAAACATGGTCCACTCTGACTCAATGTCCCCTGCCTCCCTCGGGATGTGGGCAAAGTTCTGCCGGAGGTGGGAGTTGAAACTCCTTCTGACAGGAGATTCTGACAGATGTGCCCAGCAAACCCTCACAATACGTTTCCGTCTGCCAGGTCGGACCGGCATCTTCCCCACCATTGTAGCCAATACACCACCAGATGGTGATCAGTTGACAGCTCCGCCCCTCTCTTCACCTGAGTGTCCAGAACATGCGGCCGCAAATCCGATGATACGACGATGAGTCGATCATCGAACTCCAGCCTCGGGTGTCCTGGTGCCAACTGCACATATGTACACCCTTATGTTTGAACATTGTGTTTGTTGTGGACAATCCGTGACGAGCACAGAAGTCCAGTAACAGAACACCACTCAGGTTCAGATCGGGTGGGGTGGGGGGGGGGGGCGCTCCTCCCAATCATGTCCCTCCAGGTCTCACTGTCATTGCCCACGTGAACATTGAAGTCCCTCAGCAGAACGATGGAGTCCCCAGGTGGAGCGCTCTCCAGCACACCCTCCAAGGACTCAAAAAAGGGTGGGCACTGCTGTTTGGTGCATGGGTACAAACAACAGTCAGGACCCATCCCCCCACCCTAAGGTGGAGGGAGGCTACCCTCTCGTCCACTGGGGTAAACCCCAATATACAGGCGCAATAACTATGCCCACACCTGCTCTCACCCTGGGCAACTCCAGAGTGGAAGAGTGTCCAACTCGAGACGACTGGTACCAGAGCCCAAGCTGTGTGCGGAGATGAGCCCGACTATAACTGAACTATGTCGGAACTTCTCAGCCTCACACACAAGCTCGGGCTCCTTCCCTACCAGAGAGGTGACATTCCCAGGAACTTATTTATATGTTTTTCAAAATGTTTCAAATTTGAGGGTAATAGAGGGTCTGAAAATGTTTGGCAGTGAATGAGTTAATAAACATGCCAACATTTCAAAAAATGTTTTTTAAGTTGTAATTATGGACTGTTGTCTGTAGAATTTTGTGGGAAAAAAAAAATGTATTCCATTTTGGAATGAGGCTGTAACATAAAATGTGGAAAACGTGAAGCAGTGTGAATACTTTCTAGATGTACTGTAGCATTCACAAAGTGTCCAGGTACTTGAATAATGAGCATAGCATCCACGTCACAACGACACTGAATGCAAATTCGTTCATTTTTCAAGCCTTTAAGTTTCAGAGGCTATTGCATGCAAATGAAAACTGCATAAGATAAGAAGATAAGAATGCCTTTATTGATCCCACAGTGGGGAAATTTTCATTGTTACAGTAGCAAAGATATAGGTCACACAGGGGCGGCGGCATAATGTGGCCATTAATGTATAACATTGACGGCAAACATTTAGAATCAAACCTATGTAGATATACGCAGTAACATGTGTATATACACATGTGTATACACACCAACCTACATCTACCTAAAAAATATGAGGAACACTCATTTCGGCCTGTACATAGTACAGAGGAAAAAAATACTCTAAGTACTCTAAGTGACAGTGCTGCAGTGCTGTAGTGAAATGTAAGGAACAGCATTGGATAAAAATAAAACTAGACTAACAGTAGTGGGGAATGTTGAGTATTGCACAGTATTACAGTAGTGGGGAATATTGGGTATTGCACGATATGAGCTCAGGTGCAGGACTGCACAATTGCACTAATGACCGCCAGTTTGTAGAGACTACACAATGTTCTTGTTAAAGAGTCTGACAGCAGCAGGCAAGAAGGAACGGCGGAATCTCTCCTTTGCACAGCGAGGGTGTAACAGTCTGTCACTGAAGGTGCTGTGGAGTGCTGTTAGGGTGCCCTGGAGGGGGTGGTCCGGGTTGCCCAGCATTGATGACAGCTTGGCCAACATTCTCCTGTCCCCCACCGAGTCCACAGAGTCCAGGGAGCAGCCCAGGACAGAGCCCTCTTGACCAGTTTGTCCAGCCGCTTCTTGTCCCGGGCCGAGACGCCGCCTGCCCAGGTGACCACTCCCTGGAAGATGACCGATGCAACCACCGAGTCATAAAAGTTCCTGAGGAGTGTCCCCTGAACCCCAAAAGACCTCAGTCTCTTGAGTAGGAAGAGTCTGCTCTGACTCTTCCTATAGAGGGCGTCTGTGTTGTCGCACCAGTCCAGTTTATTGTTCAGATGAACACCCAGGTACTTGTAAGTTGAGACTCTCTCAACATCTGTTCCCCGGATATTCACTGGTGCAGGTGAAGAGTGCTGGCGCCTACCGAAATCCACCACCATTTCTTTGGATTTCCCCGCATTGATCAGGAGGCGATTCTGCTGGCACCAGTCCACAAAACCCTGAGTAAGTTCTCTGTACTCCCGATCATCTCCGCCTGTGATGAGGCCGACAATCGCAGAGTCGTCAGAGAACTTCTGCAGGTGACAGGTAGGGGTGTTGTAGTTGAAGTCCGAGGTGTAGAGGGTGAACAGGAAGGGAGCCAAGACAGTTCCCTGCGGGGCCCCCGTGCTGCAGAGGAGCACGTCAGACACACAGTCCTGTGTCCTCACACACTGTGGCCGGTTTGTGAGGTAGTCCTGGATCCATGTGGTGAGGTGGTGCGCCACCCCCGCCCGCTCCAGCTTGTCTCCCAGTAGGGTGGGCTGGATGGTGTTGAAAGCACTGGAGAAATCAAAGAACATGATCCTCACAGTGCTCCCCGCCTTCTCCAGGTGGGAGAGTGTGGAGGAGGTAGATGATGGCATCATCCACACTGATGCCAGGCTGGTATGCGAACTGGAGTGGGTCCATTGAGGAGCTCACCAGGGGGCGCAGGTGGACAAGGACCAGTCTCTCCAGGGTCTTCATCAGGTGAGACGTCAGCGCCACTGGTCTGAAGCTGTTGAGCTCCTTCGGGTGGGGGGTCTTTGGCACCGGGACCAGGCAGGATGTTTTCCATAGCTGGGGGACCCTGCCCAGCTTCAGGCTCAGGTTGAACATGTGCTGGACAATTCCACACAGCTGGTCTGCGCAGGATTTGAGGAGCTGGGGGCTGATGCCATCTGGACCCGCTGCCTTCCTCGCCTTCATCTTCTTCAGCTGGTTCCTCACCTGAGATGTTGTGAAGGCCAAGGCTGGACAGGAAGGAGTGGTGGCTATCTGGTGTAGCTGGGAGCTGGAGACTGTGGAGAAAAGAGGGGAGGGGGTGACACGCCCAGCAGGAGGAGTAGGTGGAGACTGCAGCAGGAGAGACTGAGTGGAGGCAGGCATCTGATCGAACCTATTGAAAAAGAGATTCAGCTCATTTGCCCACTGCAGGTCCCCCCCAGTCCGGGTCTTGGGTTGTCCGTGGCCTGAGATGGTCTTCAGGCCCCTCCAGACTCCCCTGGCGTTATTCTGCAGCAGCTGCTCCTCCATCCTCTTCCTGTAGGACCTTTTCCCCTCTCTGATCCTCCTCCTCAGGTGGCGCTGCACAGTCCTCCGCTCCTCTATGTTGCCTGACGCAAAATGATGTTAACTAGATGTTAAAGTTAGTGTCACATACTCATTTTGACTTATGTTCTGTATGAAAGAGTGGACAAAATTGGATTTTGATAGCACCTTTCCGAAGCAAATCTGGTGCAATTGTTTGTTTTCTCTCTCTTTCTTTCCAGTACAGCATTTTATTAATTATAATTAATTATAATTATTAAAAGCAGGATCAAACTTTTTCCACTCCAGATGAGGGCAGCTCAATTATGGAAAAAATATTAATCAGGATTATTCAAACGATCATTTACTTTTTGGTGCAAAACAAGAAATGTTTAAACGTAAAAAAATATAGAGGCAAAGGTTTGGACCAAAAGGTATAACATTTTTTATTTGAATTAAAAAAAAGTGCAAATGGATAAATTAAAGTATGATTTCCTTGTGTAAACAAACAATTGGATAACAATGCAAATTAATATTTTTTTACGATTATGCCAATTTTGTTATCGTGGAGTGTAATAATCATAATTAGGGCCCGAGCAGCGACCGCTGCGAGGTCCCTATTGTTTTTGTAGAAATTATTATTATTAGGGCCCGAGCAGCAAAAGCTGCAAGGACCCTATTGTTTTTGTAGAAATTATTGTTGTTATTATTATTATTATTAGGGCTCGAGCAGCGACCGCTGCGAGGTCCCTATTGGTTTTGTAGAAATTATTATTATTATTATTATTAGGGCCCGAGCAGCGACTGCTGCGAAGTCCCTATTGTTTTTGTAGAAATTATTATTATTAGGGCCCGAGCAGCAAAAGCTGCAAGGACCCTATTGTTTTTGTAGAAATTATTGTTGTTATTATTATTATTAGGGCCCGAGCAGCGACCGCTGCGAGGTCCCTATTGGTTTTGTAGAAATTATTATTATTATTATTATTAGGGCCCGAGCAGCGACTGCTGCGAGGTCCCTATTGTTTTTGTAGAAATTATTATTATTATTATTATTAGGGCCCGAGCAGCGAAAGCTGCAAGGACCCTATTGTTTTTATAGAAATTATTAGGGCCCGAGCAGCGACCGTTGCGAGGTCCCGATTGTTTTTGTAAAAATAATTATTCACAAAAAGGTGTTGCCATTGTAACACAGTTTGCCAATAACACAATGCTGATTTCGAGAATGTAAACATGCACGAAAACTCATGAAACTTTGCACACATAGAAGGCCTGGTAAATTAATCAATAATTAATTATTCAATTGTGCAATCTTTCAAAGGATGGCTCGCTACCGCCCCCAAGAAAATGCTTAAAAAATGGCCCCGGTTTCACGCTTCACCAACATGTACGAAAATTTGCGAGTATATAAAACAGAAAGAGACCTACAAAAAGCCTCTTGGTGCCATGCAATAAACCTAAGAAGAAGTCCGCCATTTTGAATTTACTTTAAAGTTTGGACTCACCTTGACTACAAAAGCTGCTGTAACTTTATCCACGTGATAATTTCGATAATTCAATTCCGATGTGCGAGCATCCCAACATGCCAGCACCCCAACGTTGCCAGGGCTGCGAGGTCCCTTTATAGCTTCTTGCAGCTCTAGTTGTAATTGAATTTCGATTAATTGCACAGCCCTACTCAAGACTCAATTTACTCTAGATATGTGCTTCCCTTTAGTTCCGAACTTACTAAAAATTAAGTAAATTCTACTGAATGTATGTCCATAACATTTACATATACATATTAACTAAAAATAAAGAACTCAGAAGAACTTTACTGCAACAATAGAAAAAAGTAATTTGCAAGAAATTACTGTATGTGCCGCTTGTTGGCTACTTATAGACTTTTTTACTTTGACTTTGGTGTAATGGTTCCAGTTTGAACCTCCACGTTTTCTTCAGTAACTCTTATTCTCTTTGTGTATCTTCTGTGTATCAATTTAATTCCTTAAGTACATTGACTGTGACTTTGTCTCTAGAGTTTGCAGAGCCAGAGGATGCAGGTTCTCTCACTGAGGAGCAGCAAGAGGAAAAGCAGGATGATAGTGATGTATATGATAGGTATGTTACAGTTTCCCTCACTTGTATCACTATTTATATTTACAATATAAACTGGATTGCAGCAACAGTGTTTGACATAAATGTGTACACCGAAAAATAACAACAAAAAGCTTCAGTTTCCTTTTTTTTTTTTTTAATGGCATACTATACTAGAAAGTATTCCCACAAATATGTGCCACTGATTGTAAATGAGATTTTACTACACACAAAAAGGTATGTATTTAAAAAAAAAATTAAATTCATTTAAAGTAAACATTGGCGAATTTAACCATGATAGTTCTTGCTGACCATCACCGGCCAAATGGCAGATCTTGGGACAGCCTAACAGCCATTCAAAGGTCAATAAATTTGTGTGGGGCAGTTACTGGTTCTATGTTATTTAGTCCCTCCGTGAAAGGCTTTCTCGCAGACATGTTTGAAATTGTCAGGTACCAAAAGAGTTACTTGTTTAATTTCCAAATACTTGAATACAAGCAAAGCAAAATTTATATATACGTACCACCACGCATTCTGACACTGAGTGGACTCAGGATCGTTTTTTCTCCTGTACATACAGCAGATATATAGAAAAAATATTGCCCTCTTCTCAAATTCTTAAATTTTTACATAATTTTCCCACTTGTTTAAGTTAATCAATAAAAGTAAATATCGGATGGAAATATGAACAAATGAATGATTCATTTGGAAGGTGTGAAAATGACATGAAAAAAACCCAAAACAGACATAAATCAAAGTTACAAAAGTAAAATTAAAAATTTGATTGTTCATATTCGAAAGGGGGTAGGAAGAAGCTCCCATACCCCTTTCTTTCTCCTACCCCTTCCTAATAACCCTGTATAATTGTTACAAAAGTACAATTGTATTATAATAAATACAATGATAATTGGTAAGGAATACTGAAATATACTAGGGGTGCACCAATCGATCGTCCGGAATCGGAATTTGGGCCAGTTTCCTTAATTTTTCAGGGATCGTGATTGGCCGATCCCTTAAAATAAAACTGATCTTCTCAAGGTCAAGGTGAACTTAATGATCCCCAAGGGGAAATTCCTTTTACAGCCAGCAGTAAACATAAGGAAACACCAATAATACACACACACACATTCACAATTATGCAATATAATAACACAGTATACAAAGTGTAATGCCATACAATTTAAAACGCCAATGGAAACTTGAATGAATGAGTGAATGACGTGTGATCACTGTTCTCTGAAGCATCCCAGCGTGCTACATTTTGTAAAACAAGACAAAGGAAAAGAGAAGACAGGTGAAGTTGCTTCAGAAGATGTCCCCAACTACCAAGAAAATTGAGCCAGTGCAGACCCTCCCTAACACGAAGAGACAACCGCCTGCACTGCACAAAGTTGTGGAGGTGTATGCATTCATGAACCCTCGCAGCAGCGCAATGATTTGTACACAGACACTAGCAGAGCGGCTGAATGTCCCGGGGAGAAGGACGGTGCTACTTTTAAGCACCATTAACGCAAAGAAGCAAGTAGAGAGTTATATTCTTACTGACTTGGAGGTCAGTGGATTGGAAGAGAATAACTTCATTGAACTGTCCAAAGTGTTCACACAGGAGCATCCCAGTCGCCACAAAGAATCTTTCCACAACAAAAAGACATAGACGAATGGTGAAGTAGAACTCCTCATTGGAACAAGAGAACACAAGCTACAGGAGCCATGGAAAGTAATCCAAGTCAACGGATCATATGCAATCAAAACTGCATTTATTTGGATTCTGAACGGTCCACTGGAGAAGCCTACCAACACCACAGCAGACAGTAATGAACATTCAGTGAACACAGTTGCTGTGGACAGCGAGAATATAGAACAGCTGCTTCTTCAGCAATATAACCATGACTTTCCTAAGCGGATGTACGACACAAGTCCGAGATCTCACAAGAGGATCACCGTTTTAGGGAATTTGTGTCAGGCTCTGCTTGCCACATGGATGGGCAGTACTACATACATCTACCGCTGAAGTAAGCAAATGTCCAAATACCAAACAACCGAAGTGCTGTCATGCAACGAGCACGAAACCTCAAAACTAAACTAAAGAATAATCCTGAACTTCACGCTGAGTACACCAGCTTCATGAGCGAAATGGTGAACGCTGGATACACTGTGAAGGTGGTCACCAAAGACGGCTGTGCTGCCAGGATGGCCGAATATGGGGTACTCCACCTGCTGAAGAAAAGGCTCTGTGTCGATTTTGACTGCGTGGCCAGCTATCAAGGAGTCTCATTGAACAGTGAGATTCTACAAGGACCAAATTTAACAAACATTTTGATCGGAGTGTTTACTCGCTTCAGACAAGAGCCAATCGCCATGATGGCTGATATCGGAAAGATGTACTATAAAGTGCGTGTTCCAGAAGAAGACACTGATCTCATGCATTTCCTGTGGTGGCCTGAGGGAGACCTCACCCAAGATGTCGCTAAGTACAAGATTATCGTACACCTCTTCGGCACAACCTGTTCACAGAGCTGCGCTCTTCAAATGATAGCACACGAGAACTGGAGCCAGGTTCAGCCTGAGGTTGTGGATACTGTCTAAAATCAGTCGCCACCGACACCCAAGCTATCAACCTGAGAGAAGACCTCACAGCGTTGTGTGCCGACTGAGGTTTTCGCTTGACAAAATGGGCAAGTAATAGTCGTAAACTGCTTGCATCTGTTCCAGATAGTGAGAGAGCAAATGAGCTGAGGGACCTGGACCTGACACACGATGCTCTTCCTGTGGAAAGGGCCCTAGGAGTGTTGTGGTGCATCGAGTCCGATTCGTTCATATTTAGGATGATTTAAAAGACAGACCCGTCACAAGATGAGGAATCCTCTCAGTTACAAGCTCAATTTACGATCCACTTGGTTTCCTGGCCCCAGCCATCCTCCCAGCCAAGATGGTCATGCAACAGATGTGCAAGGAAGGGCTCACGTGGGACGATGCAATTCCAGAACAGCTATCACAAAGGTGGAACACGTGGCTTCACAAGAGCTTCATCAACTCTCAGATGTGAAAATCGTTAGATGTTTGAAACCAGTGGACTTCGGACCAGTCACAGAAGCCCAGCTTCATCACTTTTCTGATGCATCCAAGAATGGTTATGGAACAGGCTCTTACCTCAGACTAACTAGCAAAGATGGACGGGTCCACTGCGCATTCATGATGATCACGCATAGCCCCAACAAAGCAAACAACCATTCCACGTATGGAATTGACAGTATATGTTGTGTCTGTCAACACACACAAGATGTTAAGATGAGAATTTCAGATGAATCTGCATGATTCGACATTCTGGACTGAGAGCACAACAGTGTTGAAATATATAGAGAATTAAGCCCTCCGCCTCAAGACCTTCGTACCTCACCGCGTTGCTATTATCAGAGAAGCTACAAAGCCTCACCAATGGAGGTATGTTAATACTGCAGTAAACCCATCCGATTGTGCGTCCAGATGGCTACCCCCCACCAAGTTTATGAACAACCTGAGCTGGTCTCACGGTCCAGCTTTCCAACAAGAACCAGAAAGCCAATGGCTGAACAAACCTGATCAAGTGACGAACGTAGAAGACAACATCGAGGTGAGACACGTACATCTCACACATGCAGTTGAAGACAAGGGAATCGTGAACAAGTTAATAAACCATTATTCAAGCTGGTACAGGTTGAAGCAGGCTGTCCCTTGGATTTTCAGATTAAAGGATGTACTGCTACAGTGTTGCAGAGAAGCCAAGAGAGATCTACAGACAGACCCCAACTGCCAAATGAGTGACAACTGTATTGACAGCAAGCCGGTGCCGAGCCTGGACAGCTTGGCTGTTGAATGCCTAAAGAGAGCAGAGATGGAGATAATCAAATACACTCAAAGGCAATGGTTTCCTGAGGAGATGACCATGATGTTCAAAGGAAGCAACCTGAAGAAGAGCAGTCACCTAATAAAGCTTGACCCTCTGATTCAGGGCGGAGTTCTGAGGGTTGGAGGCCGTCTATTGCTATCTGCTATGCCAGAGCATATGGAGCATCCAGTCATCATACCAAAGGACTCACACATCATCACATTGATCCTGAGAGACACTCATGAAAAGATTGGACACTGTGGATGAAACTACATGCTTTCAAAATTGCATCAAATGTTTTGGATACCTTCAGCGAACTCAATGGTGAGGAAGTCCTTATCAAAGTGTGTGGTCTGCAGAAAAGTAAAAGGCAAGACCCTTCAACAAAAGATGGCAAACCTTCCCCCAGACAGAATAGTTCCTGACAAACCACCTTCCTCAAACGTAGGGGTGGACTATTTCGGTTCGTTCGATGTGAAACAGGGCCATGTGAGAAGGTATGGCGTCCTTTTCACTTGTCTCACTATGCAAGCGGTGCACATTGAAGTGGCTCACTCACTGGACACTGACTCGTGTGAATGCAATCCGTCCTTTCCTGTGCACTAGAGGGCAAGTAGAAGTTATGCACTCAGACAATGGGACTAACTTTGTAGCCGATGACCGTGAGCTAAGAGAGTAAGAGAGTCTCTTCAGCAATGGAATCAATCAAAGATCCAAGACACACTAAGGCAAAGGGGAATCTAATGGGTTATTTGCCCACCTGCTGCCTCCCATTTCGGGGGAGTTTGGGAAAGACAGATCCATTCCGTAAGAAAGGGAATGAGTTCTGTGCTCAAGGACCAAACCATCAATGATGAGTGTCTGCAGACATTGCTGTGTGAAGTGGAATACATATTGAAAGACAGACCGTGCACAACAACCAACGATCCCGCAGACCTTGAAGCGTTGACTCCAAATCACTTATTACTGATTAAGACACAGCCTGTGATGCCGCCTGGATTGTTTAGTAAAGATGACTCATATCCACGGAGAAGATGGAAGCAGATTCAATATCTTGTAGATTTATTCTGGAAGCGATGGGTGCGCTCTTACAAGAACGTCAAAAGTGGATGCAGCTCAAGAAGAACTTGTCTCGTGGAGACATTGTCATGATAATGGGTGAATCAGCGCCCCGCGGCTCATGGTTGCTGGAAAGAGTTGCTCGTATTATTTCTGATGCACAAGGGCACGTGAGGCGCGTGATGGTCAAGACGAAAACAAACACCCTGGAAAGACCCATTGACAAGTTATGTCTTATCTGTGAGGTGGACAGTTACAGGATTTTTTAAAATTTGTTGTATTAGTTGTACATTGTACATCACTGTACAACATTTGCTCACTTATAGTGTAATGATTAAGTTTCTAGTTACATTACTGTAACCTTAGCTGTAATGTTATTTAGTGTTTCGGTAGTGATAGTAATTTACTAAGATTGAATTTGGTTCTAATTTGTTTATTAAGTAATTGTAAGCCTGCTTGCCTTTCAACTAGGGGCCGGAAATGTGAGAGGCAGTGCTTTAAAGAAATACATTTTTTATGTATTTGTATTTCATAGTTACGAATGTATAGCGGGGGCGGCACGCTGGTCGACTGGTTAGCACGTCCGCCTCACATTTCAGAGGTCGTGGGTTCGATCCCGGCTCCGGCCTCCGTGTGTGGAGTGTGAGTTTGCATGTTCTCCTCGTGCCTGCGTGGGTTTTTTCCGGGTACTCCGGTTTCTTCCCACATTCCAAAAACATGCATGGCAGGTTAATTGAACACTCTAAATTGCCCCTAGGTGTGATTGTGAGTGCGAATGTTTGTTTGTCTCTGTGTGCCCTGCGATTGGCTGGCAACCGATTTAGGGTGTCCCCTGCCTACTGCCCGAAGACAGCTGGGATAGGCTCCAGCAATGCCCCGCGACCCTTGTGAGGATAAGCGGTATGGATAATGGATGGAGGAATGTATAGCGATTGTTTTATGCCTATAGGTAAACATCGGGGTTTAGACATTTGTCTTGCAAATGATTGTTTAGTTAGTTTGATAAATCTGATTAGAGATTCACTGCGCATGCGCAAATGAATTGTACCCCTGTGCGGACACAGAGGAGTGGTAGACAGTGTAGTAGACAGTAGTCACGGAAGCAAAGCAGCTCTTGACCATTCCCCTAAGTACGGTAGTTTAAGTACATGTCCGTACCGCTTAGCATTTTAAACGGGCTTCCTTTAGCGTTTCCGTCTGACTGTGATGTCCGTTGGTATTTGACCCGGTTAGTTATGGTTACACTGATGGACAAAAGCCCACTTCCGTCCGGGCTTAGTAGGTATTCAAAAAAAAAAAAAAAAAAAAAAAGTTTCCCCATCTGTGGTCTGACGTCAGCAAAACGGGCGTGCTTCAGTGACGCATCCGTCAGTCTGATGGAATGCCCATCTCTGTTATTCAAGTTAGATCAACATGATTCCAAATATGTAAATTTATTTTAAAATTGAAGTACATGGGTTCAGTCTTGCCACAAACTTTACCAATCTTTTTCATTTGTAATTCTCAAACTTAACTTAAATGTATCATGCATCTCGAGGTCAGCTTTAATGAAGATACCGTGGAGTCCAATTATGGATTACAAATTTGCACTTAATAACAGTCTTTGTCTCTAGGTATAGAATGAAACTCATGGAAGCTCAGATGTCAGACATTTGGTCAAGATATTTGGTATTGGTATTTTTACGACTTCCGGCGCCGCGCGAGTGGCAGCCCGCTACAGTAGCTCCGGCTCATCGGTGAGCCTTTTCGTGTGTTTTTGTTCTTTAATATTACTCTACCTCATACCTTTTTCGTATAATTGATAGTCGTAACTTGCGTAGCAATGGACACCCAAACTGCGGTATTCTTGCTGCTGCTGATTGCTATTTTTTGCGCGATCGTGTCCGGCGACTTGGCTCGGAGCCGAGCCCCCATTGTTTACAGCCGGAATCAGCTGTTAGCACTCCGTGCTAACCATGCGCCGGCTCCCGGGGCGAGACCCGATATCCCCCGTGAGCTGAGGAGGAAGAGACGGGGATCTCGTGCGGGGGTTAAACGCCGGGAAAGGAGGAGACGATACCATCCCGTCCTCCCGTCTGTTATCATGGGGAATGTTAGATCGCTCCCCAACAAGATGGACGAGCTAGCGGCGCTTACCCGGCACGAGAGGGACTTCCGGGAGGCTAGCCTGATGCTATTCACGGAGTCGTGGCTAACAACGCTAACGCCGAACGCGGTCGTAGAATTGGACGGCTTCCAAATCATACGCGCGGACAGGACGCTGGAGAGTGGAAAGAGGAAAGGAGGAGGGCTGGCTGTGTTTGTGAACGATAGATGGTGTAATCCTGGGCACATCACGATTAAGGAGCAGCTTTGCAGCAGGGATATTGAGCTGCTAGCTGTTGGCATGAGGCCATTCTACATCCCGCGAGAGTTTAGTCACGTGATCGCGGTGACCGTCTACGTCCCACCAGCTGCCAGCTGCGACACAGCCTGTGATGTCTTGACTGCAGCAGTGAGCAGGCTACAAACACAGCACCCAAATGCCCTGGTACTCATCTCTGGTGACTTCAATCATGCCTCCCCTTCCTCCTCTCTGCCTTCATTCACACAGTATGTCACCTGCCACACCAGAGACAATAAAACACTGGACCTTTTCTATGCCAACACCAAGGAGGCATACACATCACTGCCCCTCCCCCCGCTGGGCAAAGCTGATCACAACCTGGTGGCTCTCCAGTCTGTGTACAAACCTCTGGTCCGCAGGCAGCCAGCTGTGACCCGCACGGTTCAGAGATGGTCTGGAGAGGCCGAGGAGGCCTTAAAGGACTGCTTCAGCACAACTGTGTGGGAAGTATTCAGCGATGCTCATGGGGAAGACATTAGTAGTCTAACGGACACTGTTACAGACTATATAAATTTCTGCATGGAGAACACCATACCCACCAGGACAGTAAGGTGTTTCTCCAACAACAAACCCTGGATCACACCAGACATAAAAGCTCTCCTGAAGGAGAAGAGGAGGGCTTTTGCGTCAGGCAACATAGAGGAGCGGAGGACTGTGCAGCGCCAGCTGAGGAGGAGGATCAGAGAGGGGAAAAGGTCCTACAGGAAGAGGATGGAGGAGCAGCTGCTGCAGAATAACGCCAGGGGAGTCTGGAGGGGCCTGAAGACCATCTCAGGCCACGGACAACCCAAGACCCGGACTGAGGGGGACCTGCAGTGGGCAAATGAGCTGAATCTCTTTTTCAATAGGTTCGATCAGATGCCTGCCTCCACTCAGTCTCTCCTGCTGCAGTCTCCACCTACTCCTCCTGCTGGGCGTGTCACCCCCTCCCCTCTTTTCTCCACAGACTCCAGCTCCCAGCTACACCAGATAGCCACCACTCCTTCCTGTCCAGCCTTGGCCTTCACAACATCTCAGGTGAGGAACCAGCTGAAGA